>NC_053389.1:484617235-484926937 GCF_905171765.1 Bufo bufo
ACAGCTCTAGAGATTTGTTTCCATCTGCATCTTTCTCAACAATCTGTGGCCTCAGTCTTTTATCCAGACTCAGTCATTGCGCCACTATGTGGCCTCCTCATGCTGCCATCTCCACAGTATGTCACCTTGCCACTCATTTTTATCACCATGCTGCTGCTGCTTAAAAGGCCTTAAACTGATCACCAGGCCCACAATTTATTTAACCACTTTACGTCCGCCCATAGGATATAAACGTCCTATGGGTGGATCTCTATTTCTGAAAGCACGTTTTAAAACGTCCGTTCAGAAATAGCAGCTGCACGCTAATCGTGCTGTGCGCTTCCTGTTCCGGCCCTGCGGTCATGGGACCGCCGTGACCGGAGAGTGCAGGGACTGTGTGAGGTCTTTCAGAGACCTCGATCAGCCCTGCTCTGAGGCTGTACAGCGCAGAATTACGCTGTACAGCCTCTCTGGGGGGTGCATTTCTTCTGTAACTGGGGCTACTATGTCAGCCCCAGTTACAGGAGAAATCAACAGTGAAAAAAAAAAGAAAAAGTGAAGTAAATGTCCCCCAGAGGTCTTGTATGACCTTATGGGGGACGAAAAGTGTAAAATAAAGATGAAAAAATAAAAATAAAAAAAGTTTCACATGTAAAAAAAAAAAAGGCCCAAAGTAAGGAATGAAAAAAAAATGTTAAAAATAGAAAAAATAAAATAAAATAGACATATTTGGTATTGCCGCGTCCGTAAAAACCAGCTCTATAAAAATATCACATGACCTAACCCCTCGGGTGAACACCGTAAAAAAACAAAAAAAAAACTGTCAAAACAAGCAATTTTTGTCACCTTACATCACAAAAGGTGCAACACCAAGTGATAAAAAACGCGTATGTCCCACAAAATGGTACCAATAAAACCGTCACCTCATCCCGCAAAAAATGAGCCCTACATAAGAAAATCTCTCAAAAAAAAAAAAAAACTATAGCTCTTAGAACATGGAGACACTAAAACATAATTTTTTTGGTTTCAAAAATGCTATTATTGTGTTAAAGTGAAACAAATTAAAAAAAGTATACATATTAAGTATTGCCACATCCGTAAAAACCAGCTCTATAAAAATATCACATGAGCTAACCCCTCAGGTGAACACCGTAAAAAAAAAAACGAAAAAAACAGTGTCAAAACAAGCAATTTTTGTCACCTTGCATCACAAAAGGTGCAACACCAAGTGATCAAAAACGCGTATGTCCCACAAAATAGTACCAAAAAAACTATCACCTCATCCCGCAAAAAATGAGCCCCTACATAAGAAAATCTCTCCAAAAAAAAAAAAACTATAGCTCTCAGAACATGGACACATTAAAACATAATTTTTTTGTTTCAAAAATGCTATTATTGTGTAAAACTTTAATAAATGAGAAAAAGTATACATATTAGGTATCGCCACGTCCGTAACAATCTGCTCTATAAAAATGTCACTTGACTGAACCCCTCAGGTGAACGCTGTAAAAATAAATAAATAGAAACTGTGCTAAAACAACCAATTTTTTGGTCACCTTGCCCTATAAAGTGTTATAATGAATGATCAAAAAATCATATGTACCCAAAAATAGTACTAATAAAACTGGCACCTTATCCCCTAGTTTCCAAAATGGGGTCACTTCTTGGGAGTTTCTACTGTAAGGGTGCATCAGGGGGCTTCAAATGGGACATGGCATCTAAAAACCATGTGGAGTTCCTTTTCTTCTGCGCGCTGCCGTGTGCCCATACAGCAGTTTATGACCACATGTGGGGTGTTTCTGTAAACCGCAGAATCTGGGTAATAAATATTGAGTTTTGTTTGGCTGTTAACCATCGATGTGTTAAAGAAAAAAATTTATTTAAAAAAAAAAGCGATGGCCCACGGAGGGCGGATCCTGTCTGTTGGGCGTCTGCCTTCGCTCGGTCAGCGGCTGGTCAGTAATCCATCAGTAATGCTAATGCCAAAAAAACAGGAGTGGATCCAAAACAGAAATGACACTTGAATGGAATATTTGCGTGTCTTCTGTGTTTTGTGCCCACTCCTGCTTTTGGCTGCCGGGTCGCGGGCCGGTTCTGGTGGGGCCCTGCAGGCCTTGCGGCTGCTGTGCGGACGGGATCCGTTGTGTGTTTCGTTCTTCCTTCCTAAAGAAAAAATAAAATAAAAAAAATGGAAAATCTGCCAAAAAAGTGAAATTTCAAAATTTGATCTCCATTTTCGTTTAATTCTTGTGGAACGCCTAAAGGGTTAACAAAGTTTGTAAAATCAGTTTTGAATACCTTGAGGGGTGTAGTTTCTACAATGGTGTCATTTATGGGGGTATCCACTATGTAGGCCCCACAAAGTGACTTCAGACCTGAACTGGTCCTTAAAAAGTGGGTTTTGGCAATTGTCTTAAAAATTTGAAGAATTGCTTCTAAACTTCTAAGCCTTCTAACGTCCTAAAAAAATAAAATGACATTTCCAAAATGATGCCAACATAAAGTAGACATATGGGGAATGTTAAGTAATAAATATTTTATGAGGTATCACTTTCTGTTTTAAAAGCAGAGAAATTGAAATTTAGAAAATTGCGAATTTTTCAAATTTTTGGGTAAATTTGGGATTTTTTCATAAATAAAGGTGAAATATTTTGACTCAAATTTATGACTATCATGAAGTACAATGTGTCACGAGAAAACAATCTCTGAATGACTTGGATAAATAAAGGCGTTCCAAAGTTATTACCCCATAAAGTGAGATATGTCAGTTTTGCAAAATTTGCCCTGGTCAGGAAGGGGGCAAATGGCCCAGATGGCAGGTGGTTAAGGTTTTGGAATCGATAAACCCAACTTGCTTTTGTGGGCTGCATCAGTGGCTTAGCTAGAAATGACTGGGCCCCACAGCAAATTTTTAAATGGGGCTCCATCCCACAGTAATTTTTTAGCGACCCCTTCCTTTCATGCCACCCCTAACCCTGTGGCTAGTAAAGATCGCTCTCTCAGACCAAGGTCAGCAGCTGTTCCATCCGTTTTATACACTGTCTATACTGTCACTGTATATAATTTCATTGTGTAATACTGTTGAGGGGGCCCTGACCAATTCCTTCAGTCCTCCTCCTTCTATGTGGGCCCCTTCTGGGTCAGGGCCCCAAATCTGTAGTTGCCCCTGCTTCCCCTATAGTTTAAGCCCCTGGAGTGCATTAATCTACAGGTGACCATCATACAGATTCACAGATTTGTTTCCATCTGCATCTTTCTAAACAATCTGTGTCCTTAGTCTTTTATCCAGACTCAGTCATTGTGCCACTATGTGGCCTCCTCATGCTGCCATCTCCACAGTATTTCAAATTGGCACCTCTTTTTTATCACCATGCTGCTGCTGATGCTACTTAAAAGGCTTTAAGCTGATCACCAGGCCCACAATCTAATTAAGGTTTTACACACAAAACCAAAGTAAAAAAAATCGATTCTATAGGAACAATTGATTGAATACATTCTTTCCTGTATACTTACTTGTATATAAAGTGCAAGTTCTGCCAAAAATTACAAGGAAGAGGCACTCCAATACAACCTGTCTATCACATAAAGGAGGGCCTCATTCACATTGAGTTGCGGGCCTGCAGGTGAGCTGACCCTGTAAAAGATTTGAATTACGGGCCTGCAGGTGAGCTGACCCTGTAAAAGATTTGATTTGCGGGCCTGCAGGTGAGCTGACCCTGTAAAAGATTTGAGTTGCAGGCCTGCAGGTAAGCGGACCCTCTAAAAAAATTATATGTGGGGGCCTGCTGGTGAGCGGACCCTCTAAAAAATTATATGTGAGGGCCTGCTGGTGAGCTGACCCTGTAAAAAATTAGATGTGAGGACCTGCTGGTGAGCGGACCCTCTAAAAAATTATATATGAAGGCCTGCTGGTGAGCGGACCTTCTAAAAAATTATATTTGAAGGCCATATATGCGAGGGCATTATATGTGACGAATAAGCAATGCATGTTGATATGACGGAAGAGGAGGAGGAGGATGAGAAAAGGAAGATTCAACCATATACCCTGGTTTGTGGTGGAAGGGGTGCATGGGAATACAGTCTATTAACTACATTAAAAACACATGTAAAGTGCCTTTATGTTCATCAGCATTCCTCTGGTGGAGTTGAGAAGTCATGGTTAATCCAGGCCTTGTTCATTTTTATATCAGTCAACCTGTCAGCATTTTCAGTTGACAGGCGGATACACTTATCTGTTATAATGCCACCAGCAGCACTAAATACACGCTCAGACAAAACGCTGGTGGCAGGGCAGGCGAACACCTCCAAAGCGGAGTGCTAGTTGGTGCCACGTGTCCAGCTTGGACAACCAGTAGTTGTAAGGCACTGAGGGATCATTGAGGATGCTGACACGGTCTGCTATGTACTCCTTCACCATCTTCCAAAATTTTCTCTCCTTGTGGCAGTAGGCCGCACATCAGGGTGAGGGTGCTGGCGGGGTGCCATGAAACTGTCCCAGGCTTTGGCAAGTGTTGCCCTGCCTCTGTTGGAACTGCTGTGTGTTCCCCTTGTCTCCCCTCCTCGGTTGGCCAAGGAAGTACGGACTTTGCCGCCAGCGTTGTCAGATGTAAAATTGTGGAGCAATTTTTCAACAAGGATCTTCTGGTAGTGCACCATTTTGCTCGTCCTCTCCACCAGAGGAATTAGAGATGAGAAGTTCTCTTTGTAGCGGGGGTCAATAAGAGTGAACAACTAGTAATCCGTGTAGTTTAAAATGCGTATCATGCACGGGTCGCGGGTAAGGCAGCCTAACATGAAGTCAGCCATGTGTGCCAGAGTACCAACAGGCGAGACTTCGCTGTTGTCATCAGGAGGATCACTCCCAATCTTCCCATCCTCTTCCGCCCACCCACGCAGAACAGATGGACTAAAACTTCCATTGGTACTACCCTCTGTAGTGGAGGCAACCGTCTCCTGCTCCTCCTCCTCTTCAGCCTCCAATTCGCGCTGAAAAGACGAACTGAGGGTGGTCTGGCTATCATCAACCTGTGTAATGCCTTCCCCCATTTCCACCTCTTCCACATGCAAAGCATCATCCTTAATTGTGAGCAGCGAGTGTTTGAGAAGACACAGAAGTGGGATGGTGAGGCTGATAATAGCGTTATCGCCACTCACCATCTGTGTTGATTCCTCAAAGTTGCGTAAAACCACACAGAGGACATCCATGCCCACTCCTCGTTTGTGAATAGCGGAAGCTAACTGGAAAGGAGACAACCATGTTGCAGCTGGTATTCCACAACTGCCTGCTCACAAAACCTGGCCAACAAGTTCAAGCGCGTGCTCACGTCACACAACAGCCGGGGAACTGGCAATTTCAAGCGCTGCTGCAGCGTTGACAGACCGGATGAAGCTGTTGGAAATGTGCACACACGCGGCGCACCTTCACCAGTAGCTCATTGGGGTATGTTTTTAGAGACCGCTGAACCACAAGGTTGAATACGTCGGCAAGGCATGGGATATGTCTTAGGTTGCCCAGCTCCAAAGCCGCGACCAAGTTTAAGCCATTATCAGACACAACCATGCCTGGTTCTAGGTTAAGTGGCAATAGACACAGCTCAGTCTGGTCTCTTATCCCCTGACACAGCTCTGCGGCAATGTGCTGTTGGTCACCTAGGCAGATCAGCTTCAGCACGGCCTGTTGTAGCTTCCCCACTGCAGTGCTACACTGCTTCTAGCTACCGACTGATGACTGACTGGTGCTGCACGCGGAAAATTTGGAGGTGGAAGTGGAGGAAGAGGAGGCAGAGAAGTGGGGGTTGGAGCCACTAACGTAGGTGGTGGCGGAAACCCTGATGGCATTGGGGCCCGCAATCCTTGACGTCGGTAGCACCTGTGCCATCGCAGGGTGCGAGTCGCTCCCGGCCTCCACAACATTATCCAGTGTGCCGTCAGGGAAATGTAGCGTCCCTAGCCGAAAGCACTTGTCCATGTGTCCGTGGTTAAGTGGACCTTCCCAGTAACTGCGTTGGTCAGGGCACATGTGATGTTAAGGGACACATGTTGGTGCAAGACTGGCACGGCACACCTTGAAAAATTGTGGCGGCTGGGGACTGCATAACGAGTGACGGCCGCCAACATCAGGCTGCGGGAGGCCTCAGTGTCTACAAGCCTAAATGGCAACATTTCCAAGTCAAGTAATTTTGAAAGGTGCGCATTTAATGCTATGGCCTGTGGGTGTGTGGCTGGGTATTTGCGCTTGCGTTCAAATGCCTGGGGTAATGACATTTGTATGCTGCGCTGGGACAGGAAAGTGGATGTGGTTGCTGATGGTGCTTGCGAAGATCCAGGTGCAGGGCGGGAGGCATCCGGGCCTGCGTCTTGGACAGGGGATTGGCCAGCACGTAACACAGGGGAAGAGCAGGCAGTGGTGTGACCCTCAGACACAGATTGTGGACCCAGGCGTTCGGCCCACCTATTAGGGTGCTTTGATGCCATTATGGCGGATGATGCTGGTGGTGGTGAGGTTGCTATTGTTCACGCCACGGCTCATTTTGGTGTGGCACAGGTTGCAAACTACTATTCTTTTGTCGTCTGCACTTTCCTTAAAAAAGTGCCATACTGCCGAACACCTACCCATTGGCAAGGGAGATTTATGCAAGGGGGTGCTCCGTGGAACAGTTGCGGGGGTGGTGACCGTCTTCTACCTTTTGCAACCTCACTGCCTCTTCCAGCCTGTTGCAGTGCTGCAGATTCCTCCCCCTCTGAACTGCTCTGCTTGCTCAGCTTGTTGCAACCTTCCCAGGTTGGGTCAGTGACCTCGTCGTTCAGCACCTCCTCTTCCACTTCCTCACTCTGATCATCCTACTAATTTGTTGACCTAACCATAACCTCAGTGATTGACAACTGTGTGTCGTCCTCTTCCTTAGCCTTTTGAGACAGTAATTTCTGTTGAGTCATTGGCAACCCTGTCTCATCATCATCCACCTCATTAAACACTAATTGCCGTTCCCCAGCATCATGTTCTTGTGACTCTGGATGCTCAAGAGGTTGGGAATCAGGGCACAAGATCTCAGGTCCCTCTTCAAGTGTGCTTGGCGAGAGGGCCAAATCAATTAATGGCGATGAAAAGAGGTCCTCGGAATATCAAAGTGTAGGATCACTTGTTTGGCCAGACTGTAAATGGTGGGAGGAAGGAGGATCAGGGTGAGGATTGTGTGGACCAGACTCCTGGCTACTGAGACTGGACTTGGTGGAAGACAGGGTGGTGCTTAACCGACTGGAAGCACTATCTGCTGCAATCCTGCTCACACTGGTCTCACTTCAAGACTAGAGTGGAGTCCTGCGTCGCCCTGAAAACTGGGACATGAAGCTAGGTATCTTGGATGATTGTTTTTCTTGTGCTCTGGCAGCAGGCACAGTTTCTCTGCGCCCAGGGCCACGGCCTCTGCGTGCACCATCAGCATCACGGCCACTTCCCCGTCCTTTAATGCTTGCCTTCTTCTTATTAAATGTTATATGCAGGCTTGACACACAAGATGTGGCACAGATGTCACAGTTCACAGCAAGCACAGTATATGGAAAAAGTACATAAAAGTATGGAAAAAGAAAAATAGATTTCTCTTATATTTTTACTATATCTTGTTCTGACACACACATGCTATTGCAGCACAGATGTGACAATTCACTGCAGGGACCGTTTATAGGAAAAATGTGGATAAATTATGGAAAAAATATAATTGTTTTCACTAATATTTTTTCCAATATCTGGGCCTGACACACACACACTATTGCAGCACAGATGTGACAATTCACTGCAGGGACCGTTTTTAGGAAAAATGTGGATAAATTATGGAAAAAATATAATTGTTTTCACTAATATTTTTTCCAATATCTGGGCCTGACACACACACACTATTGCAGCACAGATGTGACAATTCACTGCAGGGACCGTTTTTAGGAAAAATGTGGATAAATTATGGAAAAATATAATTGTTTTCGCTAATATTTTTTCCAATATCTGGGCCTGACACACACACACTATTGCAGCACAGATGTGACAATTCACTGCAGAGACCGTTTTTAGGAAAAATGTGGATAAATTATGGAAAAATATAATTGTTTTCGCTAATATTTTTCCCAATGTCTGGGCCTGACACACACATGCTATTGCAGCACAGATGTGACAATTCAATGCAAGGACCGTTTATAGGAAAAGTGTGAATAAATTATGGAAAAAATATCATTGTTTTCAATAATTTTCTTCCTATCTCTGGCCCTGACACACAGAAGGTATTGCTGAACAGATGTCACAAGTCTATCACCCTCTATAGAAAAATAATCGGAAAGTATGGAGAAAAACATCGAAGACTACTTTGCAAGATTAAATTGCTGGAACCACACACAATATTTCTTAAAAGGACATTTGGGTCTTTGAAATGTTTAAAAAATTTAATAATTTGCGATCACAAACTCCCTACACTATCTGTCCCTTCCTAAGTGCAGCTCTCCATGACTCGCAATGAGCCGAACCCGGTTCATCGGGTGCTATATAGCACCCGATGACGCGTTTTGGCCAGTCAATCACTGTAATGCCAGTAGCCAACATGGCTACTGGCATTACAGTGATGGCAGTACTTACCTGCACGTTTATTGGCTGCTTAGAAGCCACAAAATGTGGGGGGAGGAGACTCGGGCATGGTGCTCGAACACATGTGGTACCGCCATGTGCCGAGCATAGCGATGCTCGAGCCGAACAGGTATTCGGCCGAGCATGCTCGCGCAACACTAGTCTTGTCCTTTTTAAAGGAGCGAGTGCCAAAAAAGTGGTCCAAAAACTGACTTTAGACTGTGGTTACATATGTGCTACGGCATGGAGATTGCAGGTAGTGGTTCTTTGTGTGACTTAAGACCTATTGTGGCTGCACTGTAACCAGCACAAAAAACCCTGCACATGACATTGTCATCATAGATCACAAACCAAGTCATATATAAACTTTTAGCGATTTTTGTGCATTTTTATAGCTAAATCACAGCTCTAAAATAGTCATGTGACAGCAAGTTGCAGTCAATTAGCCCAAATATACTTGGTCACTTGACTTTTTTTTAAAAGCTTTTTGTTGAGCCACCTGCTGGATTGTTGCCCTAGTCTATGGCTAGATTCACATAGCAATTTGCGGAGGTGTCTTTTTAGGTCAAAAACACTGGCCATATATTATTTTAAAGTCAATGACAAATTATTGATGTGTCTACATATAGTGGGACAGATTTATTAGTCCTAAAGATGAAGCAGCTTTAGACAGGCTGTCTAGACCTGCCACAGATTTATCACAGTGACTCAGGCTGGATGATACATTTCGTGCATGGCTACATAGTTTGTGTAACTTTATACCACCTATTGGTTTGCTTTGCTTGTGACAGAATTTTACACTAAAATTGTGTCAAAATTTTAGTGCAACTCTTAGTTCATACCATCTTTCATATGAAGCCACACCGCATGCACTCACATAAGGGAATGTGGGCCAGTTTACTTGAAGGAGCCCTTGGGAAACTATTATGGTACTACATATGAAATCCGTGGTCACTGTTTTTACATGATGACAATGAGGACAAAATACGATAAAGAAGTGATGGATAGGTCCTACTCCCTTTTACAAAAGTTACTGCAAACCCTAGAATACTTAGTATTTTATCCTGTTGCTAAAAAATGTCACCACAAACTGTGTGTACTTGGCCATGTAAGCTTCAACCCATCATGTTGAACATGCAGTTTGATCTGCAGGTAGCATTTTGTAGAACAGGGGGAGCTGAGTAGATGTATAGTGAGCAAAGATGCAGTATAACTTGTATTTTCTTCATTTCAATCTATGTTCCTTCTATACTTAGACACCCAGTGGGTAGTCGTATCAGAATCTAACATCTATCTCTGTTTGCACCTATATGGAAGCTGGGCTCGTAAGATGCAGAATCATTGTGATGGGTTCTTCTTCTTAGCTGGGAAGCTTGACATCGTTTACCAATTTGTCTTTCCCTTTCTTAAAACCATTATACATCTTTAAGGCTACTTTCACATCTGCAGCATGGATTCTCTGCTGGAATTATACGGGTCCGGCAGTGCCAGATGCAAACGGAATGCTCTCCCAACCTCCAATAAGATTCGTCCAGACACAAACCGCTGCACACTGGTTTGCGTTAAGCGGATTCACGGCATTCTCTGATAGATCAGGCAGCCAGATCTCAGTGCCACAGATGTGAAAGTAGCCTAATTCTGGTCTAAAATTCTACCATAATAATCACATGAAAAACTGAAGAGTATTGTCTAGATTGAGATTGTGATATGCAATTGACCTCATGTACTGTATATTTTTCTTAATGGCAGCTAATAGCAGAACAATGCATTAACATGCAACATTATGCTGGCCCGCAAATAACATGGACCATTGGGTCATGGCCCACTATGCTTTGTCTATGACAAGGCAGTGCTTTAGTTCATTAAAGGGGCCATCCTGGAATTTATATTGATGTATTCTCTGGATAGGTCATCAATATCAGATTGGCAGGGGTCTGACACTTGAGACCCTGCTAATCGGCTGCTAGAAGAGGCCAGCGTTCTGTGAGCGCCACAGTGTCTTCCTAGGCCATGTGCTGTCACTGTACATAGGTTATATGGTCTACACGCAGCAGCTCCCTGAAACAGCTGTTGGGTGGGGTTGCCAGGACTCCTGAGGATAGGTCATTATTATCAATTCCTGGATAACCCCTTTAAAGAAATTGTCTCAATTCAGCATTTATTATGTAGAAGAAGTTAATACAAGCCAGCTACTAATATATTGTTATTATCCATATTGCTTTCTTTACAGGCTGGATTCATTTTTCCATCACATTATGTACTGGTCATTTCCATGGTTATCACCACCCTGCAATCCATTAGTGGTGGTCGTGCTTGCACACTGTTGGAAAAAGCGCCAGCCTTTCTGGTGGCCGGGACCATGGGAGCTCACATAGACTAGTGCTTTTTCTTATAGTGTGCAAGCATGACCACCGCTGTTGCAGGGCGGTCGTAACCATGGAAACGAGCAGTGTATAATGTGATGGAAAAATGAATCCAGCCAGCAAAGGAAGTAATATGGATAATCACAATACATTAGTAAGTGAATTGTATTAACTTAATCCATACTATAAGTGTTGTTTGCTGAAGTGAGACAACCCCTTTAAGATCAGACAGATCACTAAACCATGCTATATAGGGCAGCATGGTTTTACTGACAGGTTGATTACTATTTGAAATTATGCCCACATAGAGATTCAGCTCAGCAAGCAAATAGGTTGAACTATTGTATGATGTAGTTATAACTGACTTTAGATGATCATTCTGGAGAGGAGAGAGAGGCCTGTAGAGCTAGCCATTAGATATTTTTTTAATAGAAAGCAACTTAAAAATGATTGAGCTAAAAATAAATGCAATTACATAAAAAAATATATTTTTTTTTATATATTGAATTGCTCTTTATTTGGAGATCCCTTTAAAATGTAACCATTTTACTCTTTTTTTGTTTTGTCATTGTCGGTTGAGTCTCTCTGTTTCATAATAACCGGATAAAGTGAGAAAATGAGAATGCTTGAATTTCAGAGTACAACTCATTATCTCAAATGATGGTCAGATAAAATTGAGCATGTTCATCCACATGGAGATATAGAAGCAAATGAAAGCTGAATCTATTGTGAATTAAGGCTGAAATAAATAATTGCAATAGTTGGTATAAAAACCTCAGCATCTAATTTCAGGAACTAAGAAAGTTCTAAAAAGTCAATCAGTCTTTAGCTAGCTCGATGAAACGACAACTTTGTATTGCATATAACTAACACGGGTCAATTACATGCCTACCCATTACTCCACTGATCCAGAGACCGAATGATATTCAGTAATCCCATGGAATAAAAGTTCAGCATGTCCAATCAATACACATTCTGTGTTAGATACAGAGAAGATAACTTTTCTTTCGACCTTACCAGCTATGTTCCTCACACAAAATGATGTAATTACTGATTTCTCCATATAACATTAGGAGCATAAGGGTTGTTTACAACCCTATAATGTACAATATATATATATATATATATATATATATATATATATATATTAATTATACACACATACTCTCTACAGATATACATTACTTACAGCTGAGAAAATTTGCTGCCATGCTTGTTTTTGTGCAGAAACTTGAGTACCAGAAATGTTATTTTCTTAATAAATCAGCCATGTTTTTCTAATCCTGGATGGCCTCTTTAATAAAGGTGGTGCTTCTTTCAGTATCATTGTTTAGCTGAAAAGGAGATCAGTTACTAAAAGTGTCTCTCATGCTGGAAGACCGGCACATTGTGGTATAATCTACCCTGCAGTAGTGATGTAGGGGGAATCGATCACTGTCTTAGATTTCCTTTGATCACTGTGGATCCCAGCAGCACAATGGAATAAGTTTATCAAATGGGGATTGTTCTGACTAAAATAAATTGTCCAGATAATTACAGTAATTTTAGTGGCAATATTATTTCCCTAATTTGCTATTTTAATTGAAACCTCAATGGATCCAAAATTAAGGTGCAATACAATGATACCCTTGACTTTGCCTTCTTCCCTGGAGGATGAGATCATTTTCACAGAATATAATTTTTATAGGTGGCATGTCAGGCAGGTAAGGTCACCTTTTTTATCTTTTGCTTAAACTTTTACTTAACCTAATTTTAAAGGGATTGTCTAGTTTCATGATACTGATGACCTGTCCTCAGTATAGATAGCCATATCTACCTCTACTTTGTAGAAGAAGTGCAGTGTGAAGTGGAAGCTGTAATTACCCTGCACTGCTACTACAAAGTAAATGGCGTGCAGGGAAACATTCAAAAGGGCACACTGCTTGCCCGAGCATCACTTCCTCTTCAAACATCTGATTAGCAGGGGTTGTCGGGAGTCAGAACCCCCCTGATCTGATATTGACGACCTATTATTAGGATATTGGGGTTATAACAGGGGCAATAATTTTCAGATGTTTACCTACAATATTTATGTGACTTTTCTTTCCCTTTTCTCAAAATGTTCAATAGACCCCTCCTTAAATTTGTTGAGGGGTGTGATTTCTAAAATGAGGTCACTTTTTGGGGTTTCCACTGTAGGTATACCTCAAAGTCTCTTCAAAGATGACATAGGGCCCAAATTTTTTTCTCCGAAATCCATATGGCTCTCCTTCCATGCTGAACCCTGTAGTCTTTCTGAAAAGCAGTTTACATTCATATATGAGGTGTTGCTGTATTCAGAAGATTGTAGAGTGATCATCTCCTGTTACCCCTTGGGAAAATAAAAAAAATTGGTCTCAAAGCATCATTTTATTTGAAAAATGCAATTTTCCATTTCACAGCCAAGTTTTTCAAAATTCTATGAAATATATTTTGGGTCATACTGCTAACTACACACCTTGAAAACAAATTGGGTTGTGTAGTTTCCTAAATGGGGTCACTTTTTGGGGATTTTGACTGTTGGGGTGCCTCAGGATCTCTTCAAATGCAACATCTCATTGCACTAAAATCTACTCTCCAAAAACCATATGGCTTCCCTTCTGAGGCCTGCTGTGAAACTGCAGAATCGGGGTAATCAATTCCAAGGTTTGTTTTGCTGTTAACACTTGTTACAGGGAAATGTATTACATTTATTAATAATTATTTATTAAAACCAAAATTCTGCAAAGAATAAACTGTTACATTTTTCAATTTTACCTTCATTTTGCATTAATTCCTGTTGAACACCTAATGGGATAATCAAGTTTCTAAATTCAGCTTTGAATAATTTGAGGGAAATTTCTAAAATAAGGTTCTCCCAGCATTTGTATTTTATTACTGCTTTAAGCTGAGGGATGTAGGTCATCATAAGAGTTTTTTTTGTTTTCTGATTTACTTTATTTGTTTTTCGCTACACTGACACCTCTGCATAACAGATTATGTTGTAGACAAGATGTGTATTGGCTTTTAATTAATGCTTGGCTGTGAGAGGTGATGACCACACAATGTACGAATATGTCGATGTCTAGGGAACCTCATTTATTACAATTTGTAAATTGTCTACCCTATGTGACAAAGGGACTCAAGAGACCCGAAAGCTAGCTGCTCATTTTGTTTTATATTCAACACTTTAATTACTATTATCTTCTGGTTAAAAGGTTTTTTTGGGGATTTCAATACTAATGACCAATATCTAACCAGTGGTGATCTGACTATCAGCAGCTCTGTCGCATTCAAGTTAATGAGATGGAGCAGCAATACCAAGCACAATGTATAGCACTGTGCTTTGTATACAGTGAAGAGGCTGCAGAGGTTGCTTGAAAGACATACCCCCTTCAAATGTTTGATCAGATGGGGTCCCAGGACTCAGACCTCCACTGATATGATATTTATGATGACATATCCTTAATTTAAGTAATCAATCTTTAATTTCCTGAAGCCCCTTTAACTGAACAAAGAAGTATTATCTAATATATAAAGCTGAGTGTATGTATGTGTGTGTATGTACTGTATGTCTGCTAAAGGAATCTTCACCGTCGCATTTACAATCACAAAATTTGGCACACAGGTACATGAGGCTCTCTAGCATGTACCGTTCCTGAGATATTCCCCAAAAAATGCAAATATGGCACATCACATGACTTACATTAGCCAATAGAAGCCTTCAGGTCTTTCTCCTCATATCCCAACTGCCATACACACGGTCACATGACCCTTATCTGCCAATAGAAGCTCACAGACCCTAGTTTCCACATACACACAGTATTACACCAGGTTTCCATAACAACCCAGCAATTTTTCTTCACTGCTGTAGGTCAGCACTGTGGATGACACTGTAAAGGGAGCGGAGCGCTGTGGAGGTCACAGTTAAGGGGGTAGGCTTAGGGTGGCCATTCGAGCCACCCTCAAAAGGCAGACTTAAAAAAAACTCCCCCAGGTCCCGCTAAGCCACACCCCAAACTGGTTATGCCATGCCCCTCCCACTCCACAGCTGATGAGGATTGAAAAAATTAACTTCTGTCAGCTGCAGGGGTGTTAGCAATGGTGACTTTCTCCCTGCAGCTCACACTCAGACAGCATAGTGCTGCTGTCTGAGAGTGAGCTGTTCAAAAAGACATCCCTGTGTCCATCCAGGCCTTGTGCCGGACGGAGGACAGGGAGTCTGAAAGTCAGACTGTCCAGCTTAAAACCAGACCTCCGGCCTCCCTAGGGGCAGGCTGCTGTGGAGGTCACAGTTAAGGGGACGGTCCACTATGAAGGTCAGTGTTAAGGGGCAGATTGCTGTAGAGGTCACTGTTAAGGGTCGGTGTGTTGTGGAAATCAGTGTTAAGAAGATGGGGTACTGTGGAGATAACTAATAAACAGGCGGGCCGCTGTGGAGGTCAATGCTAAGGGGCCGGGATGCTGTGGAGGTCACTGTTAAAGGGGCAGGCGCTGTGGAGGTCTTCTGTTATGGGGCAGGGAACGGTGGAGGCCACAGTTAAGGGGACGGTCCGCTATGGAGGTCAGTGTTAAGGGGCGGGTGCTGTAGAGGTCAGTGTTAAGGGGGAGGAGTGTTGTGGAGGTCACATTTTAAGGGAACGGAGCTCTGTGGAGGTCACTGTTAAGAGGGTGAGTTGTTGTGGAAATCACTGTTAACGAGACGGGGTACTGTGGAGGTCACTTATAAAGGAGAGGTCACTGTGGAGGTCACTATCAAAGAGGAGGGCGCTGTGGATGTTACTATTAAGGGGGCAGGCCGCTGTGGAGGTCACTGTTAAAGGGGTGGGCACTGTGGAGGTCACTTTTAAGGGAGGAAGAGACTGTGGAGGCCACTATCAAAGGGGCAGCAGGGTACTGTGAGGTCACTGTTAAGGCAGTGTGGTACTGTAGCAGTCACTGTTAAAGGGGAAATCGCTGTGGAGGTCTCTGTTAAGGGGCTGTGGATGGTGGAGGTCAGTTAAGGAGACTGTAACCTATTGTCAGTGTTAAGGGGTGGGTGCTGTAGAGGTCACTGTTAAGGACGCAAGCCCTTGTGGAGGTCACCGTCAAGGGGGTGTGCTGCTGTGGAACTCACTGTTAAAGGGGCAGGCTGCTGTAAAGGTCAAAGTTAAGGGGGTGGGTTGCTGTGGAGGTCCCATTTTAAGGAGACGTGGCACTATGGGGGTCAGTGTTAAGGGGGTGGGGTGCTGTAGATGTCACTGTTATAGTGGATACTGTCGATATCTTTTAACGACACATACAAACATTAAATAAAATACATAAAATGTACCCGTGCGAAGCCGGGTCGTTCTGCTAGTTTAAAAAAAAAAGAAAAGTAAAGAAACATGCATGCCAGCTTAAGTTTGCCATGTACAATGAATGTATAGTAGCATTCATGTAATCAGTGTGCTGTTGCTTAGTAACTGTACTCTAAATGCCATGTATAGTGTGGTTATACAGTACATTGAACCATACCATGGTTAATAGACGTGATTGAAAACATACTGAATGAGATTAGCCTCCAGTCATGAAAGCTAATTTTCTCACTTTGTTGTTAATGAATATAATGCTTCATCTATAATTATTTATTCACACGATCATCTTTAGCTCAGCCAATTCACAATAGCAAGGGTACTGGAAGAATTAGAGGACAGAAACCTCAAGAATTTAACATTAAATTTGTACAGCAAACAGAATCTATGTTCGACACATGATTTTATTGAATTGTTGTTTGTTGGTTTGCTCACAGTGATGCCACCCATGCTGCTGTTGTACTGTAGTATAAGAAAATAGTCACAAAGTATGTACATTATGAATGGTATAGTAGAAAAATGATGTTCCACCTGATATATTATGAAGGGGGGGTCTCAAAAGCGGTCCTGATTAGGGTTGAGCGAACACCTGGAAGTCCGGGTTCGCCGGGTTCTGCCGAACTTCGCCGCAAAGTTCGGTTTTGGGACCCAAACTAGACCCGGACTTGACTCCGAACCCCATTGAAGTCAATGGGGACCCAAACTTTGGGACACTAAATTGATTCTAAAAAAGTCATAGAAATGGCTAGAGGGCTGCAAAAGGAAAAAAAAAATAGGGGTAAGAACAGGACAATTGCCATGCACACAAATGTGGTTAGGGAAATGAATTAAAATAACATAGAATTTGAAAAAATGTGAAAAGTTATAATATTGAGCTAGGAGGTGGAGGTCAAAGTGGAGTAGGAGGCTGAGGAGGCAGTGGACATGGCGGTTTAGGTAAAAGTGGTGGTGGAGATGGAGAAGGTAGCCAACACTATTTATTTTTTTATTTTTTTTATAAATTTGGGAAGACCCCAAAACATTGGGAAATATAAAAAGAAAACAAAGAAAAAGTGCGCTGGAGTATAACAATGGCTGGGTGCGGCCGGTATCCTTGTCTATTCTGCACAAGGTACGGACAAGTCCTGTGGGACCCATGTCTGGTTCATTTTAATGAAAATGAGCTTGTCCACATTGGTTGTGGACAGGAGGCTGCGCTTGTCTGTGATCACCCCCCTGCCGTGCTGAACACGTTCAGACAATACACTGGACGCAGGGCAGGCCAGCATCTCCGAGGTGTAAAGGGCAAGCTCAGGCCATGTGCCCAATTAGGAGACCCAGAAGTTGAATTGGGCAGACCCATCAGTCAGTACGTGTAGACTTATGCACATGTACTGTTCCACCATGTTGCTAAAATGTTGCCTCCTGCTAAGATGTTCAAAATCAGCTGGTAGTGCTGGTTGTTGTGGCGTGCTGACAAAGCTTTTCCACATTTTGGCCATGTTAACCCTCCCTTCTGAGGTGCTTGCGGGGCACCAGCTGCGTTGGCGATTTCTTCCTCCTCCTCTGCCATCGCCTTGTGCTTCCGCTGAGCATCCGGTGTCAGGTGGAAATGCCATCAGCAGCATGTCTACCAGCGTGCGCTTGTACTCACACATCTTCCGTTCACGCGCCACTGACCATGTTGGTGGAGTACTCGAAACAGCGCAACACGGCACACAGGTCCCGCATGGAGGCCCACTCGTTGGTGGTGAAGTGGTGCTGTTCCGCAGAGTGACTCACCAGTGAGCACTACAGCTGAAACTCCACTATTGCCTGCTGCTGCTAGCACAGTCTCTCCAGCATGTGCAAGGTGGAGTTCCACCTTATGGCACGTTGCATATAAGGTGGTGAGCGGTAAGGCTGAAGTTACGCTGCAACGCAGACAGGCGAGCAGCAGCATGATGAGAACGCTGAAAGCGCGCACAGACAGGTCGCACTTTATGCAGCATCTCTGACATATCAGGGAAATTTTTCAGGAACCTCTGCACCACCAAATTGAGCACATGCTCCAGTCAAGGGATGTGCATCAAACCAGCTATGCCCAGAGCTGCTACGACAGTTCGCCCATTATCGCACACCACCAGGCAGAGCTTGAGGCTCAGTGGCACCAACAACTCATCAGTCTGTTGTTCCATGCCCGTCAACAGCTCCTGCGTGGTGTGGGATTTTTCCCCCAAACAGATGAGTTTCAAAACAGCCTGCTGTCATTTCCCCCTGGCTGTGCTGAAGTTGGTGGTGAAGGTGTTACGCTGACCAGATGAGGAGGCAGTAGACGAGGAAGCGGAGTAGGAGGAGGAGGCAAAGAGAAACGTCCTGCAATACTCAGTGGCGGTAGGACATGTGCCAAAATGCTATTTGCCTCAGGCCCAGGGAACAAAACTGCATTTACCCAGTGTGCAGTTAGGGAAATATAATTTCCCGGCCCGTGCCTACTGGTCCATGTATCGGCTTTGTGTAGTGCACACCTAATTTTGTCCGCCACTTAGTTGTGCAGGGCGGGAATGGCTCGCCCGAAAAAGTAGTGGCGGCTGGGAACCACGTACTGTGGGACAGCCACCTCCATAAGTTTTTTAAAAAGCTCTGTCTCCACCAGACGGAATGACAGCATTTCAAAGGCCAGGAATTTTTTAATGCTGACATTCAGGGATCGCGGCTGGGTAGGGGGTACTTTCTCTTCCTCTACAGTGTTAGGGAGATGGACAGCTGAACGCTTCCATGGGATATTGTGGAGATTTTTGTTGACGGACATGGTGGCGTTTCTGCAGCATCCTCTGTTTGTAGGGTGGCAGGTGCCACTGTCACTTCAGAGGGGGAGGAAGAGGCCGAGACTGCAGCAGAAGAGGGACTAGGAGGAGCCTGAGATCTTTCATGGTTTTTGAGGCGTTTACTCCACTGCAGCTCGTACTTTGCATTTAGATGCCTGGTCATGCAGGTGGTGCTCAGGTTTAGAACATTTATGCCTTGCTTCAGGCTCTGATTGCACAGCGTGCAAACCAATCGCGTTTTGTCGTCAGCACATTGTCTGAAGAACTTCCACGCAAGGGAACTCCTTGAAGCTGGCATTGATGTGCTCAGTCCATGGTTGCGGTTGGCAGTAGCAGGCGTACTGGCTAGGGGACGGCCACTCTGCTTTTGCACCCTCTTTTGCTGTGCGTCTGGTGCTGTGTGACCACCACCTCTTCCTCTGAACTGCACACGTCACTCGCATGACCTTGATTCCATGTGGGGTCTAGGACCTTGTGATGCGATGTCACGTCCCCTTCCGGATCTTACTCATAAAAATGTTTCTTGAGTAGAATCTGGTTGACTGTCAGTTTAAAGAAATTAACCACTTCTAGCCAGGGAACAGGACGTCCATATATGGCCATTCCTGTAGCCCTTTGTAGACCACAGACTCTAATCACCCCCTGCTGAGATCACCTCACACCTAGGACAGCTTCAAAGGACAATTCCCAGACCATGCGTCTCCTGGCCACTTTGAAACCATGAAAGTTAAACACATGCTAGTTGGCCTTTCCTTGCAGCCTGGTCAATTTACACATCAGAAGCAGAGAGAGCTGGGAGGGGGAAACACATAAGGAGAGACATGTGAACCTTGCTCTGAGAACCCCAAAAAGCATATTTGGGCTATATGGAATTATGACACAAAAATGTAGGTACACTCAAAATGCACCTCTCACCCAGAGGAAGCGGGAGAGTCCAAACTTGGCAGCTCTGGGGTCTTCCCAGACTGGGAAATGGGTTACTAGTCATCTAGAGGGGGGAGAGGTGTGGTGTCACCCATGGAATTGTCCATAAATTCATTGGGGACCCAGCACATTATTTATTACGTTATGGGCCATTTTTTGTAAAATTAGACAAAACTGGCCTGGCCAGCAGCAGGGAGGGGCGAACAAGCCCTCCCAAACCCTCCTTCAGGAATCCCCACCGTGCAGCCCTTGGCCAACCCCCCCCTTACCCTTCCACAAAATGGGGCATAAAAGTCTGAGCGCAATGTGAGAGGGGAGCTTTTTGGCCTGTGGTCACATCACCAATAGGCTGTGAGTTGGAATGTAAGTTTTGTGCCTGGACTTTGCATAGGCAAAATCCAAGATAGTAATTTCTCTTTTTATCCCCGTTTATTTTCCACATTCTTGCCAGCTTGCTATTCTAATCTTTTTCTAAATTTTTGTATGCATTGTTTGTTTCACTTCTGTGTTACTTAAAGTAAAAGATATTTTCATATCTTTTCCATTACCTCGCTCTTTTCGCCCTAAGCCCCACTGCAACACAGTACTTGTATGCCTTGAAGAGACCTTCCTGTTTATAGTAGACTGTTTATAGTTTATAGTATGACTCGATTGGTGTTAGCTTGTAGCCTGATAGTGGGGCTGATCTGTGAGTGGTCCGAACCCCTATCCCTACAATTATAGAGTCTTTCACTCACGAACGTGGTGGCAGCAGAAAATAAGGGGGGTCCAGGATTGACTGTTTGGGTAATCCTGAATCTCCCCTCTGTCACTGTTCAACCTCGGTTGGGCTTTTCTCCCCGCTGGGGTGTTCTGGCAGTCATAAGTCTGATTTAAACGGGGGGGGGGGGGGGGTCGTGACAGACCTCATCATCCTCCACATCATCTTCCACCCACTCTTCACCCCTGCCCTCCTTGCCGGTCTGCACACAGAAGAAAGCCGCAGCAGTTGGTACCTGTGTTTCGTCATCATCAGAGATGTGCTGCGGTGGTCCTCCCATGTCCACATCCTGAAACATAAGTGGTTGGGCATCAGTGCACTCAATCTCTTCCACTTCAGGAGCAGGGCTATGTGGACGGCCCTCAGAAGCCCTGCCAGCAGAGTCATCAAAAAGCATAAGAGACTGCTGCATGACTTGGGGCTTAGACTGCTTGGCTGATTGCAATAGGATGAGGTGAAAGACAGATGCCCATGGGCTGCAGGTGCAAATTCTGCACTTTAAGCAGGGGGCAGGGTGGGAGACAATGTGAAGGAACTGGAGGCACTGTCAGCCACCCAATCTACTACCGCCTCTACTTGTTCTGGCCTCACCATTTGTACATCGGTATTCGGGCCTACAAAATAACACTAAACGTTCTGTCACCTACGTGCACCTGAGGAAGGTGTTTCATTTGGGCGTGTAGCTGGCACAGATCAACCACATCCTCTCCCTTCAACAGGAGCTCCCCCAACCCCAGCATCACCACAATCAGGGCCACATCCCTTATTTGATGCTCTCCTCATTCTTTGAGGTCACCCACTGAACTAACAGACAGATTAACTATATTATTTTCCCTTTCATGTACAGTGCCTTGCAAAAGTATTTACCCCATTGACTTTTTTTTTCGTATTTTGTTACATCCCTTGACTTTTTTCGTATTTTGTTACATTACAGACCTAAGTTCAATGTTTTGTTAATCTGCATTTTATGTGATGGATCAGAACACAATAGTCTAAGTTGGTGAAGTGAAATGAGAAAAATATATTAATAAAACTATTGTTTAGAAATAAAAAACAGAAAATTGGCATGTGCGGATGTATTCACCCCTTTTGTTAGAAAGCCCCTAAAAAGCTCTGGTGCAACCTATTACCTTCAGAAGTCACATAATTAGTGAAATGGTGTTCACCTGTGTGCAATCTAAGTGTCACATGATCTGTCATTACATATACATACCTTTTTTGAAAGGCCCCAGAGGCTGCAACACCTAAGCAAGACTTATTACTAACCAAACACTGCTATGAAGACCAAGGAACTCTCCAGACAAGTAAGGGACAATGTTTTTGAGAAGTACAAGTCAGGGTAAGGTTATAAAAAAAATATCCAAATCTTTGATGATCCCCAGGAGCACCATCAAATCTATCATAACCAAATGGAAAGAACATGACACAACAGCAAACCTGCCAAGAGACGGCCGCCCACCAAAACTCACAGACCGGGCAAGGAGGGCATTAATCAGAAAGGCAGCACAGAGACCTAAGGTAACCCTGGAGAAACTCCAGAGTTCCACAGCAGAGACTTGAGTATCTGTACATAGGACAACATTAAGCCGTACACTCTATAGAGTTGGGCTTTATGGCAGAGTGGTCAGAAAAAAAGCCATTACTTTCAGCTAACAACAAAAAGGCATGTTGTGAGTTGGCGAAAAGGCATATGGGAGACTCCCAAAATGTATGGAGGAAGGTGCTCTGGTCTGATGAGACTAAAATTGAACTTTTCGGCCATCAAAGAAAACACTGTCTGTCGCAAACCCAACACATCACCCAAAGAACACCAGTGAAACATGGTGGTGGCAGCATCATGCTGTGAGGATGCTTTTCAGCAGCCGGGACTGGGATACTGGTCAGAGTTGAGGCAAAGATGGATTGTGCTAAATACAGGGATATTCTTGAGCAAAACCTGTACCACTCTGTGTATGATTTGAGGCTAGGACGGAGGTTCACCTTCCAGCAGGACAATGACTCCAAACACACTGCTAAAGCAACACTTGAGTGGTTTAAGGGGAAACATGTAAATGTGTTGGAATGGCCTAATCAAAGCCCAGATCTCAATCCAATAGAAAATCTGTGGTCAGACTTAAAGAATGCTGTTCACAAGCGCAAACCATCCAACTTGAAGGAGCTGGAGCCGTTTTGCAAGGAGGAATGGGCAAAAATCCCAGTGGTAAGATGTGGCAAGCTCATAGAGACTTGTCCAAAGCGACTTGGAGCTGTGATTGCCACAAAAGGTGGCTCTACAAAGTATTGACTTTAGGGGGGTGATTAGTTATGCACATTGACTTTTTCTGTTATTTTTATCCTATTTGTTGTTTACTTCACAATAAAAAAAAAAAACATCTTCAAAGTTGTGGGTATGTTCAGAAAATTAAATGATGCAAATCTATATTTAGAATATAGTGATATATATTCGTAATTTTGAATATTTTAGATTTTTTTTCCATCAGTAACCTCCCTTCTTGCTTGTGGACCAATGAGTAGGCTAAAATGTCTTTGTCTGAGCTTAGCAACAGCCCTAGCAACCAATAGGAAAGTTGCCTACCCCTTACTATATAAGAACCTCCCCAACAGCCATTTTCTACAGTTTTTAAAGTTCTGAGAGAGACAGCAGTGTCATTGCTGGGCTCTGTACTTTCCAAACTACAGTAGATAGATAGTTAGATAGCTTATATATATATATACAGATAGTCAGTGTAGGTTATATCCTGATATAGTGTAGCTGTTGCAGTGTAGGGTGTTAGGTCGTGTGATAGGTTCTGCTGTCCATACATACATGCAGACATGCTAAAATGTGAAGTTTCACGTATTGCGCCAAAATATTTGCATCATTAGTGCCGATTAGCGCTATTGCTAATATATTAGAGCACTCTAACGGCATATAAGGCCATTTTTAATGTTCTGCCATGCCAACCATTTTCTCCAGTCTCAGGAAACTTCTAGCAGCTTGGAAAATTTAGCAAAAGTCACCCACGCCTGTATTCTGTGCGCATTACACGAATATTACATTGCCGATTTTTCGCCATTAAGAAAATAATTTGAGAATATATGACAAATATTCACTCAAATATTCGTGAAATATTGTGAATTTGAATATAGCCCCTGCCGCTCATCACTATAGGTCACCCACATAATTAACAGCCAGATTAATGATTAGCTTACTGTGTCAGGGTTGCAAAGATGGTGTATTGCACCCACAAAAAAAAAATCGCACTAACACTGTCCCTTACTTCAGTTGCCTGCTTTCTGTCCCTTCACTACTGAGAGCTGATAGGTGGTGCTACACGTGATCCAGCTTATATAAAGGGTGGATCACATGATGCACTGGATAAATCACTGCCATGCCATTAGTAGGCATGGCTATGATGGCTTCTACGGGCACACAGCTTAAAAGCTTGTTTATTGGCTGCCCTGCAGCCTTTCAACAAGCTTTATTAAATGCCCAAACACCGAACTCGAACCCAAACTTTTACGGCATAGTTCGTGTTCAGGTACCAAAAATCGTAAAGTTCGGTACCGACCGAACTTTACAGTTCAGGTTCGCTCAACACTAGTCCTGGCTCCATCAAAGAGAAATAAATCTCTATAGAAAAAAAAAATAGGATTTAACTGGACCTTGTTCTTCAACAAAGCAGCTAAACAGCAGCACACTACAAAAATGTGGTGTGAACAGAGTCTAGTATGTAGGTAAAATGGAAATAGCCTAAGTATTAAAGATCAGCTTGTGGCACTGCCATCAATCAGTAAACTGGTTAAATGACTTTTAGAACTGCTCAGATTATTCAATTTAACATTGCTTGTGCCCAGAAGTTACACATTGTTATTTGCTTTTTTAAAGGGGGAGAAACCAAGTTGAGCATTATATACATGACTAGCAGCCCAACTGATTCAATAAAATGCATTGGGAATGTTTTAAATGAAATGACTGATGACAACTAACATTGTTATGGCTGAGTCATGGTTTAGTTCTCCCTGGCCCAGAGCTCCATTAAAATTTTTAATTGACTTAGAGAGAGTTCAACAGATTTGCTAATTTTTGTATTTACTTAAAGCTTCTATGAATGCATATATAGGGCGTAATACCAATGTATGGTCTAATATACCCTTTCATTATCCCCTCTTGCCAGCATTCTTTCTCAGTGTTAGAGCTCGTTCACACGAACGTATTTTGCGTTCCGTATACAGGCTGTTTTCTGCGTTCCGCATACGGTCCATATACGGAATCATTCATTTCAATGGGTCTCCAAAAAGATGCTGACAGCACTCTGTGTGCTGTCCGCATCCGTTGCTATGTATCGTGGCCCCGCAAGAATTATGAGTCCTGTCCTATTCTTGTCTGTTTTGTGGACAAGAATAGGCATTTCTATAATAGGCCTCCTGTTCCGTTCCGCAAGGCACATGGGCGCGGAAGGCACATGGGCGCCATCAGTGTTTTCCGGATCGTGTGAACGAGCCCTTAATCTGCATTTATTACATTTATTATAATGCTGTGAGGTTTTAGCTGAACATTATATACATATACAGTATGTTTTTAGGGGCATTGCATGAGATTTATCATACTTCTTCAAAATCCTGTAGAAAAGGCCTTGGTGTTTTAATTATTATACATACAGTAATTGGGCATCTCATTTGGACCTGATCACTATTTTGAAAAAGTTGCAGCTTGTTTTGAACAAGATTCCAAAAATGTTCCCTTTTTGGGAGTAGCATCAGTAAAGTGTGGATGTAGAACCTCTTGGACAAGGCAGAAGATGTGCAGCTGAGAAGGGGTAATAGTAGTGGCAAGGCAATAGATGTGCAGCATTGTAGAGGTAATGGTAGTGGCAGTAGGGGGAGTAGCAGCAGCAATACAGTATGGAACATCATAAGCAGACAGACAGTGACAGTTGCATGACTGAGCTGGCGATAAATAGCCACTGTCAGCAATGGCAGATCTATTAAGTGGACTTTGCCAGAGTACTTTGCTGAGTAATTTTAAATTTTTCCTACAAAACAGTTACAATGTATCTACCATTTGTATTTGGGCATTTCAGTGCACTTCAGTGAATCAATATACCTGTTTACGTTGATATGTTGTACTATTTCAAGAGACCTTGCAGTTTCAGCAAACACATTTTAATGCAATAACTGCATTGGTATACTCTAGTGTTGAGCGCGAATATTCAAAAAGCTAATTTTTATTGCGAATATTGGCACTTCGAGAATTTGTGAATATTTTGAATATAGTGCTATATATTCGTAAAATGGAATATTCATATTATTTTTTTAAAACAATACACATCAGGTGATTATCCCTCCCTTCTTCTAGCATGTGGGCCAATGAGAAGGCTTTGTCACAGCTTAGCAACATCCCTAGCAACCAATAAAAAAGTTGCTTACCCCACGCTGGTATTTTGCTCGCATTACATGAATAATACATAGCCGATTTTCACAATCAAGAAAATAATCTTGAATTCGCGAATTCACGAATATATGACGAATATTCTAAATATTCACGAAATATAGCGAATTCGAATATTGCCCCTGCCGCTCATCACTAGTATACTAATGGTAGTTAACATATTGTATTACTTTAAGATACCGTGTTGTTTCAGCAAACACATTTCACTGCTATGACTGCATTAGTTTAACCATGTTAATGAATGCACTGTACTGCAAAAATTGCATCATTATACTGTTTTAGAAAATGTGTTGTATTACTTCAATATACTGTGCAGTTTCAGCAAACTCATTTTACTGCAATAGCTGCATTAGTATACCCAATTTAGTGAACACGTAATAATTTAAGATGTGAGCTTTCAGTAAACGCATTTTGTTGCAAAAATTAAGTATAGTATACCCATGTTAGTAAACATATTGTACTACAATAACTGCTTTAGTATACCTATGTTAGTGAATGCACTGTATTACTTTAATACACTGTGCAGTTTTAGTGAATTCAGTGTACTACATTAATATATCAGTTTCCTTCAATGCATTAGATCAGTGCTTCTCAATTATTTTCTGTCATGCCCCCCCTAGGAAGAAGAAAACATTTTGCGCCCCCCGCGCGACTGTAAATAGTATCATTTGTCTATAAAATTGTTATAAGTACACCTCTGCATAACACTATCCTTATTAACGTATAAGAGAATAAAAAAAATAAGAAATGTGGATCGGACACACACTTATGGGGGGATCTGTGGATGACGGACACTTATGGGGGGATCTGTGGATGACGGACACTTATAGGGGGATCTGTGGATGACGGACACTTATGGGGGGATCTGTGGATGACGGACACTTATGGGGGGATCTGTGGATGACGGACACTTATGGGGGGATCTGTGGATGACGGACACTGTTATGGGGTGTTCTGTGGATGACGGACACTTATGGGGGGGATCTGTGGATGACATAGAATGTGTCGGCAGATAAGAACCATTTGGCCCATCTAGTCTGCCCAATATACTGAATACTATGGATAGCCCCCGGCCCTATCTTATATGAAGGATGGCCTTGTGCCTATCCCATGCATGCTTAAACCCCTTCACTGTATTTGCAGCTACCACTTCTGCAGGAAGGCTATTCCATGCATCCATTACTCTCTCAGTAAAGTAATACTTCCTTATATTACTTTTAAACCTTTGCCCCTCTAATTTAAAACTGTGTCCTCTTGTGGTAGTTTTTCTTCTTTTAAATATGCTCTCTTCCTTTACCGAGTTGATTCCCTTTATGACGGACACTTATGGGGGGGATCTGTGGATGACGGACACTTATGGGGGGATCTGTGGATGACGGACACTTATGGGGGGATCTGTGGATGACGGACACTTATGGGGGGATCTGTGGATGACGGACACTTATGGGGGATCTGTGGATGACGGACACTTATGGGGGATCTGTGGATGACGGACACTTATGGGGGGATCTGTGGATGACGGACACTTATGGGGGGATCTGTGGATGACGGACACTTATGGGGGGATCTGTGGATGACGGACACTTATGGGGGGATCTGTGGATGACGGACACTTATGGGGGGATCTGTGGATGACGGACACTTATGGGGGGATCTGTGGATGACGGACACTTATGGGGGGATCTGTGGATGACGGACACTTATGGGGGGGATCTGTGGCTGGCACTGTTACAGGGGGATCTGTGTCTGGCACTGTTATATATGTGCCATCCACAGACCCCCCACCCCATAACAGTGCCATCCACAGTGCCCCCCCAGCCCATAACAGAGCCATCCACAGACCACCACCCCTTAACTGTGCCATCCACCGATTCCGTGTGCCCGCCGCCACCGTTTAAAGTTATTAAACATGCCCCCCTCACTCCTAATAGTACCGTATATCTTCTGTATAATGCCGGCAGGCGGGCCGGGCGGCTGGCGCGTCCCTCGGTGACGTCACTTGTCTGCGTCGCCTGCTTCATTCATAAAGCAGGCGGCGCAGGCACGTGACATCACTGAGGGACACGCCGGCCGCCCGGCCTGCCTGCCGGCATTATACAGAAGAAGTTCGCACACCCCAAAGGCCGGCCCTGAAAAAGCCCCCCTTCACGGAGCCTGGTGCCCCCCCTGGGGGGCGCGCCCCACTATTTGAGAAACACTGCATTAGATTAACATTGTAAATTGTCAATGACAGTGTGCAGCGTGTTTGTTGAAGAAGAGGGGTTAGCTACATTTTCATTATCTGTGTATCAAGCCTGTGACTTTATATTTATATTGGCCTCATAATTAAATGTCTGGTAAACAGAAGAGTGGAGACTCAGGACTGTCCGAGAGTCAGAATGAGGATGGCTGCACTAATGCAAACAGAAACAGCATTAGTTGTAGTAGCAGCAGGCCACCGTTTTCCCTGGTTTCAAGTAGAAGTCACATCAT
Organism: Bufo bufo; assembly: GCF_905171765.1. Taxonomy (NCBI): domain Eukaryota; kingdom Metazoa; phylum Chordata; class Amphibia; order Anura; family Bufonidae; genus Bufo; species Bufo bufo. The sequence goes on from NC_053389.1 coordinate 484,645,886, forward strand.
TATTGAGGACATAGAGGATGACAATTGAGATTGCGGACTTGATGGCTCACACTCCTCCTCTCCATCACAGCCAGATGATACTGAATTCATTTCTGAGTCTGACACTGTGCCTTGGAGCCAGTTATCACAACTAGAGTTGAGCGAACACCTGGATGTTCGGGTTCGAGAAGTTCGGCCGAACTTCCCGTAAATGTTCGGGTTCGGGATCCGAACCCGAACCGAACTTCGTCCCGAACCCGAACCCCATTGAAGTCAATGGGGACCCGAACTTTTGGGCACTAAAAAGGCTGTAAAACAGCCCAGGAAAGAGCTAGAGGGCTGCAAAAGGCAGCAACATGTAGGTAAATCCCCTGCAAACAAATGTGGATAGGGAAATGAATTAAAATTAAAATAAAAAAAATAAAAATGAACCAATATCAATTGGACAGAGGTCCCATAGCAGAGAATCTGGCTTCACGTCAGCAGAGAATCAGTCTCTTCATGCCATAGCAAAGAATCTGGCTTCATGTCAGCAGAGAATCAGTCTCTTCATGCCATAGCAGAGAATCTGGCTTCATGTCAGCGCAGAATCTGTCTTCATGTCATAGCAGAGAATCAGGCTTCACGTCACCCACCACTGGAACAGGCCACTGTCACACATTTAGGCCCCGGCACCCAGACAGAGGAGAGCGGTCCCGTAACAGAGAATCTGGCCTTATGTCAGCGCAGAATCTGTCTTCATGTCATAGCAGAGAATCAGGCTTCACGTCAGCCACCACTGGAATAGGCCACTGTCACACATTTAGGCCCAGGCACCCAGGCAGAGGAGAGAGGTCCCGTAACAGAGAATTTGGCCTTATGTCAGCGCAGAATCTGTCTTCATGTCATAGCAGAGAATCAGGCTTCACGTCACCCACCACTGGAACAGGCCACTGTCACACATTTAGGCCCCGGCACCCAGACAGAGGAGAGCGGTCCCATAACAGAGAATCTGGCCTTATGTCAGCGCAGAATCTGTATTCATGTCATAGCAGAGAATCAGGCTTCAGGTCACCCACCACTGGAACAGGCCACTGTCACACATTTAGGCCCCGGCACCCAGACAGAGGAGAGCGGTCCCGTAACAGAGAATCTGGCCTTATGTCAGCGCAGAATCTGTCTTCATGTCATAGCAGAGAATCAGGCTTCACGTCAGCCACCACTGGAACAGGCCACTGTCACACATTTAGGCCCAGGCACCCAGGCAGAGGAGAGCGGTCCCATAACAGAGAATCTGGCCTTATGTCAGCGCAGAATCTGTCTTCATGTCATAGCAGAGAATCAGGCTTCACGTCACCCACCACTGGAACAGGCCACTGTCACACATTTAGGCCCCGGCACCCAGACAGAGGAGAGGTTCATTCAACTTTGGGTTGCCCCGCAATATAATGGTAAAATGAAATTAAAAATAGTATTGAATGAGGAAGTGCCCTGGAGTAGAATAATATATTGTTAAGGGGAGGTAGTTAATATCTAATCTGCACAAGGGATGGACAGGTCCTGTGGGATCCATGCCTGGTTCATTTTTATGAACGTCAGCTTGTCCACATTGGCTGTAGACAGGCGGCTGCGTTTGTCTGTAATGACGCCCCCTGCCGTGCTGAATACACGTTTAGACAAAACGCTGGCCGCCGGGCAGGCCAGCACCTCCAAGGCATAAAAGGCTAGCTCTGGCCACGTGGACAATTTGGAGACCCAGAAGTTGAATGGGGCCGAACCATCAGTCAGTACGTGGAGGGGTGTGCACAGGTACTGTTCCACCATGTTAGTGAAATGTTGCCTCCTGCTAACACGTTCCGTATCAGGTGGTGGTGCACTTAGCTGTGGCGTGTTGACAAAACTTTTCCACATCTCTGCCATGCTAACCCTGCCCTCAGAGGAGCTGGGCGTGACACAGCTGCGTTGGCGACCTCTTGCTCCTCCTCTGCCTTCGCCTTGGGCATCCACTGGTTCCCCTGTGACATTTGGGAATGCTCTCAGTAGCGCGTCTACCAACGTGCGCTTGTACTCGCGCATCTTCCTATCACTCTCCAGTGTAGGAAGTAAGGTAGGCACATTGTCTTTGTACCGGGGATCCAGCAGGGTGGCAACCCAGTAGTCCGCACACGTTAAAATGTGGGCAACTCTGCTGTCGTTGCGCAGGCACTGCAGCATGTAGTCGCTCATGTGTGCCAGGCTGCCCAGAGGTAAGGACAAGCTGTCCTCTGTGGGAGGCGTATCGTCATCGTCCTGTGTTTCCCCCCAGCCACGCACCAGTGATGGGCCCGAGCTGCTTTGGGTGCCACCCCGCTGTGAACATGCTTCATCCTCATCCTCCTCCACCTCCTCCTCATCCTCGTCCTCCTCGTCCTCCAGTAGTGGGCCCTGTCTGGCCACATTTGTACCTGGCCTCTGGTGTTGAAAAAAACCTCCCTCTGAGTCACTTCGAAGAGACTGGCCTGAAAGTGCTAAAAATGACCCCTCTTCCTCCTCTTCCTCCTGGGCCACCTCCTCTTCCATCATCGCCCTAAGTGTTTTCTCAAAGAGACATAGAAGTGGTATTGTAACGCTGATAACGGCGTCATCGCCACTGGCCATGTTGGTGGAGTACTCGAAACAGCGCAACAGGGCACACAGGTCTCGCATGGAGGCCCAGTCATTGGTGGTGAAGTGGGTCTGATCGGCAGGGCGACTGACCCGTGCGTGCTGCAGCTGAAACTCCACTATGGCCTGCTGCTGCTCGCACAGTCTGTCCAGCATATGCAAGGTGGAGTTCCACATGGTGGGCACGTCGCATATGAGGCGGTGAGCGGGAAGGCCGAAGTTACGCTGTAGCGCAGACAGGCGAGCAGCGGCAGGGTGTGAACGCCGGAAGCGCGAACAGACGGCCCGCACTTTATGCAGCAGCTCTGACATGTCGGGGTAGTTGCGAATGAACTTCTGCACCACCAAATTCAGCACATGCGCCAGGCAAGGAATGTGCGTCAAACCGGCTAGTCCCAGAGCTGCAACGAGATTTCGCCCATTATCGCACACCACCAGGCCGGGCTTGAGGCTCACCGGCAGCAACCACTCGTCGGTCTGTTGTTCTATACCCCGCCACAACTCCTGTGCGGTGTGGGGCCTGTCCCCCAAACATTTGAGTTTCAGAACGGCCTGCTGACGTTTACCCCATGCTGTGCTGAAGTTGGTGGTGAAGGTGTGTGGCTGACTGGATGAGCAGGTGGAAGAAGAGGAGGAGGAAGCTGAGTAGGAGGAGGAGGAGACAGGAGGCAAAGAATGTTGCCCTGCGATCCTTGGCGGCGGAAGGACGTGCGCCAAATAGCTCTCCGCCTGGGGCCCAGCCGCCACTACATTTACCCAGTGTGCAGTTAGGGAGATATAGCGTCCCTGGCCGTGCTTACTGGTCCACGTATCTGTGGTTAGGTGGACCTTGCCACAGATGGCGTTGCGCAGTGCACACTTGATTTTATCGGACACTTGTTTGTGCAGGGAAGGCACGGCTCTCTTGGAGAAGTAGTGGCGGCTGGGAACAACATACTGTGGGACAGCAATTGACATGAGCTGTTTGAAGCTGTGTGTGTCCACCAGCCTAAATGACAGCATTTCATAGGCCAGTAGTTTAGAAATGCTGGCATTCAGGGCCAGGGATCGAGGGTGGCTAGGTGAGAATTTACGCTTTCTCTCAAATGTTTGTAAGATGGAGAGCTGAACGCTGCCGTGTGACATGGTTGAGATGCTTGGTGACGCAGGTGGTGGTGTTGGTGGTACATCCCATGTTTGCTGGGCGGCAGGTGCCAACGTTCCTCCAGAGGCGGAGGAAGAGGCTGAGGCGGCGGCATCAGCAGAAGAGGCTGAGGCGGCAGCAGCAGAAGAGGTAGCAGGGGGAGCCTGAGTGACTTCCTTGTTTTTAAGGTGTTTACTCCACTGCAGTTCATGCTTTGCATGCAGGTGCCTGGTCATGCAGGTTGTGCTAAGGTTCAGAACGTTAATGCCTCGCTTCAGGCTCTGATGGCACAGCGTGCAAACCACTCGGGTCTTGTCGTCAGCACATTGTTTGAAGAAGTGCCATGCCAGGGAACTCCTTGAAGCTGCCTTTGGGGTGCTCGGTCCCAGATGGCGGCGGTCAGTAGCAGGCGGAGTCTCTTGGCGGCGGGTGTTCTGATTTTGCCCACTGCTCCCTCTTTTGCTACGCTGTTGGCTCGGTCTCACCACTGCCTCTTCCTCCGAACTGTGAAAGTCAGTGGCACGACCTTCATTCCATGTGGGGTCTAGGACCTCATCGTCCCCTGCATCATCTTCCACCCAGTCTTGATCCCTGACCTCCTGTTCAGTCTGCACACTGCAGAAAGACGCAGCAGTTGGCACCTGTGTTTCGTCATCATCAGAGACGTGCTGAGGTGGTATTCCCATGTCCTCATCATCAGGAAAAATAAGTGGTTGTGCGTTAGTGCATTCTATCTCTTCCACCCCTGGGGAAGGGCTAGGTGGATGCCCTTGGGAAACCCTGGCAGCAGAGTCTTCAAACAGCATAAGAGACTGCTGCATAACTTGAGGCTCAGACAGTTTCCCTGATATGCATGGGGGTGATGTGACAGACCGATGGGCTTGGTTTTCATGCGCCATCTGTGCGCTTTCTGCAGAAGACTGGGTGGGAGATAATGTGAACGTGCTGGATCCACTGTCGGCCACCCAATTGACTAATGCCTGTACCTGCTCAGGCCTTACCATCCTTAGAACGGCATTGGGCCCCACCAAATATCGCTGTAAATTCTGCTGGCTACTGGGACCTGAGGTAGTTGGTTCACTAGGACGTGTGGCTGTGGCAGAACGGCCACGTCCTCTCCCAGCACCTGAGGGTCCACTAACACCACCACGACCATGTCCACGTCCGCGTCCCTTATTAGATGTTTTCCTCATTGTTCCCGTTCACCACAATTTTGAGAATGGCAAATTTGGGAATGCTTTTTCAACCCAGAACAAAAAGTCTGCTTTTACGGTCACTACAAATAACTTGACCAGCTAAAACTGTGCAGATTTGGTTGAATAGAGATGTGAGACCTGTTTTTTTTTTGCGCTGTGTGACAGTTATAGGTTTAATCACAGAATGACACTTCTATCAGCACACTAGCGTGTGTCGTCGGTTTTTCTGAATGACACTATCAATTCCTTCAATGTAAGATTTTCTTTTTGGGATAGATTTCAAGTAGGCCTCAAATACCACAAACTAGTTATTTTGAGAATGGCAAATTTGGGAATGCTTTTTCAACCCAGAACAAAAAGTCTGCTTTTACGGTCACTACAAATAACTTGACCAGCTAAAACTGTGCAGATTTGGTTGAATAGAGATGTGAGACCTGTTTTTTTTTTGCGCTGTGTGACAGTTATAGGTTTAATCACAGAATGACACTTCTATCAGCACGCTAGCGTGTGTCTTAGGTTTTTCTGAATGACACTATCAATACCTTCAATGTAAGATTTTCTTTTTGGGATAGATTTCAAGTAGGCCTCAAATACCACAAACTAGTTATTTTGAGAATGGCAAATTTGGGAATGCTTTTTCAACCCAGAACAAAAAGTCTGCTTTTACGGTCACTACAAATAACTTGACCAGCTACAACAGTGCAGATTTGGTTGAATAGAGATGTGAGACCTGTTTTTTTTTTTGCGCTGTGTGACAGTTATAGGTTTAATCACAGAATGACACTTCTATCAGCACGCTAGCGTGTGTCTTAGGTTTTTCTGAATGACACTATCAATACCTTCAATGTAAGATTTTCTTTTTGGGATAGATTTCAAGTAGGCCTCAAATACCACAAACTAGTTATTTTCAGAATGGCAAATTTGGGAATGCTTTTTCAACCCAGAACAAAAAGTCTGCTTTTACGGTCACTACAAATAACTTGACCAGCTAAAACTGTGCAGATTTGGTTGAATAGAGATGTGAGACCTTTTTTTTTTTGCGCTGTGTGACAGTTATAGGTTTAATCACAGAATGACACTTCTATCAGCATGCTAGCGTGTGTCATAGGTTTTTCTGAATGACACTATCAATACCTTCAATGTAAGATTTTCTTTTTGGGATAGATTTCAAGTAGGCCTCAAATACCACAAACTAGTTATTTTGAGAATGGCAAATTTGGGAATGCTTTTTCAACCCAGAACAAAAAGTCTGCTTTTACGGTCACTACAAATAACTTGACCAGCTAAAACTGTGCAGATTTGGTTGAATAGAGATGTGAGACCTGTTTTTTTTTGCGCTGTGTGACAGTTATAGGTTTAATCACAGAATGACACTTCTATCAGCACGCTAGCGTGTGTCTTAGGTTTTTCTGAATGACACTATCAATACCTTCAATGTAAGATTTTCTTTTTGGGATAGATTTCAAGAAAGCCTCAAATACCATAAACTAGTTATTTTCAGAATGGCAAATTTGGGAATGCTTTTTCAACCCAGAACAAAAAGTCTGCTTTTACGGTCACTACAAATAACTTGATTAGCTAAAACTGTGCAGATTTGGTTGAATAGAAATGTCAGGTCTATTTTTTAGGCGCTGGGTGACAGGCTCAACTTGCCCCTGATGTAATATATGCCCAAAAAAATAACGACACTGTTGATGGTTAAATGCACTTGGGTGACACAGGCTCAGCCTGCAGCTGATGTAGTATATGGCCAAAAAATAATCAGACTGTTGATGGTTAAATGCACTTGGGTGACACAGGCTCAGCCTGCAGCTGATGTAGTATATGGCCAAAAAATAACCAGACTGTTGATGGTTAAATGCACTTCGGTGACACAGGCTCAGCCTGCAGCTGATGTAGGATATAGCACAAAATAACCACACTATCGATGGTTAAATACACTTGGTGATAGCTCGTGCTGGCGCACCACAAGTCACAAAATGGCCGCCGATCACCCCAGAAAAAAAGTGATCTAAAAACGCTCTGGGCAGCCTCAAAAAAGTGAGCAAGTCAATAATAGCACTTCAATGATCCACAGCTGCAGATCGATCACAGAATGAAGTCTTTTGGAGGAGTTAATCTGCCTAATCTCACCCTAACGTCGCAGCTGCAACCTCTCCCTATACTGATCATAGCAGAGTGACGTGCGGCGCTACGTGACTCCAGCTTAAATAGAGGCTGGGTCACATGGTGCACTGGCCAATCACAGCCATGCCAATAGTAGGCATGGCTGTGATGGCCTCTTGGGCCAAGTAGTATGACGCTTGTTGATTGGCTGCTTTTCAGCCTTTCAAAAAGCGCCAAGAAAGCGCGAACACCGAACCCGAACCCAGACTTTTACGAAAATGTTCGGGTTCGGGTCCGTGTCACGGACACCCCAAAATTCGGTACGAACCCGAACTATACAGTTCGGGTTCGCTCATCCCAAATCACAACATTTCTCCTGCATCTTTTTCTTGCAGACTCAGAAAAGCCTTTCCATTGCAATATTTGTATCTTCACTGTCCCCTCCGAGTGGGGTGGCTTCTTTTTAACTAAGAAAAGAAAATAAAACTCTGCAAGATATGGAATGTACTCAAGATAGTCTCCCTGGTAAAGAGTTATGTGAGAAGAGTCAACGTTTGGACTGGCATGAGGACGAGATTAAAGGTATACCATACATAGCTATGTTGGTGATAGTGGTGTTATTAGTAATGGCACTTATAGCCATGTTGGAGAGGGTAGTAGGGGCAGTAGTAGCCCTGGAGACAATGGCACTTGGGGCAAATAGAGAACAGGAAATCAGGAGGGGTGCCAAGAGACCCACTATCACATATCACAGTCTGAAAAAAGTGGTAGGGAGGGTGATGACTATGATTGCATTTTGAACAGAAACAATCCTGAGGGAGTGGTGATATCTAAAGAGGAGAATGGTGGCCATGGCAGGTATAAAGAGCAGAGACAATCTCCAAAAATAAAAAATGTCAGGGCCAGTTCTGCTTCTATGAAGGTCAGCTTGGGAACTGATAACGTTGCAAAAACTGTGGGCCCGGCTCAAAGCCTACAAGACCTAAAACAAGTGTAGGGAATCATTGCTTTTCAAAAATATAAATAAACATAACAATACAACCAAAGGTAAATCTGACAGAAATAAATGTAGAAATGAAATTATCCAAAAACAAGCAGTTTATACTGCAAGAACAAACAACAATATTGCGGAACTAAAAGGTACAAAAGAGGAGCTAAATGAAAATAACATAAATGAAAACAAAAATATACAACCTACTCTAGTACTGACATATAGTCGCCAATATAATTTAATCCGCAATATTGTCAAAAAATATCTCCCAGTTCTACACGAGGAAAATATACTCAATGCGGTACTCAAAGAGGGTTGCAGGATTGTATCCAAAAGACCACAAACAATAGGAAATTCCTTGTCCCCGTCCATGTTTATACGTGAATCCTGTCCACAAATAGACACATGGCTGACATACAAGGGCTTTACACGCTGCGGCAGTCAGCGCTGCCGAACCTGCAACTATGTACAAAATACAAAAACCTTTTGTAATGCAGATCAGACACAGACCTACAATATAAAGTCCTACATTAATTGCAATACAAAAGCAGTAGTCTATGTGATCCTCTGTGAATACTGCAATAAAATGTATATAGGATGCACCATAAGGAAATTTAAAAACCGTATTTTAGAACACCTCAATTACATAGATAATCCCTCTTATACCAACATATCAAACGCTGCCAGACACTTCATTGACAGACATAACCGTAGCCCAAAATACTTCAAAACATATGCTATAGAACATGTAAAAATATCCACTAGAGGAGGAGACATAAAACATCAAGTCAATTTGAGAGAGGCCTATTGGATATTTAAATTGGAGACAAGATATCCAAAAGGCCTTAACTTAAGAAGGGAGATCATGCACTTTTATTAATTATTTACGGTGACAAATGGATCAATATATTCATGCCCTTCTTTTGTTCTTTCTTTCTACTGTTTGCGCGTATATTTTGCATGAACCATACCAAGGTATATAACCTCGAGCATGTTTCTCAATAATTTTTCTTGAAAAATAAACCGAGAAATAACGCACATATAATGTGAACGGATCCCTACTCAATGCAGTGATTTTCCTAGCAGAGTTTTCTTTTCTTTCTATATCTGTCTCTTTTTTCAGTTCTATTTTTCTAAGCTATGAAATTTTAATATGCTGGAAGAGATATCTGTACATACTAAAACAACTTTGTTTTTAATGAAATGCTATGTAACTCTATGTATGTCAAATATTTGATTGGAATGACTTTGATGCTCCAGGTGACAACTATTTGAAACAAGTGTTGTGCAAAGGGGAGTAATTATGACTGCCCCGTGCTACTTCCTCTCTCCACCCAGTGCATAGTCACAGGTGGGAGTAACTATAGCGTCTATCAAACACACTTGATTTCCTATTTAAACCTGAGAGCGCCAAATGCACTCCACTTTTACGAATAAGACTTTTCGAAATGCGTCAAACAGCCTGTACCAAGAGAGATCTTGAGCCCTGTACTGTCCGTGTGTAACTATTGAATAAAAATGGAGAACTTAATACTTCGGAAAAAAGTGAGTGCTGGAGTCTGAATTTACCCATTTTCTACAAGACCTAAGTCAAGCTCACTTACTGCTAGCTCTGTTTGAGTATCTCGCGTCTGGCAGTTTTTCTCTGGCAGACGAAAGCATTGCTGTGTGCAAGATCTGCAAGATCTTCAAGCATAAACATTGTTACCATGGCTCTTTTGCAGCACAGGAAGCAGCACCACCTGAAAAAGTGGGAACTAGAACTGGCCACCAGCAGTGGGAACAAGAGTGTGCTAATTTTCCTGGTCTCCTTTGTGGCAGTGAGGCCACATCCGCATGCAGTACAGTGTCCTGAATAATGTCATCATCAGTTATTTCTTCTCCATTTCAGACTACAGTACTCCTTCTGTCGTCAGCCATAGTGATGGCCTTGCGGTACGCCCGGCGGTCGGTTCGCGGCGAACTTTGCTCGTTCGCGATTCGCTGAACATGCGAACATATGGCGATATTCACGCCCGCCATATTATTTTACATTGTGAAGAACTTTGACCCATGACACATCCATCAGTTGGTACAGGACAGCCCATTGAAAAGTTTCAGCACATGGACATACCCCCTACCTTATAATTAGACCCGATCTGGCCACCATTTTACATTCAGTCTTTTGCCAGTGTAGGGAAAGGTTGCTGTGTGGAGCAGGGACAGACTGTTAGGGACAAAAACGCTATCAAATAGGTCCACAAAAGTTATTTTAACCCCTTAAGGACTCGGCCCTATTTCACCTTACAGACTTGGCCATTTTTTGCAAATCTGACCAGTGTCACTTTAAGTGCTGATAACTTTAAAACGCTTTGACTTATCCAGGCCATTCTGAGATAGTTTTTTTTGTCACATATTGTACTTCATGACACTGGTAAAATGAAGTAAAAAAAAAATCATTTTTATTTATAAAAAAATACCAAATTTACCATCAATTTGTAAAAAATGGCAAATTTCCAAGTTTCAATTTCTCTACTTCCATAATATATAGTAATACCTCCAAAAATAGTTATTACTTTACATTCCCCATATGTCTACTTCATGTTTGGATCATTTTGGGTATTATATTTTATTTTTTGGGGATGTTACAAGGCTTAGAAGTTTAGAAGCAAATCTTGAAATTTTTCTGAAATTTTCAAAAACCCAATTTTTAGGGACCAGTCTGAAGTCACTTCGCAAGGCTTACATAATAGAAACCACCCAAAAATGACCCCATTCTAGAAACTACACCCCTCAAGGTATTCAAAACTGATTTTACGAACTTTGTTAAACCTTTAGGTGTTCTATAAAAATTAATAGAAAATAGAGATACAATTTCAAAATTTCACTTTTTTGGCAGATTTTCCATTTTAATAATTTTTGTTCCAGTTACAAAGCAAGGGTTAACAGCCAAACCAAACTCATCGTTTATGGCCCTGATTCTGTAGTTTACAGAAACACCCCATATGTGGTCGTAAACTACTGTACAGGCACACGGCAGGATGCAGAACGAAAGGAATGCCATACGGTTTTTGGAAGGCAGATTTTGCTGGGCTGTTTTTTTTTGACACCATGTCCCATTTGAAGCCCCCCTGATGCAACCCTAGAGTAGAAACTCCATAAAAGTGACCCCATCTAAGAAACTACACCCCTCAAGGTATTCAAAACAGATTTTACAAGCGTCGTTAACCCTTTAGGTGTTCCACAAGAGTTATTGGCAAATTGAACTGAAATTTCTGAATTTCAATTTTTGGGCAAATTTGCCATTTTAATAGATTTTTCCCAGTAGCAAACAAAGCAAGGGTTAACAGCCAAACAAAACTCAATATTTATGGCCCTGATTCTGTAGTTTACAGAAACACCCCATATGTGGTCGTAAACAGCTGTAAAAGTGACCCCATCTAAGAAACTACACCCCTCAAGGTATTCAAAACTGATTTTACAAACATCGTTAACCCTTTAGGTGTTCCACAAGAGTTATTGGCAAATGGAGATTAAATTTCAGAATTTACATTTTTTGGCAAATATTCCATTTTAATTCATTTTTACCAGTAACAAATCAAGGGTTAACAGCCAAACAAAACTCAATATTTATGGCCCTGATTCTGTAGTTTACAGAAACACCCCATATGTGGTCGTAAACAGCTGTACCGGCACACGGCAGGACGCAGAAGGAAAGGAATGCCATACGGTTTTTGGAAGGCAGATTTGGCTGGACTGGTTTTTTTGACATCATGTCCCATTTAAAGCCCCCCTGATGCACCCCCAGAGTAGAAACTCCAAAAAGTGGCCGCATTTTAGAAAGTACAGGATAGGGTAACAGTATTGTTGGTACTAGTTTAGGGTACATATGGTTTTTGGTTGCTCTATATTACACTTTTTGTGAGGCAAGATAACAAGAAATAGTTGTTTTGGCACCGTTTTTATTTTTTGTTATTTTCAACATTCATCTGACAGGTTAGATCATGTGATATTTTTATAGACCAGGTTGTCACGGATGCGGCGATACCTAATATGTATACTTTTTTTATTTATGTAAGTTTTACACAATGATTTCTTTTTTGAAGCAAAAAAAATCATGTTTTAGTGTTTCCATAGTCTGAGAGCCATAGTTTTTTCAGTTTTTGGCGATTACCTTGGATAGGGTATGATTTTTGTAAGATGAGATGACGGTTTTATTGGCACTATTTTGGGGTGCGTGTGACTTTTTGATCGCTTGCTATTACACTTTTTGTGATGTAAGGTGCCAAAAAATGGTTTATTTAGCACAGTTTATATTTAAATTTTATTACGGTATTCATCTGAGGGGTTAGGTCATGTGATATTTTTATAGAGCAGGTCGATACGGACGCGGCGAAACCTAATATATATACTTTTTTTATTTATGTAAGTTTTACACAATAATATCATTTTTGAAACAAAAAAAAAAATCATGTTTTAGTGTCTCCATATTCCGAGAGCCAAAGTTTTTTCAGTTTTTGGGCGATTATCTTAGGTAGGTTCTCATTTTTTGCGGGATGAGATGACGGTTTGATTGGCACTATTTTGGGGTGCATATGACTTTTTGATCGCTTGCTAATACACTTTTTGTGATGTAAGTTGACAAAAAATGGTTTATTTAGCAGTTTTTATTTTTTACGGTGTTCATCTGTGGGGTTAGGTCATGTGATATTTTTATAGAGGCGGTTGATACGAACGCGGCGATACCAAATATGTATACTTTTTTTTATTTCTGCAAGTTTTACACAATGACAGCTTTTTTAAAACAAAAAAAATGATGTTTTAGTGTCTCTATATTCTTTATTTTTTAATTTTTTTTTAATTTAACATCTTTATTACTATACAAACAGTACACAAAAATATAATTAGAAATTAGTATACATTTTTCAAACCCCCTTATTTCCCCCCATCTCTTTTCCCCCCCTTAACCCCCCCCAGCATGTGATTCGTGGACCCCCGCCTCCCCCCACAGCCCCCCTTAAACAAGATAAGGAGAAGGGAGGAGAGAAGAGGGGGCAAAAAAAAAATATATATATAATATAAAATAATAATTAGGATAAATTACAGTTGTACAGTCCTATCAGAGTTACCAGCCGTCCCATATCTTAACCCATTTCTCAATTCCACCCCTCTGCTTATAGAGAATCCGCTCGTAATTTTTCACCTTATTCACCAGATTTATCCATTCATTTTCTTCTGGGGCCTGACGTGTAAACCAGCTCCGACTGATCAGGACCCTGGCCAATAGTAATATTCTGCCTATTAGAATCTTTTGGGGTTTATGACTAGTTAGTAACGAGTGTCTCTATATTCTGAGCCATAGTTTTTTTATTTTTTGGGCGATTGTCTTAGGTAGGGGCTCACTTATTGCGGGATGAGGTGACAGTTAGATTGTTACTATTTTGGTGGGCAAATGCCTATTTGATCGCTTGCTGTTGTACTTTTTGTTATGTAAGGTGACAAAAAAATGGTTTATTTAGCACAGTTTTTATTTTTTACGGTGTTCATCTGAGGGGTTAGGTCATGTGATATTTTGATAGAGCCGGTCGATACGAACACGGTGATACCAAATATGTATACTTTTTTTTTATTTATGTAAGTTTTACACAATAACAGCTTTTTTTTAAAAAAAAAAAGATGTTTTAGTGTCTCCATATTCTGAGCCATAGTTTTTTTATTTTTTGGGCGATTGTCTCAAGTAGGGGCTCATTTTTTGCGGGATGAGGTGACGGTTAGATTGGTACAATTTTGGTGGGCAAACGCCTTTTTGATCGCTTGCTGTTGTACTTTTTGTGATGTAAGGTGACAAAAAAATGGTTTATTTAGCACAGTTTTTATTTTTTATTTTTTATGGTGTTCATCTGAGGGGTTAGGCCATGTGATATGTTTATAGAGCCGATCGATACAGACGCGGTGATGCCTAATATGTATACTTTTTTTTTCCCCTATTTTTTACCAATTTTTTTTTTACTTTATTTGGGGAAAATGATGTTTGTGTTTACTTTTACTTGAAACATTTAATTTTTTTTGGGGCGGAAACTTTTTCACTTAATTTTTTTCCCACTTTGGGACTTGAACTTTTGGGGGTCTAATACATTACAATGCATTCCAATACTTCTGTATTGGAATGCATTGGCTGTATGAGTAATATTGTGTGTATTACTCATACAGCTCCCGGCCTGTGAGATCCAGGGGGCTGGATCTCACAGGCTCGTCACCGGTAGGCAGCGCGATTCCTTCCTTAGGCATCGCGCTGCCTTCCATGCCATCGGGTCCCCCCCCACAGCCACATGGGGACCCGATGGCACCGCCCGCCGCAACCGCAGGTAAAAGCTGCAAACCGCAGGTCTGAATTGACCTGCGGTTTGCGGCGATCGCCGTTACGGGGGGTCACATGACCTATTAACCCCCACCGCGCTGCAATGTACTTTTAAAGTTAGGACGGACCTGTACGTCCTGAGTCCTTAAGGACTCGGCAAACATGGCGTACCGGTACGTCCTAAGTCCTTAAGGGGTTCAGGACTGGTATAGGTGTACTATTGATAGTTGTGCAGTACAGAGTGGTGTAATACACTTATAATACACTTTCTAGCATAGAAAGCATATTATAGTGGATTTGTATTGTGCAGCAGTGGTGAGCGGTTCTGCAGCAATACTGCAGCTACACAGATTGACAAACGCAATTAGAAAAAATAATTTTAACTGGTGTGATATACCAGTTGCCCCCCAAAAAAACTGATAGAAGCGGGGTGTTATATACCAATAATATACTTTCTATATAGTGCATTTGGGTACAGCAGCATTTGTTTGCGGTTTTTCTGCGTTCCCTCTGCTACACACAGCGACAAACGGTATTGGAAAAAATAATTTAAACTGGTGTGCGCATGCAAAATCGAAAATTATATTGCCGATATTTCGCTTTAAAAAAAATAATGAATAGAGATCGCAAATTCGAATAATACATCTGTATAATATTAATACATTCGAATAATACAATCCATGTTGTGGGACTATTTGTGCACTTCTAGTAATTATTTCTTGGCTGCAAATATGAGCTGAAGGTTTATCAGGTTCGCCTGCCTTTAAAATGAATGGGACCCGCAGCGAACTTGCGGTTCGCGAACATTCCCAGCAGATGTTCGTCCATCACTAGTCAGCCATCAATAATGGAACTTGTGGCCATGAAGCAATTCTATATGCCCAGGAATCCTTTAGCTTTCAAACTTATCTCCCACCTGGCCAAGTTGCTGGTGGTGCAGTCGCTGCCCTATCATTTAATGGATTCTGCTGCCATTATAGAACTGAGGGCATATGTTCAGTCTTGCTGGAAAATACATAGCCAGCATTATTTCTCCAAAAGAGCCAACTTTGCCTTGTACTGTCACAGAACGTGGGTTGATCCTTACAATTCCCACTGTGCAGCAAGGTGCATGCCATGGTGGAAACTGGCACAGCTATTACAGGCAGAGATAGTAAATTTCTTTCACAGCCCACTGCGTCAAATTTTTTTGCTACAGCACCACATCATTAAGACAAGTTCTCATTGGCACCTTCACAATTTTGTCGGTCTGGTTCACAGAAAATTATGCACTAGAACGAAATAGATGCAAACATTATATACTAAATAAGCCCTCAATATGATATGATAAAATGTGAGACTCTCAGCCAATATATTTAGATCAAAACACAAATGTGCGCCCATCTACAAGTGCCAAGGGGGTCTCAGTCAGGACCTACTCTAAACCTATCTGTGCCGTTGGGCATCTACATTCAGGAGAGCAGACCCTGCACAAGTGCACAAAAATGCTATCCCCAAGATACAATAGAGGCACTTTCACACTTAACCCCTTAGTGACCACTATTACGCATTTTCACTGACGTAAACAAAAGCTGTTTTAGCTAAACAACTGGCTTTAATCAATCATTATATGTACCCAAAATGGTGCATTAAAAACTATAACTTGTCCTGCAAAAAATAAGACCTCATGCAAGTACATTGATGAAAAAACAAAAAAGTTATAGCTCTTGGAATGCGAATTTTAAAAAATGCGTGTGGTCACTAAGGGATTAAAGGTGCTGATCCTTCAGTGTATACTACAGTCTAATCAAAAATAACAGAAAAAGATTTAAAAAACATCCTGCACAATATAATAAATGAATATGCGGATGTGCATGGTTATATTTATATAAGAAAAATCACAGAAAATACTGAATTAACACAATAGATGCAAACATTATATATGGACTAAGCCCTCATTCTGATATGATAAAATCTTAGACACATCTTTGCCCACCTACCAGCGGCAAGATGGTCTCAGTCAGGCAGGACCTACTCTAAACCTATCTATGCAGTTGGACATCTATATTCAGGAGAGCAGACCCTGCACATATAGTTTGCTGCATCCTCTAATACCCAACAGAAGCAGGGCAGAGCGTTGCTTTAACACCCCCTCTCTCCTATGATATGTGTAAAGTGAAGTGTTATCATGCTTAGTGTTAGTACTGAACTTCCTAGGTGAGAGTAGCCGCACAGCCAATAAGTTGCTAAAGTGCATAAAGCAGCAAACATCCCGCTGCCACCCCTAACTGAGTAAATTGATCAGCTACAATGGCAGGAACATCCTTGCATATGCTGGAAGTAACACATGCACCCTGCATGGCACACACAATAAATTTTGTGGTATAATGGTGCTGACCATGTCCACGAGACAATCCTTGGAATTCTGCCATTCTTATGTGACAAGGAACTCTGTCCTGGACTTGCAATGACAGAACAGTCTGCTATTGCACTGCTTGATTTGCGATGTTCCAACTCACTGGAATTCCATCATGCATATGCTACAGCACCTGTACGAGCAGCATAAATCAATTCATTAATTTCATTATTCAACAGATGACCTCAGTCAGGCAGTGTCAGTTCATCAAAGATGCATGTTGCGTACTCAGACCCTTTGAAGAGGTCACCAGATTTGTCAGTAGGGACAACTGAGGCATCAATGATTTCATCCCCCTCATATTTATCAAGGAAAGTTTGGAGACCATTTCACTTTTTTTTCACATGTTGCAGCCTTGTGCAAAAATCTTTTCTTGGTGCCTTGTGCAAAAAAAGTTTCCCCCATCAATCTGTACTCAATACCCCATAATGAGAAACTGAAAACAGAATTTTTAGACAGTTTTGCAAATTTATTAAAAAGGACACTTGAAAATTAACTCTGACAGCCTCCCGTTTCTCTTGATCACCTCTTAGATGTTTCTTCACCTTGACTGAAGTCCACCTATTGTAGTTTTAGTTGATTGGGCATGATTTTGAAAGATATATCCCGGTCTAAGGTCTCACAGCTGGAAATGCATATCAGAGAAAAAACCAAGGCATGAGGAAGAAATAACTGGTTGCATAATTATTATCTGGAGAAGAGTACAAAAAATTTGCTACATTGAAAGCTCCCAAGAGCACAGTGGCCTCAGTAGATTTTAAAGGAAAAAGTTTAGAACAATTAGGACTCTTTCTAGGGCTGGCCGTCCCTCCAAACTAAGTACAGTAATTAGGGGATAAGGGCCTTGGTAAGAGAGATGACCAAGAACCCAGTGGTCATTCTGGCTGACCGCCATAGATCCTATGTGCAGATTGGAGAACTTTCCAGAAGTTCAACCATTACTGCACCACTCCACCAATCTGGGCTTTTATGAAAGCCCCCCTGGAGTTTCCAAAACAAATACCTAAAGGATTCACAGAATATAAGAAACAAGATTCTCTGGTCTGATAAAACCTTGCCTGATTTCAAAGCATCATGTCTGGAGGAAACCAGGTGCTGCTAATTTCCTGCATGGGGGTGGCAGCATCATGCTGTGAAGGTGTTTTGCAGTGGCTAGAACAGGTAGACTGGTCAGGGTTGAGGGAAAGCTCAATGGAGAAAATTACAGAGATATTAATGAAAACCTGATGCAGAGTGCTCTGGACCTGAGTGGGATGAAGGTTAAGCTTCCAGCAAGAAAATTAGCCAAGACAACAAAGGAGCGGCTTTGGGACAACCCAACAGAGTTTGAGAGGATCTGTAGAGAAGAATGGCAGAAAATCTCCAAATCTAGGTGTGCAAACCATGTGGCATCATACCAAAGAAGACTTGAGGCTGTAATCACAGCCAAACCTATGTCCATGTGAAATTTTTGTTTTTCCTTTTTAATAAAGTAACAAAAAAATAAAATTATGTTTTCATATTGTCATAATGGGGTACTGAGTGATTTATGAAGAAAAAACAGATTTTTTTTCTTTTTATTTTATCACAAGGCCGCGACATAACAAAAAACTCTGTGAAAACTCTGAAGGCTGCAAATGCTCTGTTTATATATCAGTTACATTATTTGCTATTGGTGTCCTTGTGTTAAATAGCTGAAAGGGCATCTGCCAGCAGATTTACAGCTATGAAACTGGTTTGCTCCTTGTGCACTTGACAGTTGAAGGCATCTGTGTTGGCCCCATGTTCATATGTGCCTGCATTGCTGAAAAAAAAAAAAAACGTTTTATGATATGCAAATGAGCCTCGAGGAGCGACATGGGCATTGTCATTACATTTAAAGGATCTATTTGCTCTGCAACTGCTGCGCCCTCTCCACTTTGATTGACAGGCCAGGCGTGATCAAATTTACACTGCCTGGCTCTGTCAAAGTGCAGAGGGTGCAGCAGTTGCAGAGAGAGCAGAGCCTCTAGATGTAATGGCAACGTCAACATTGCACCAGTGCAGACACATATGAACATAGGACCAACACAGATGCCTTGAGCTGCCAAGCGCACAAACAACAGGTCGGCCAGTTTAATGGGTACCATTCTGCTGATACATGCTGTTTTAAAGATGGGGTGGGGAGATAAAGATAAAAAAATAGATAATATTGAAAAAGTAGGACACCTCAGAGTGCATCACTTTTGTTTTGGGCACAAATCTAATTTAAAAAAAAAATCACAAATCAGGCTACTTTCACACTAGCGTTCGGAGCGGATCCGTCTGATGTTTCATCAGACGGATCCGCTCCGATAATGCAGACATTCGCATCCGTTCAGAACGCATCCGTCTGCATTAAAACTTAGAAAATTTTCTAAGTGTGAAAGTTGTCTGAGCGGATCCGTTCAGACTTTACATTGAAAGTCAATGGGGAACGGATCCGCTTGAAGATTGAGCCATATTGTGTCATCTTCAAGCGGATCCGTCCCCATTGACTTCCATTATAAGTCTGGACGGATCCGCTCGCCTCCGCACGGCCAGGCGGACACCCGAACGCTGCAAGCAGCGTTCAGGTGTCCGCTCACTGAGCGGAGCGGAGGCTGAACGCTGGCAGGCGGATGCATTCTCAGTGGATCCGCCTCCACTGAGAATGCATTGGGGCCAGACGGATGCGTTCGGGGCCGCTCGTGAGCCCCTTCAAACGGAGCGCACGAGCGGACACCCGAACGCTAGTGTGAAAGTAGCCTCAGACAAATTTAAAGTCAAGCAAACATTTTAACCAGTTCCTGACTGGGTACATATTCCATGTCGGTTGTTTTGATGAAAGGGATATATGGGTTATGGTGGTCATGGGCAGGACTAGAAGCTGCCTTGTAGAATTTTTTGTCATTTATTTATTTTACTTTGTCTTTATTTTATTTTATTTTACACTTTGTGCCCTCTATACCTGTGGGCATTTAGCATTACCTTTTTGTAAATTAATTTCTGATTTCTTCTATAACTGGGAATGACCTCGTGATCCCCAAATACAGGAGTAATACAGATCCCAGAGAGGTTGTACAGGGCTATACAACCTCACAGCAGAACTGATCTTGGTCTGTTAAAGGGAATGTATCATCAGAAAATGACCTGCTTTTTAAATCACTTTTTGATGTTTAACATATTTTTAAATAATTTTTGATGGTGTTAATATTAATTTTCCATATCATTTTTTATTTCTAAACTAAAGCCAAAAATCTTGCAGTTTTTGTACTGGCCATTATGTCTAATAATTGGCACCACTTCTTGATTTGTACTGAAAACTTTACTGCAATTAACTTATTCTAATCCTGCCTGTAATTCTATCACCTCTGTGTATAGATAAGACAGGATCCTTTATTCACAATAGGCGATTGTCAAAGCTTATCTATACTTCCCTTGTACAATGAACTCTGCACAGGTCACAAAGCATGCCTAGAAAACTGTCCCATAGAAATCAATAAGGTCCGGGGCGGAGCTAGCGCCGAAGCTGAATGGCCGCGTCTTTCTGAGCTCCGTATACTGATTTGCTGTGCGAACAGCACACGCAAGCACAGAGACCCAAAACATGGTCAAAATCGGAGGACAGAGACCCGCTGAACCGGGTGCTACCTCCAAAATGGCTAACCCAAACTCGGGTATGGCTAAATTCCTCAAGAAACAAGCAACACTGCCTAGCGCTAAAGAATCCAAAACGGTGCCGATGAACGACCGCGCTTCTGAACAGGAAAGAAGGTCAGTCAGATGGGGAAAGTGAGGCGGGTGACATAGGATCCCCCCGATCCCTACTGGTGTCCAGACTCTTTATCAAACAAGCTCTGGCAGAAGCTTTACTCCCATTGAAGCAGGATATATCAATCCTGACACAGGAAATCCAGCATGTAGGCTATAGAGTAAAAACTCTGGAAGCTACACAAGCAGCTGCATTAGAGCACAGCTCCGCGGTGGCTCAATCCCTCTCCATCTGCCAGACACATATTAACTCACTATATGTAAATATGGAAGACCAAGAGAACCGCAGCCGAAGAAATAATCTCCGATTCAGGGGTATACCTGAAGCAGTGACGAATGAGGAAATACTGCCTGCCATCAAACAAATTGTAGTCTCTCGTTTGGGGAGCGATGATAACTCAGCTCTTATAATTGAAAAGGCCCACAGAGCTCTCAGACAAAAACCCAAAAGCTCTGAACCACCTAGAGACATTATTTGTCGTTTCCTAAACTTCATGGATAAAAAAAGAATTCTCACGGCCGCTAGGTCCACAAATAGCATCTTCTTTAATGATTGCCCTATAACAATATACCAGGACCTATCCACGATCACCCTCCAGAAGAGGAAAATGCTTAAACCTCTCACTTATCACCTATGCAACAAGAAAATCCCATACAGATGGACATTTCCCTTTAGTCTTTCTTTCAAGGAAAAAACATCAGAATCTCTACATACGAAGACCTCCAAGAAGTCCTCTCCTCAACGGACATTCCTCCTCTAGATATTGCAAACTGGGACGCAGTCTTGAATATCTCCTCATTACCAGATTTACCGAAGATGACTCCGTGGGAGAGAGCCAACACGACAAAGCAACAACGTATGAAAAGAAGAAATAGCCTCTTGACCCCCAAGAGGATCGCCTGGTCCACCTCTTAATACCCTCTAGTTGCTATACTTAATAACTGCTGTTGACCAAGCATAATCCATTTTTCTTCCCTCCTCAAACCTCCCTAGATCACACCTCTCCTTTTCCTAACTACTCTCTCTCTCTCTATTACCCTATCCTTCTATTCCTAAAACCCCTTCCTTCCACCCCCCCTAGCAACTCCTAAAACACAGCGAGTCTCTCTACTTGGGGTAATGCCCTCTTTTGACCCGTCCTATTAGAAGCTGTTGAGCTTCACATAGATGTCCTCATTGTTGGTTGCTTCATTGTGACCCTGGTTTTGATATTGGTTTAATTTCAGTTTTGTTCCTTTTTTGTCATTTTACAGTCATAGAGCACTGTGGTACTATTCTCATGATTATATCCTTGAGACCTGCAGAAGTCTGGTTCTCCTCGGGGCTGCCAACTGTCTCTACATACCTCTTTATGTTTGGGACCTACAGCATAAAGGTTTGACTCCCCCCATATTATCCAAATAACTCCTCATGCCAGATTTCAAACTTACATCCTATAATGTGAAGGGACTTAGATCTCCCTCTAAGAGAGGCCAAATTCTATGGAAAGAGAGATGCTCAGTAATCTTTCTTCAGGAAACCCACTATAAGCAAGGCAATTTCCCAGACCTCTCCCACTCCAAATTCCCTGAATTGCTTCACTGTGGCTCAGACAGCGCAGCCTTGAGGGGAGTCAGTATTGGCTTCTGGAAAAATGTCCCTTTTCAATATTCCACCCATATCTCAGACCCAGAGGGAAGATATATCATCCTGAAGGGTCTTATTGGTCACAAGATGTTTACTTTTGTTAATGTTTACTCCCCTAACTCAGACCAAGTCCCGTGGTTTTTATCTGTTTTATCTTTAGTGGAGTCTGTCCAGGAGGGTACATTAATCCTACCCGGTGATTTTAATCTTGCTCTTCATCCTCTAGTAGATACTTCCTCCAAAAGATCCCCACTATCGATCAAACTATTGAAAAACTTAACTCCAAACTATATGAAATGGGTCTGATAGATGTATGGAGATGTTTGAACCCTTCTACTATTGATTATACTTTTTATTCAGCTCCAGGTCACTCAGAATTGACTATATCTTTGTAACTAAAGAGTACCTGTATCTATGCACAGAGCTTGAAATTGGGAACATCACCATCTCATACCACTCTCCGATTTTCTGCACCTTCCGTTCCCTACCTGATTCTGGTGAGTCCTCCATTTGGAGACTTAATGAGTCCATATTGAGCGACGATGGTCACAAGAAGCACTTTACCTCCCTCCTAGAACAATTTTTTAAAACCAATGATACCCAAGACATTTCCCCACAAGTACTATGGATTGCCCATAAAGCATTTATACGAGGCAATTTCATTAGTAAATGCTCCTTTCTGAAAAAAACAAGCAGACAAACAACTTCCCTCCCTATTAGACCAAATTCATGCCTTGGAATCTTTGCACAAACATTCCCTTGCTCTCCAACACTTATCTGACCTCTCAACACTTAGATCCGAACTCTAAAAATCTACTTAATAAAAAAACTGCCAAATACTACCTGTCCTCCCAACAAAAATTCTACGCCCATAGTAATAAAGCCTCAAAATTTATGATGAACCGCATTAAACGTAAAAAGACATCCAGATACGTAACCTCAATTAAAGGGTCATCAACTTTTTTCTCCTGATGCCATTGCTGAACAATTTTGCCTTTTTTATGAGGACCTTTATAACTTACCCCCCCCATGACATTCAGCCCAGATTAGATAGAAATGTGCTTACCAAATCCTTTTTTGACACCCTAAATCTACCATCCTTATCCTCCACCCAATGCAAAAATCTGACAAAACCCTTCACCATAGCTGAACTTTCTCTAGCCCTTAACAATTCTCAAAAAAGGTAAATGCCCTGGGCCTGACGGCCTTACAACTACCTACAGGGAGTGCAGAATTATTAGGCAAGTTGTATTTTTGAGGATTAATTTTATTATTGAACAACAACCATGTTCTCAATGAACCCAAAAAACTCATTAATATCAAAGCTGAATATTTTTGGAAGTAGTATTTAGTTTGTTTTTAGTTTTAGCTATTTTAGGGGGATATCTGTGTGTGCAGGTGACTATTACTGTGCATAATTATTAGGCAACTTAACAAAAAACAAATATATACCCATTTCAATTATTTATTTTTACCAGTGAAACCAATATAACATCTCAACATTCACAAATATACATTTCTGACATTCAAAAACAAAACAAAAACAAATCAGTGACCAATATAGCCACCTTTCTTTGCAAGGACACTCAAAAGCCTGCCATCCATGGATTCTGTCAGTGTTTTGATCTGTTCACCATCAACATTGCGTGCAGCAGCAACCACAGCCTCCCAGACACTGTTCAGAGAGGTGTACTGTTTTCCCTCCTTGTAAATCTCACATTTGATGATGGACCACAGGTTCTCAATGGGGTTCAGATCAGGTGAACAAGGAGGCCATGTCATTAGATTTTCTTCTTTTATACCCTTTCTTGCCAGCCACACTGTGGAGTACTTGGACGCGTGTGATGGAGCATTGTCCTGCATGAAAATCATGTTTTTCTTGAAGGATGCAGACTTCTTCCTGTACCACTGCTTGAAGAAGGTGTCTTCCAGAAACTGTCAGTAGGACTGGGAGTTGAGCTTGACTCCATCCTCAACCCGAAAAGGCCCCACAAGCTCATCTTTGATGATACCAGCCCAAACCAGTACTCCACCTCCACCTTGCTGGCGTCTGAGTCGGACTGGAGCTCTCTGCCCTTTACCAATCCAGCCACGGGCCCATCCATCTGGCCCATCAAGACTCACTCTCATTTCATCAGTCCATAAAACCTTAGAAAAATCAGTCTTGAGATATTTCTTGGCCCAGTCTTGACGTTTCAGCTTGTGTGTCTTGTTCAGTGGTGGTCGTCTTTCAGCCTTTCTTACCTTGGCCATGTCTCTGAGTATTGCACACCTTGTGCTTTTGGGCACTCCAGTGATGTTGCAGCTCTGAAATATGGCCAAACTGGTGGCAAGTGGCATCTTGGCAGCTGGGCGCTTGACTTTTCTCAGTTCATGGGCAGTTATTTTGCGCCTTGGTTTTTCCACACGCTTCTTGCGACCCTGTTGACTATTTTGAATGAAACGCTTGATTGTTCGATGATCACGTTTCAGAAGCTTTGCAATTTTAAGAGTGCTGCATCCCTCTGCAAGATATCTCACTATTTTTGACTTTTCTGAGCCTGTCAAGTCCTTCTTTTGACCCATTTTGCCAAAGGAAAGGAAGTTGCCTAATAATCATGCACACCTGATATAGGGTGTTGATGTCATTAGACCACACCCCTTCTCATTACAGAGATGCACATCACCTAATATGCTTAATTGGTAGTAGGCTTTCGAGCCTATACAGCTTGGAGTAAGACAACATGCATAAAGAGGATGATGTGGTCAAAATACTCATTTGCCTAATAATTCTGCACACAGTGTATTATTCTACCTTTTAGACCATTTTACTCCCCCACTTTCTCCGCGTATGTAACTTAGCCTTACAAAACTGTCCTCTCTCAACCGATATGATAAATGGAATGATTACTATCATACCTAAAGAAGGCAAAGACCCTACCTCATGTGCTAATTACCGCCCCATATCCCTCCTAAACATAGATCTAAAACTCCTGGCAAAGATGCTTGCAACAAGAGTCCAATCCTTCCTTCCCAACTTAATTCATCCTGATCAGGTAGGCTTTGTAAAGGGGCGGGAAGGTAAAGATAACACAACAAAAATTCTAGACGCCCTTTACTACACTGCCCATAAAAAAACTGTCACTGGTTCTCCTAGGTACAGACGTGGAAAAAGATTTTGACCGCATAGACTGGTCCTATATTAAACACACCCTACACAAATTTAACTTCCCTGCCCCGTATATACATGCTATTTTCGCAATGTACGACAGTGCTTCCGCCACAGTTCTAGTAAACAACCTCACCTCTTCCCGTTTCCTGATTAAAAATGGAACGCGCCAGGGCTGCCACCTCTCCCCCCTTATCTTCGTCCTAGTTATGGAAACTCTCATGCAAGCCCTAAGGCAGGAGACCAACATTCAAGGTTTGAAAATTGCTCCCCAAGAATTTATACTCGCCGCCTTTGCTGATGACCTCCTAATTCTCACCACTAACCCTTTTATATCCATGCTTGTGATACTCTCTCTCCTTAATAAATTTAGTTCTCTATCCAACTTCAAAATTAATCCACAAAAATCACAGATCCTGCATACTGGCCTATCCCCTTCTGGTATTAACGCCCTCCAATTAGATTCTCCATTCAATTGGACTGCCCAACACCTAACATATTTAGGTATTAAAATAAACTCTCACCTTCCTGACTTATTTCACCTGAATTACACCCCCCTCCTGAAATCCATCGCCGCTCAGTTGGACTCATTGGAAGGCCACCATCTTTCTTGGTTTGGCAGAAAAAATATGGTAATGTCTTTAGTCATCCCCAGACTTATCTATCTCCTCCAGGTACTACCCATTATGATTCCCCGTTCCTTCTTCAGAAAATTAAATAGCCTTCTTTGCCAATTTCTGTGGCAGAGAAAGAAGTCCAGAATTTCCTTTTTCACCCTAACCAGACCAAAACATTTGGGAGGTATAGGTTTGCCTGACCCTAAACTATACATAAAATCCATCCACCTTTGTAGGGCAATAGATTGGATCACAGCTCTTTCCCACAAATTTTGGCTCTTACTAGAGAATGCCAACTTTAACTCTTCCCTCAGGTCCTTGTTGCTGGCGGATAAGCGACTCACAGCCTTATCCACAATACCTAACCCCATGATACGCTCCACTATTAAGGTATGGAATTGGTTCTCCTCTAACTACCGTGACCTATTACCTCTCTCCCCCCCTTCTCCAGATTAAAGATTTAATTTATCTTGCTCCAAAAGAGCTTAAAATATCAATTCCATACCTTAGAGCTCGCCTCCACTCTAAATATCTCACCCACCAACTTTCTCATTCTCAAATTCCTCAGAGCTGAGATAACCTCGTGGTCTATTTCTCCGCCCAATTCAAAGCTCTCCTAGTTGGCTTAAAAACCATCTAACGAGTGTCTGTTATCCCCCCAAATTTATCTAATTTCTCTACAAAAAAAACTTTATCTCCCTCCCATAAAGGTTAAACTGGCCTTTGTTGGTTTATAGGAGGGAGATTTGGGAAGACAATTCTCTGATAAAGAGACCAATATTCTCGTTAGCATTCCACATAAACTCTCAAGTTGCGTCCGGGTACAGGAGAACGGATATAAAATACTGTCTAGGTGGTATAAAACTCCTGATAAAATAGCTTTCCTGTACCTCGACGTCCCCGATAGATGTTGGAGATGCAGCTCTGAAAGAGGCACCTTCATGCATATTTGGTGGAATTGCCCCCCAATATTTACATGGTGGAAACAAATCTTCCAAATAAGCAATACCATATGTAACTCTAGTTTCCCCTGTACCCCTGAAATTGCTCTTTTATCTTTTGGCAAAGTGAATGCTGGTAAACAAAAAAACCCTCTGCTATCCTACTTGCTCTCAGCAGCCCACCTCCTAATCCCTACGATGTGGTGCTCTGCTGAAATCCCCTCCATTGAACAATGGAAAAACAGAGTAGACAAACTTTGTCTCTTCAACTGGGAATTAGGGACAAGAAATAAGTTCCTCTCTATTTGGTCCTCTTGGAGGAAATACAGAAATTTCTCATAACTTGTCTTTTCTTCCAAGTCTCTTACACATGTAACCATTTTAACCTTATGGATATATAAAACTCTAGTTTCCCCTGTACCCCTGAAATTGCTCTTTTATCTTTTGGCAAAGTGAATGCTGGTAAACAAAAAAACCCTCTGCTATCCTACTTGCTCTCAGCAGCCCACCTCCTAATCCCTACGATGTGGTGCTCTGCTGAAATCCCCTCCATTGAACAATGGAAAAACAGAGTAGACAAACTTTGTCTCTTCAACTGGGAATTAGGGACAAGAAATAAGTTCCTCTCTATTTGGTCCTCTTGGAGGAAATACAGAAATTTCTCATAACTTGTCTTTTCTTCCAAGTCTCTTACACATGTAACCATTTTAACCTTATGGATATATCTTTCCTTTTGACTTCTGCATATACAACTTCCATTGTACCCTCTCACTACTCTCTGTATAACCATATTCAGATACTCAATTGGTGTCATTGTTAACCTGATTTCCTGGCAAAATATTTGTTACTCAAATTGCTGTAACCTCATTCTCTTAAAAAAAGTATTATCTAAACTCAATAAAAATTGTTTATAAAAAAAAAAAAGAAAGAAATCAATAAGGTCCACTCCTGTCCATTGTATCTATGCCCTATTGGGCTGCCATAAAGCAATTTTGTTAATGCTTTGTAAATACTGTTAAGAACAGCTTTGGCAAGATGGCCACCCCCATAATAATGTTCAGGAAATATAATCAAAAAAATCTACAATCAGAAAATAAAAACTGATTAGAATAAAGAAGATGTGTTACTATCTGGTTTTAACTATCACCTGACATTTTTGGTGACACATTTCCTTTAAGGCCCAGCAGCTTGTGCAGACTCCTATCCCCAGGCAATCACATAACTACTGGGAACGGAGCAGGAATTCATATTGCAGCTTCCTGATCTCTATACCTCTGTGAAGGTTCTCATTTATCCAGGTCATGGTATATCTGTAAAGAATAAATCAAGGCAACTGGACTTACTGTAGATTTCTTGAAAACGTTTCACTCGTTCTTCCAACGAGCTTTCTCAATCCTGAGTGAACTGAGAAAGCTTGTTGGAAGAACGAGTGAAACGTTTTCAAGAAATCTACAGTAAGTCCAGTTGCCTTGATTTATTCTATAAAGATATTTGATCTCTATACCCATTGTTCATTCATTACTGTGTATAGAGAGATGGGAAAGCCAGAGACAGTGAAAAGCTGCCTCTGCCTTCTCTATAGGGAGCCCTGCTGTCACTGATAGTGGGCTTCTGACTCCTGCAGCTGCACAGTTTTTTTTTTTTACAATGTCCATAGTCAGTGGGCAGTCAGCAAAGGGTTAAATATATTGTAACATATTTTTGTGCTTTTATACATTACTACTGGTAGCTCTCCTTTAAGAGGTTTTAAAAAGAAGGTATTATAGTGCTATGCAGTGCTTACAAAGACTACAATATACCACTCATATTACTGATGTTAAAATACTGCTACCCAATACCAGTATATTTTCAACTACCCATATATTAATATCAGGTTTACATAAATTAATGAAAGCCACACCAAAAAATATTGCAATACCAACCACATATCAACATGCTGAAAAACAATTCCATACAGGAATTCATATTTTAATACATATTTAAAACCAAAAGGACAAATGGAACACCGGGTAGTCAAAAACAATTACTGCCATACATTGCCTAGCAGCGGACAGGAAGCGGACAGGAGACAAGAATCTAAAACCAAATGGGTATATAATAAACAATGAAATTTCTACATACCAATATACATACAAAATGTCCCAACAATAAAGGTATTCCACCTCTCTAGTCCCAGAGGCATCATTACTAGAGAGATTGCTAGATTCTGCATGCTTTCTGCTCAAAAGCAAGCACTTATATCTCACCTAAAATTCCTAGGCAAGCACGTACACCAGCCTTCATATCTATTTTAGAAGTGAAACAAACAGCACTGGCCAGCAATGCTCCATTGATTGTTTCCTGGACACAACCCAGATAACTATTACTTTAATGTGATCATCTTAGGCCTTTTTTATAGGCTAAGGCCAGATGCTTGCCAGCAGTTTGATATAGAGCATTTTTCAGCCTGGCATTAACTTTGATGCCATACATTTCAAACTGGAATTGCATTAAAGGGGTTGTCCCATGAAAAATATTCTACAGTTTTTAAAGCAGCACCTGAATCTGAATACCTTTGTAATTGCATGCAATTACAATTTTTTAAACAAAATGTATCGGAATAGCGCCACCTGCTCTTTTTTTTCTTTTATTTCTCTGTGATGGCCGCACAAGCTCAGTTTCATCCTTCAACTGTCTCCTGAGTTGTGATAGGAAGAGCTGAGACAAGCCTCCTGAGCTGTGATAGGGAGAGCATGGACACGCCTCCTGAGTTGTGATAGGGAGAGCATGGATACCCCCCCCTTCCCCGCTGAATCTGTGTGAAGTACAGGGCTGGTTCTAGCTTTTTTAGAAAGAGATTATAATTCTTTTCATTTTTACATCGATCATGGGATAACTCCTTTAATACTTTATATCATACAATTTCTAATAAATGTTTGTAAAGATTATATATATATATATATATATATAGCTTTTCTTTTAGAACATAATTACAGATGCTCTTTTATATTGAAATTACCTGTAGATGTAGTTGTGAACATTTAGATTAAACATTCTGAAATACAGTAAGATCATATTTCAAGCAGCAAGATTTCATATTTGGATAGATTTATAATTTTTGGACTTGTTTTATGGCTTGTCCAATGTTTTATTCAAAGTGCTGGAACACATTTTATGTCATAATTTTGTTCAGAATGAAAATTAATAACAGCTATTTCAAAATAAAGAAAGAAGATCTACTGTACATTTTCATGATTATAGCAATTTCTAACAATGCTTGGTTGTTTTGTGCTTGAAAAAAATTCAGTTTCTGATATTTCGATTTTAATGAAAGTTACAATTTCAGATATTCACAGTACAAAAATGCAAAAGGATGTTCACTTGACTCTTGTGAAGGGGTTACCCAAGTCTAAAAGGCTTTAACAAATATGACAACAGCCTATTTATAGTTTCATAAAAAGTGCACACAATTTAAGTTATAAATGTTGTAGACTAATGTTTATTCATGCAGCCATAACACAACTGCTTTCGCAGGACAAATAATTAACTACAATTCTTGAACATCATGAAATAACCTGTCCTATTCACAGGAAACAGTCACAAACACTTTTTCATTATACAGTGTGTACTTTTTGTAGGCTTTGACTACCAGGAATGTCACACATGGTACATGAATAGTGATGGACGAACATCAGCCGGGATGGTTGACAAACGACCGTTTACCATCAAATGTTCATGAACCGCACGTTTGCAACGAGACCCATTGACTTAAAGGGCAGGCAAACCTGAAATACCTTCAGTTCATATTTGAAGCCACCAAATACTTACTTGAAGTGCACAAATAGTCCCACAACATGGACAGTGATATACCAGAGGGGGATCATTGGCAAAAATTCCCCCCAAAAAATATGTATTTTAATCAGGGGCCATTTTTATGCGCCTTAAAGGGAAACTCTAAAAATTGTGCCATGCTGGAGCCTAGAAAGATTTTATTTTAGGCCATGGGAGTACAGGCCCCAAAAATTAGGCATTCACCTGACAGAAAAGAACTTGTGATATTGTGGCTGGAGGTACATTAGGCTGTCACTGGCAATTTTTTTTTACTGTAGGCCAGTACAGGCCCCACAAATTAGGCATTCACCTGACAGAAAAGAATTTGTGATTATGTGGCTAGAGGTACATTAGGCAGTCACTGGCTAAAATTTTTACTGTAGGCCGGTACAGGCCCCAAAAGTTCGGCATTCACCTGACAGAAAAGAACTTGTAATTATGTGGCTGGAGGTACATTAGGCAGTCACTGGATAAAATATTTACTATAGGCCACTGGAGTAGAGGCACCAAAAAATTAGGCATTCACCTGACAGAAAATAACTTTTATGCTGCTGTATATACATAAGACAAGGACCATTCTTTGTTCTGGGTGGTCGCAGATATGTGTGGGCTGACATGAGGGAATTCAATTACACGTTGTCATAACAGGTGTAGAATTCCTCCAAGATCCATGCCTCATTCATTTTTAGAAATTTGAGGTAGTCCACACTGTCGTGAGCTAGGTGAGTGCGCTTATCGGTCATGATCCCCCCTGCTGCGCTGAACGTCCTTTCGGACAGGACACTCGACGAGGGGCTAGCTAAGAGTTCCATGGCATATTGTTCCAGCTTTGGCCACCCAGTAGTCCAGAGGTTCCTCGCTTCTCAGAGCGTCCACATCGGCCGTTAACCCGATGTAGTGAGACACCTGTCGGTCTAGGCGTTCCCTGAGGCTGGATCCGGAGGGAGACTGATGACGGGTTGGCTGCAAGAATGATGTCATATCTGAAGTGTCCAACACATCTTCAAACCTCCCTCTTCTTTCAGGCGCTGTAGGATTGGTACCCGCACCTGTTTAGCTGTAGGTGGAAATTCTCTGCCAGCGCCCGCAACAGCACAATGCAGCATCTCTTCCAGCAAAACCTGAAAATGCTGCATTCTGCCAGCGCTCTGTGATGCTGGTAACATGTCCGCCATTTTGTGTTTGTACCGGGGGTCTAAGTACATTGTCACCCAGTATTGGTCTGTGCCCTTTAGGCTTTTTATACAGGAATACCTTTTCAAACACTGGAGCATGAAGGCCCCCATTAGCACTAAATTGGAAGTGGTGAAGCATCCTGACTCCTGCTCATCGCCCAGGAGAATGTCGTCCTCTGTCTCCTCCCCCCAACCACTGACAACACCAGGGATCCATGAAAAGTTTAAGGTTCCCCTCAAAGCCTGCACTTCTTGCTCCTTATCCTCCTTCCCCCAGCCACCATCCTCCTCTGACTCCTCTTCAGACTCCTGATGACTTGTCTCAGATGGAGTATCCCCCCCAGGGAATTCATTCAGCATTGCGACTTCTTCATCTTCAAGCTCCTGCTCCTCGATGGCTTGATCAATGACACAACGCAATGCACGCTCTAGAAAGAAGGTGTAAGGTATGATGTTACGGATGGCGCCATGGCTGCGACTGACAATTTTGGTGATCTCATTAAATGGCCGCAGAAGTCTGCATGCATCACGCATGAGCAGCCACTGGCGCATTGAATAGAAACCAAGCTCCCCAGAACCTGTCCTGCTGCAGAGTTCGTAAAGGTAGTTGTTAACGGCAAGTTGCTGTTGGAGCAGCCTAACGTCAGCAAGGCGAGCCATGGCAGTGTAAGATCTTCTAAAATGGCCAGAGATTTTCCTGGCCTGCTGCAAGACGTCCTGGACCCTGGGGTATTTGGCCTTACCCTCAGTTCACACCTGAGCGTTTTACAGCGCGTTCCTACGCGCTGTAAAACGCTCAACAAGGAGAAACCAATGCTTCCCTATGGGAATGGTTCTCACCTGGGTGTTTTACAGCGCGTACGATCGCGCTGTAAAACGCCCGTCGCTCAAACAAGTACATGAGCGTTTTTTCGGGCGTTTGTCGCGCGTTCCCGTACATAGACTTTCGGGAACGCGCGACAATGTGTGTTTGCTTGTCTCTGTATGCGCGATTGTAAACGCCCGTACAATCGCGCATACAGAGCGCTCCTTTCAGAACGCTCCGGTGTGAACCCAGCGTTTGGCTGGGTTCAGACCTGAGCGTATTTGATATGCGCGTTTAACGCGTTTTTATGCGCGTTTTTTGCAATAGTAAACGCGCGTTTGACGCGCGTTTGTGTGATTGACTGCAGTGTCCTATGGCCACAAACGCGCTTCAAAACGCCCCAAAGAAGCTCAAGAACTTGTTTTAGATATAAAGTTTGGATAGGGGGTCACTCAATATTAGGCAAACACACAGTAAATAGGTATCCACATAAATTTTATATGCTTAAAAAATAAACACACTACAATATTACATATAAAACATCTCATAAAAACAATTAAAAATATACCACAAATAGTCAAATGCACTGAAAATCTGAGATTGATTAGTGCTAGCACCCTTGGAATGGCTGTATGGCCGTAGCTGTTAAATGCTAACTCCAAGCATCATAGTCCTGAGACTGTTATGGTTGTAAGTTCCACATTAATTGAGGAGTTGTTAGTATATCCACATTGCAGCGCTACTTAGATTTGTAATTATGCAGGGTACTTTACCGCTCCTATGATCGGTCCGCTTGTACACCAAGGTTTTCAAGTGTAATGCTCTGTTGTGAGCTGCAAGGACCTTAAGGCAAAGTCTGTATATGAAGTTCCCCGCGCTCCTGGATATGTAGTAGCGGTGCTGCTTGATATCACCGCTCTGACCTTCCAAGACCTGTGTGGTGTCCCATGTGGTTTGCTGGACAGGTCAGGTGAGCTGTAATTCCAGGCGGGGTTTTCAAATCTCTTTGGTGCAGATAGTTTAAAGCTTTCAATCCAAGTGTAGATACACGATTGTAGATAATTCTTCTTAGCAGTCCCTCACTGTCATACCAAACGCATTTCGGGGTGAAGAGACCCCACTGAGGAAGAACCAGGGCCATAGGGAAGCATTGGTTTTCATGTGTTGAGCATTTTACAGCGCGTTTGAATGTGCTGTAAAACGCTCAAGTGTGAACCCAGCCTTAAATTGCTGCACGACTAAGTTCAGGACATGGGCCATGTATGACACGTGTGTTATATTGCCTTGTTTTAGCGCGCTCAGCAGATTGGCACCATTGTTGCACACCACTTTACCAACTGTCAAATTAAGAAGGGTTAGCCACTGATCGGCCTGTGACCACAGAGCTGAAAGCAGTGCAGGATCAGTGTGGATCTTGGCTTCCAGGCACAACAGCCGCAGCACAGCATGGCAATGTCTCATCCGTCACATTGAATAGATTCTGGGGAGCTTGTGAAAGAGGGAGCACAGTGAAAGAGGCGGTAGCAGTGGAAAAGGAGTAGCCAGCCCAGGAGGAGACGGAGGATGGAGTAGGAGGAGGAGAAGAAGAGGCAGGCCTGCATGTAATCCGTGGCGGTAACACCAAATCCACACGGGAGCAACGTGCTACATGCTTGACGGCAGTCAGAAGGTTAACCCAGTGGGCAGTAAAAGTCATGTACCTTCCCTCCCTGTGTTTTATAGACCACGTGTCTGTGGTTGGATGTATCTTGGCACCGACACTGTGTGCCAGAGATATATTCACTTGCCGCTGAACGTGGCAATATAGCTCTGGGATACCCTTCTCTGAGAAATATTTCCTTCCGGGGACCTTCCATTGTGGTGTGCCAATTGCCACAAATTTTATAAAGGCCTCCGAGTCCACAAGTTTATATGGCAGTAGTTGGCGGGCTAGCAGTTCCGAGAAGCCAGTGGTCAGCCATTGGGCAAGAGGGTTTTCCAGGGTCATCAACTTTTTACGCTCCAACATTTGGGACACGGAAGCCTGCCTTCTGCCAGATAAACATGACAATGGCACGGTGGAATCTGGAGTGGAGGACAAATGGGAGGAGAGAGGAGAAGGTGAAAAGTCCCAGGCTATGAGCTGTGCGCTACGATTGGCCAGCGCTGCAGCAAGGGACAACCCTAATACAAAAACTCTGCCCAGTACAACGGAGGGAGCTGCAGACACCGGAGTCTATATATACTGGGCGAACGGAGCGGCGCCCAGACATACTAGTAAGTGCAGGGGGACCCCTGGGCGCCGCTCTGCCCACTGATATAGTTAGTTTTTAAACTAATGAAAGGTCCTCTTTAAGCATCTCCACAAAACATCTCATAATGCCTATTTTTGTGGAAATTAACCAACCTTTGCAATGTCTATTTTGCAGGCAGTTCCTCTAAAAATAGGATGGTTGGCAGATATATGAAACAAAGTTGCAATGGTGCAGGTTTTCCATTTTCTTAGAAAACTATAAGAAAGCTAACTTCAGTAATCCTCTAATGTCAATACCTATTGGCCTCTTCATTGGGGTCAATCTATAGGCATTATATATGAACCATAAAGTTAAATGTTCTACATTGAATTTAGATGTGTCAATTTTTTTTAGGTTCTTCATATGGATTCTCATATACAGTACTGTGCAAAGGTTTAGGCAGGAGTGCAAAAATTGCTGCAAAGTAAGAATGCTTTAAAAAAAAATAGACGTTTTAATAGTTTATGTTTATAATTTAACAAAATGCAAAGTGAATGAAAAGTATTTTGTGTGACGGCTCTTTGCCTTCAAAAGAGCATCAGTACTTCTAGGTACACTTGCACACGGTTTTTCAAGGAACTCGGTAGGGTAGCAGTTACAAACACCTTGGAAAACTAACCACAGATCTTCTGTGGATGTAAGCTTGCTCAAATCTGTCTCTTCGTGTAATCCCAGTCAGACTGAATGGTGTTGAGGTCAGAGCTCTGTGGGGGCAAAATCATCACTTTCAGGGCTCCTTGTTCTTCTGTACGCTGAAGATAGTTCTTAATTACCCTGGCTGACAAAAAAAAAATATTATTTTATAATTAACATTTCCATTTCTTTTAAAGCGTCCTTACTTTGCAGCATTTTTCCGCACCTAAAACTTTTGCACGCTGCTGTATTGTATATGATGTATTCATTTATAAGCATTGGCTAAGGACAAATAAATAGTTTACATCTGAATTCAGCCTAGCCCTAACAACTGATTCTTTCCCCTATGGGAAAATGTAGTCTCATCATTTATCAAAAGTTTTGTGTTCTACACCATAATAATCTAAATGACATTTTATGCATTAATTTTAAACATTTTCTGTCCAGCAAATTACTCACATCTGTCTACTCACTCTAACAAGAAAATATCAGACTGTCTTGACCAAATGTTAGTAATTCTGTTTATACATATAAACCCACTATTTGATCCTAAAGGGACAAACTTACAGTACATTCATTTTGTTGACCATAATATGGCAGAACATATCTAAAATGCATGTTCCTTGAAAGTTAATGATGTTTTGGGTCTTCCTTTGGGAAAGAAAAAAACCTTGTTCAATTTTTCTTATTGCGTATAAAAGAGAAGAAATAATGTACTTCTGGCATACTCCGTGTAGCCATTTCTCTGCAGGGTATAACAATAATATAAAAATGGAATTATAAATGATCAGAGGTGGCCCTCGTTTCAGGACCATGTGCATCCAAAATGTGGCCATGAAGCTGAGAACACATTGACTGATGCATACTTTTTTTTTTCATAGAGGCCTTAAAAAAGACTGATGTTTAAGAGCCCAACAATAAAAAAAAATATAAAGAGAGAGAAAAGTATCCATACAATTCAACTACATACATAACAAAACTTATGAAGCACATTACACATAAATAAAAGTAATACAAATTAAACTGTAAAGATAAGCTAATATTACACATTTCATTTATTTTCCCTTAACACATTAATTTGCAGAGATATGTTATATTAATGATTCATTTTTATTTCTAATCATTATGAAAGTATGCTCATTTAAATAGGTGATGGGTTATTTAAAACAATTAAGAAATGTTTATGGGATTACAATAGTGAGGCCTTATTTTATTTCTAGCATGCTTATGTGCCCCAAAGGTCCAGCAGAAAACAAACCCATTTGGAGCTGATTATTTAACCAATCAATTGGCACTTGTGGTTATTTCTTCTTATTTGACCTTACTGATGATATGTCCCATGTAATGTGCAAATTGCACAGTGTGCAATGATTTATATAGGTGGAGGGTAGACCCGCATAATCATTTCCTTTGTTAGTCCCAAGGAACCCTAGTCTGATACTAACCTTATGTATTAGTATACACTAGCCTTAATTATCTTAAAGTTGATTACTTTAAAGAGTACTAGAAATTTATGATTAAATTAACAGCTGGGTGTTACCACTTAGGGTTGTGTGCTTTCATGAACTGACACTGTCCAATCACCATACAGTGTCAGACAGTGTAGAGAAATTCCCATTTGACAAGAAGATAACTCTCAGATGTCAGTTTATTAATACATTTCTAGGAGGAATAAAGAAGCAATAGCAAAATACCATAGTGTAGGAAAAGATGTTCCAAAATGTAATGGGGAATATAAGTCTTTACTAAAACAGGCATGACAGGACATGTGAAAATATACTTTAATTACTAGATGACAATTGCATACAAAATGTTTTTTTATACATGATTATAGTGTTAAAGAATTTGTGATATAATCTAAAGTGAATATTTAAAGGGGTTGGCCAATGTATACATATATTTCTAAAAAGACTATGAACAGTAATGTTTAACACATGCAACCATAAATTTTGTGCACTATTATACCCAGCTAAGGCCCCCTATTAATGAAGTAAACTGAGGCTACTTTCACACTAGCGTTCGGGGCTCCGCTTGTGAGCTCCGTTTGAAGGCTCTCACAAGCGGCCCCGAACGCATCCGTACTGCCCTAATGCATTCTGAGTGGATGCGGATCCGCTCAGAATGCATCAGTCTGGCAGCGTTCAGCCTCCGCTCAGCAGGCGGACACCCGAACGCAGCTTGCAGCGTTCGGGTGTCCGCCTGGCCGTGCGGAGGCAAGCGGATCCGTCCAGACTTACAATGTAGTCAATGGGGAAGGATCCGTTTGAAGTTGACACAATATGGCTCAATTTTCAAACGGATCCGTCCCCCATTGACTTTCAATGTAAAGTCTGGACGGATCCGTCTGAACAACTTTCACACTTAGAATTTTTTCTAAACTATAATGCAGACGGATCCGTTCTGAACGGATCCAAACGTCTGCATTATAGGAGAGGATCCGTCTGTGCAGACACCAGACGGATCCTCTCTGAATGCTAGTGTGAAAGTAGCCTTAGATAGATATCTGTAAATAATATATATATATATATATATCTGTATCCATAGGATGTAAGATATCGGCAGGCACATGACCTATTCCTCAGGCTGTTGCTGGCTTCCCTCACTATGGCACAGGGGCTGACTGCAGGGGCGGATTGGCCATAGACCTTACAGGGAAATTTCCCGGTGGGCCGATGCCCAAGCGGCCACCTGGGTCTTCTTTGCGGCCGGCCAGTGGATGTTTTTGGGGATGTATTTTGTGCCGTTGGCAGTATTCTGTGATGGACTGTGGTATTTGGTTCTATTGGTGTGGTATAATATTGTGCCACAATATGGTACTGCTGGCCCTGCCTTTCATCAATTTGGCCGTGACTACAAAATAGGGCCACTTTTAGTATTTTTTACAGGGCCACTTTAAGTTCCCAGTCCGCCTCTTGTGCAGATACAAGGAATTTTTGTTGCATTGGATGTGTCCAGTAAGTTACCATTTAGCACTTGCATCTTGGAGGAGGAGTTCAAAAACAGCCTACGGAGGATGGGCACAGATGATGTCAGATTTCTCTTCTTATATTGCTGATACCTAGGCAGACTGGTCCATCACCTTCACAACTGGGGTAAAATACCAAGTCACATATGGTTGCATGGATTAAACATTGCACTTTATTGCCTTTTAAAAATGTATTTATAAGTTGGACAACTCCTTTAAACTTTTCACAAAAAATCTTCAAAATTAAGGTAATACAAAGGATAAGATATGCAAATGTCCTGCAAAAATAATAAATTTGATTTCACAATATGGTTATGACACTTTGCATTGTGTTCATATAAATAAAGTATGAATCTTATCTTAAGCGTTGGGTAGATAACTTTGTTGTGAAGATTAAAAATATATGCTTTATGTTTTATGCATGGTCTCTTAAGCAGTTATCAGATGTGGCCATTGTTTCTTCATTCATTTAGCCCTTAAGTCTGGATTATTTTGCATATAAGCTATGTAAATGTATGTTTTGTATATATTGGCCCTGAATAATGCAAAGCTTAATTCTTTCAATTTCCCTCTACGGTTGGAATGTGGTTTATTATTTATTGTTTGATCTTTAAAAGCAAAAGTATTAAGTAACTCCTTTGAGCTTCACATCCAAGGAAAGCAGCCATGTTAGCCTCTGGAAATATTCCAAACTTACTTTATTCACCAGCAATGAATGGCTTTTTACATTTCTCATGCTTCCTTATTGTGAATTCTGCATAATGAAAGGCCAGAAGCACTCGTTAAGGGGTACAGTTTTCCCCTCAGAGTGCCACCTGATGTGCACATAATGTGACACCTGGTGTGCCTATTTATGGCATATCCTATCATACCACTTAAAGTTGGGAATACCTCTATAATCCTCAATTGCCAATGTATTTATATGTTTCAAGGCTGATTAACAGAACGTTGACCCAAGCAAAGTTATTACACAAGGTGATCAAATCTTTTTTTTATTTCCATGTCTGTATTTTAAAAATGTATATAAACATGCAACTTTTTTACAAGCCACTAGACCCGAAAATAGTGCATGATTTCCTGTAACTGTTTATTAGCTATTTTGATGTCATCACAAGCTGAATTACAATGACAAGTTACACCTCTGTGTAGGTAACACAGGATCCACAATTTACAATAAGTGACATAACAACTTATCTTCTCCCTCCTAACCTTTGCTCAGGTCACAGAGCATGCCTAGTAAGCTTTTCCATAGAAGTTAATTAGGTCAGCACCTGTACATTGTGTCTACTGCCTATGTGGTGGCTCTCAAGGAATAGAAAGTCTTGATATATTTTAGATTGAGTAGTCATAGCAAAAATGACCTAATTTAAGGGTTTTAAAATAGACACAAAAAAATAGAATTCCAAAAATATATATTTAACAGCTTCCCAACTAGTGCCATACATGTACAGCACATGTCAGGTCTTTAAAGATGACACTAGTTCCGGAGCAGAGCCAGTGGGATAGCCACTGGGTCTCTGCTGTTTCACACAGCAGAGACCCAGAACTAATGTCTGTGATTGGTGCTAATGCACAAATATTAGCGTGTAGCTACGATGTTTGAATTGGCCTTTTAAAATGTCCCTTCAGGGAAATAGCCTTACTGCCTAAACTTTTATATTCTATGGGTGATAAGGAATTTGTTAACCCCTCAGTTATGACCATAGCGTATGAGACAGCTTTCTTTTGGAGTGCTGCGCTCCCTGGGCCCAAACAGCTACTCTGTGTGACAAACCTTGGTTCCTCTGAAGGATTTGAGGCTACTATAGCAGTAGTTCCTATGGAGGTCTGCAGGTGGCAGGGCTTGATAGGAACATAGTGCAACTCCCATAGGCTGCAATGGTTATTCATTGCGGTGCATGGCACTGTAATGGAAAAAAATGTTTTAAGTATTAAAACATAAGAAAAGCTATATAATTGTGGTATCTCTGTAATCAACGGAACCCATTAATCTGTGGCTGAATTTTTATTTTTTTCAAATTCTACCTCATTTGAATTTTTTTTCCAGTTTTCGACTACATTGTATGTAATATGAAATGGTGTCATTAAAAAATACATCTTATCCAGCAAAAAAAACCAAGCCCTCATGTTTTGTATGTATGTATTCAGGAAGGCAGGGAGTGAAAAACAAAAATGCAAAAATGGGAAATCATCCGGGGCTGAAATGGTTAACATAAAAACTACATAAAATTATTTTCTGATAACACATTTCCTTCAATAGCGGTTCATCCCTAGCTCATGTAAACACATAGCAATGCCTCTATCACCACCTCAATTCACCTGTTCTTTTGGTTTTGATGTTGATTATAAAATAGGACTGGAAAATAAGTATTGCCATTAATTGCTCTTAGCTTTACAAATATATAGTAAGACATGCATATCTGACAATCATGTAATATATGCTTGTTATCATAAAAAAGTACTTTCAAGAATGAATACCATATACCAGCTCTACAACATTGTAATTGTAGAGATTTAGAACTTCAATTTAGCCAAATACAGAACTCCAGTTAGTAGTAACTCTACCTATGGAGCAGTAGACATTGAAGGTTATAAAAAAAAAAAAAAAATTGTGACACCTCAAAGAAGCTCTTGGGTCAAACCTTTGAACCAGATATTATTATAATTTTAATCATTTATTTTACTAAATTAAATTAAAAAGGTTGTACTCTTTTTTCCCCGCTGCATTAAAGAAACTGATCAAAATGCTTAACTGTCATTGAAAGTGGCTCTCTGTCATATTTATAATATAGAGGAAGGGTGTCTCCTTCTCTCCCCCTCTGTTAGGCAGAGGAGAAAATTTGGTCCCTCTACATTAAAAGGGGTAAAATCTGGGCTGAAAATCCACAGCAGAAAATTCTGAACTAAAAATGTATGTGCTATGTAGATGGGATTTGCATAACTCTCATCCAATTTGTTACTACTTTATTGCATTGCAGATTTTCCATCCACAGCTATTAATGTTTATGCGTGTGGATGCATCCTAACAGGGAGCTTTTGCTTTAAAGAATTTTCGATCTTTGTTAATAACACATATTTATAAGTGAACAAATAAATGAACAGCGGGTTTAAGCTATGTTCTGTAGTGATGGACGAACATCGGCCAGGACGATTCGCGAACGCGATCAAATGTTCGCGAACCGCAAGTTCGCGATGGACCCCATTCACTTTAATGGCAGGCGAACCTGAAAAACCTTCACGTCATATTTGCAGCCAACAAATACTTACTAGAATCGCACAAATCATCCCACAACATGACAGTGACATACCAGAGAGAGATCAATGGCAAAAATTCCCACAAAAAATATGTATTTTAATCAGGGGCCATTTTTATGTGTCTTAAAGGAAAACTGTCAAAAATATGCCCTGCTGGAGCCTAGAAATTTTTTATTTTGGACCACGGGGGTACAGGCCCCAAACAATATACATTCACCGGACAGAAAACATCAAGTGATTATGTGGCTGGAGGTATATTACACGGCCATTAGATATCAATTTTACTGTTGGCCAGTGGAGTACAGGCCCCAAACATTAGGAATTCACCGGACAGAAAACATCAAGTGATTATGTGGCTGGAGGTATATTTGACGGTGAATGGATATCAATTTTACTGCAGGCCAGTGGACTACAGGCCCAAAAATTTATTCACAGTACAGAAAAGAACAATTGATAATGTGGCTGGTGGTACATTAGGCGGTCACCGTATAACAATTTTACAGTTGGCCAGTTAGATTACAGGCCCCAAAATTATGCATTCACCGTACAGAAAAGATCAAGTGATTATGTGGCTGGAGGTATATTAGACGGTCATTGGATATCAATTTTACTGCAGGCCAGTGGACTATAGGCCCCAAAAATTATTCATTCACCGGACAAAAAACATCAAGTGAATATGTGGCTGGAGGTATATTAGACGGTCATTGGATATCAATTTGAATGCAGGCGATTGGAGTATAGGCCCCAAACATTATGCATTCACTGTACAGAAAACATCAAGTGATTATGTAGATGGAGGTATATTAGACGGTCAATGGATATCAATTTTACTGCAGGCCAGTGGACTACAGGCCCAAAAAATTATTAATTCACCGGACAGAAAACATCAAGTGAATATGTGGCTGGAGGAATATTAGACGGTCATTGGATATAAATTCTAATGCAGGCCAGTGGAATACAGGCCCCAAACATTAGGCATTCACCGGACAGAAAACATCAAGTGATTATGTGGCTGGAGGTATATTAGACAGTCATTGGATAACAATT
Organism: Bufo bufo; assembly: GCF_905171765.1. Lineage (NCBI taxonomy): Eukaryota > Metazoa > Chordata > Amphibia > Anura > Bufonidae > Bufo > Bufo bufo. The sequence goes on from NC_053389.1 coordinate 484,688,681, forward strand.
TTACTTCAGGCCAGTGGAGTATAGGCCCCAAAAATTATTCATTCAACGTACAGAAAAGAACAAGTGATTATGTGGCTGGAGGTACTGTATATTAGACAAATAGATGTCAAAGAACTAAAAATATAAAATTGCATTAAAAACATTTTTTTTATTATCAGTTATGTTGCCTATTTTTTAATGTATAATTGCTCATTATTGTTGTTGACACTGCGTTCATTTAGGAGGCTGGCAGCCGCGTGCTGGCTCCAACCTCTCCACCTACTTTCAACTCCTTACCTCATATATTACTACAATCATATAACATTATATAGGCTTCACTCCTGTTCTTAAAAACGCCTCAAGCACTGCCTCCCGACATGTTTCGCCAGCTAACCTGGCGTTTTCAGAGGATCAGGCAGTGTGCACATAATGGGCGTGAGCCGCGTGGCAAGGACCTTTTATTAACTCTGGGGGGCGCGTCATATTGATTAGCCAATAGCATTAGTTATTACGACTCCTCAAGCCATCCTATTTGAGATATAATCTATTATTGGTGTTTTGTCTCTGGAGCTCCTGCCCCGGTAAGTCATCTGCTTTATGACGTTGTGTGTTCCACATCTCAGGTTATCTAAGATGCTTCCCGCGTATGTCAGTGGACTTAAGTTGTTTTTCATTGCGGCGCATCTTCTGCACATGCTAGGGAACTTAGATTTTATACTCCCATTCTGATCACAAGGCGCATGCTCGGCATCTTATGCCCTATACATTTTCTTATTCTAGCTTTATGTACCTGATATTTTTATTGGCTAATTCTTACTCCAACAACTAATAGTGGTTTGATGTATTATATGTCATATAAAACGGATATAAAAAGTCTACACACCCCTTTTAAAATGTCAGGTTTCTGTGATGTAAAAAAATGAGACAAAGATAAATAATTTCAGAACTTTTTCCACCTTTAATGTGACCTATAAACTGTACCACTCAATTGAAAAACAAACTGAAATCTTTTAGGTAGAGGGAAGAAAAAAATACAACAAATAAAATAATATGGTTGCATAAGTGTGCACACCCTTAAACTAATACTTTGTTGAAGCACCTTTTGATTTTATTACAGCACTCAGTCTTTTTTTTTGGTATGAGTCTATCAGCATGGCATATTTTGACTTGGCAAGATTTGCCCACTCTTCTTTGCAAAAACACTCCAAATCTGTCAGATTGCGAGGGAATCTCCTGTGCACAGCCCTCTTTAGATCACCCCACAGATTTTCAATCGGATTCAGGTCTGGGCTCTGGCTGGGCTATTCCAAAACTTTAATCTTCTTCTGGTGAAGCCATTCCTTTGTTGATTTGTATGTATGCTTTGGGTTGTTGTCATGCTGAAAGGTGAAGTTCCTCTTCATGTTCAGCTTTCTAGCAGAAGCCTGAAGGTTTTGTGCCAATATTGACTGGTATTTGGAACTGTTCATAATTCCCTCTAGCTTAACTAAGGCCCCAGTTCCAGCTGAAGAAAAACAGCCCCAAAGCATGATGCTGCCACCACCATGCTTCACTGTGGGTATGGTGTTCTTTTGGTGATGTGCAATGTTGTTTTTGCGCCAAACATATCTTTTTGAATTATGGCCAAAAATTTCAACCTTGGTTATCAGACCATAACACCTTTTCCCACATGCTTTTGGGAGAATTCAGATGTGTTTTTGCAAAATGACAAGCTGCTGATGGCATTCCCACCTGACAACGGGGGCTCAGTGGAAGCACAAGGCGAAGGCAAAGGAGGAGGAAGAAGTCACCAACGCAGCTGGAGCACTGCCAGCACCTCAGAAGGGAGGGTTGGCATGGCCAAAATATGGAAAAGCTTTGTCTGCACGCCGCAACAACCAACACCACAAGCTGATGCCGAACGTCTTAGCAGGAGGCAGCATTTCAGCAACATGGCGGAACAGTAAGTGTGCACATGCCTACACGTACTTACTGATGGGTCTGCCCCATTCAACTTCTGGGTCTCCAAAGTGGGCACATGGCCTGAGTTTGCCCTTTATGCTTTGGAGGTGCTGGACTTCCCTGCCAGTGTATTGTCAGAACATGTGTTTAGCATGGCAGGGGGGGTGATTACAAACAAGCGCAGCCGCCTGTCCACAGCCAACGTGGACAGAGTCATGTTCATTAAAATGAACCAGGCATGGATCCCACAGAACTTGTCCGTACCTCGTGCTGAGTAGACAAGTATACCGGCCGCAACGAGCCATTGTTATGCTCTAGCGCACTCTCTTTGTGTTTTCTTTTCCATTTCCCAATTTTTTGGGGCCTTCCTAAAATTTATAAAAAAATGATAAAAAATAAATAAATGATGGGAAAAAATTAAAAAACATTTAAAAATAAACAAAATCAGTGTTGACTAACTTCTCCTCCTCCACCGCCGCAATCACTTACACCACTACGTCCACCGCCTCCTCAACCTCCTACTCCACTTTGACCTCTGCCTCCTTGTTCAAGATTAGAGTTGAGCGGACACCTGGATGTTCGGGTTTCGACGAGTTCGGCCGAACTTGAAAAAAAAGTTTGGGTTCGGGACCAGAACTTGACCCGAACTTGACCCCGAACCCGAACCCCATTGAAGTCAATGGGGACCCGAACTTTTGGGCACTAAAATGGCTCTAAAATAGTCCTGGAAAGGGCTAGAGGGCTGCAAAAGGCATCAAAAATGTGCTTAAGAGCATGGCAACTGTTCTGCAAACAAATGTGGATAGGGAAATGACTTAAAATAACATAAAAAACAGAAACATTTTAAATAACAATCTGGATCTAGGAGTAGGAGGTTGAGGAGGCGGTGGATGGGTGGATGTAGTGGTGTAGGTTGACGTGGCGGTGTAGGTGGAAGCGGCGGTGAAGGAGGAATAGGTAGCCAACACTGATTTGTGTTATTTTTAATTTTTTAAATGGGGTATCCCCCAAAATATTGGGACATATAACAAAATAAAACAAAGAATAAGTGCACTTGAGTACAAGAATGGATGGGTGAGGCTGGTATAAATGTCTATTCTGCACAAGGTACGGACAAGTCCTGTGGGATCCATGCCTGGTTCATTTTAATAAACGTAAGCTTGTCCACATTGGCTGTGGCCTGTGATAATGCTCTCTGCCGTGCTAAACACACGTTCACAATATACACTGGCTGCAGGGCAGGTCAGCACCTCCAAGGCTGACAAAGCTTTTCCACATTTGGGCCATGCTATCCCTGCATTCTCAGGTGCTGGTGGTGCCCCAGCAGCGTTGGCGACCTCTTCCTCCTCCTCTGCCTTTGCCTTGTGCTTCCACTGTGCCCCCGCTGTCAGGTGGGAATGCCATCAGCAGCGTGCGATTGTAGCAGCGCATCTTCCGATCAGTAACAGGTGTTTTCACAAAATTTAGCTGGGTCGTGACACAGTGCTGTGCTGCTGCCTGCTGCTGCCCGCGCTGCTTCTGGTCTCCAGAGGGCGCACATGTGACCTGACTGCGTACAGCTGTACGCAGCCAGTCAGGCAAGCGACTGAGCAGAGACCAGAGCAGTGGAGCGGCCAAGCCAGGAGGCGGAGCGGGGAGGGAGCACGTAAGTCAGTGCCAAGTGCTCACTACTCCCTCCATCCTCCAGCGCGGCCGGCAGCCCGGCAGGCGCGGCAGCAGCAGTGACGTGGTCAGTGGCCTGCCTGTCACCCAGGCACAGCAGGGGTTCATTCACGGCAAAAGGGGGTTCTTGTCACCCAGCAATAGAACAGAGGATTTTGAGAGATTTAGGCCCCTGTCACCCAGGCACAGCAGGGGTTCATTCACGGCAAAAGACGGTTCATGTCACCCAGCAATAGAACAGAGGATTTTGAGAGATTTAGGCCCCTGTCAACCAGGCACAGCAGTGGTTCCTTCACGGCAAAAGGGGCTTCATGTCACACAGCAATAGAACAGAGGGTTTTGAGAGATTTAGGCCCCTGTCACCCAGGCACAGAAGGGGTTTGTATACGCCAAAAATGGTAAAATGTCACCCGACAATTTAAAATTAGAATTTTTTTCAAATTAGGGCACAAAAATTAGATTTTTTTTGCATTAAAATGGCTCTAAAATAGTCCTTGAAAAGACTAGAGGGATGTAAAAGGCATTAAAATGTGCTTAAGAGCATGGCAACTGCTCTGCAAACAAATGTGGATAGGGAAATAACTTAAAATAAAATAACTAAAAATTACTAATTATTAACCTGCAACTCAGAGAAGGAGGTGGATATGGAGTCGGAGGTTGAGGAGGAGCAATGGATGAGGAGGAGGCAGCCAACAATGTTTTTTTATTTTTTATTGGGGTAGGTAGCCCCCAAAATATTGGGACAAATAAAAAAAAAAGAAAACAAAGAATTATTGCACTTGACTTGAGTACAAGAATGTATGTTTGATGGTGGTATAAATGTCAATTCTGCACAAGGTACAGACAAGTCTTGTGGGATCCAAGCCTGGTTCATTTTAATGAACATGAGCTTGTCCACGTTGGCTGTGGACAGGCGGCTGCGAATGTCTGTAATGACGCCTCCTGCCGTGCTAAATACACGTTCAGAGAGTACACTGGCTGCAGGGCAGGCAGGAAACCTCCAAGGCATACAGGGCAAGCTCTGGCCATGTGTACAATTTGGAGACCCAGAAGTTGAATGGGGCAGAACCATCAGTCAGTACGTGTAGTCGTGTGCACAGGTACTGTTCCACCATGTTGTTCAAATGCTGCCTTCTGCTAACACGCTCCATATCAGCAGTTGGGGCTGGTTGTTGCGGCCAGGTGACAAAGCTTTTCCACATGTCGGCCATGCTAACCCTGACTTCTGAGGTGCTGGCGCTGACACAGCTGCATTGGCGACCTCTTCCTCCTCCCCTGCCTTCGCCTTGTGCTTCCACTTGTCCCCCAGGGTCAGTTGGGAATGCTCTAAGGAGCATGTCTACCAGCGTGCGCCTGTAGTCACGCATCTTCCGATCACGCTCCAGTTAGGGAATTAAGGACGGCACATTGTCTTTGTAACGGGGATCCAGCAGGGTGGCCACCCAGTAGTCAGCACACGTTAAAATGTGGGCAAATCTGCAGTCGTTGCGCAGGCACTGCAGCATGTAGTTGCTCATGTGTGCCAGGCTTCCTAGAGGTAAGGATAAGCTGTCCTCTGTGGGAGGCGTATTGTCTGCGTCCTCCGTATCACCCCAGCCACGCACCAGTGATGGGCCCGAGCTGCGTTGGATGCCACCCCGCTGTAAACATTCTTCATCCCCATCCTCCTCCTCATCCTCATCCTCCTCGTCCTCCAGTAGTGGGCCCTGGCTCGCCAAATTTGTACCTGGCCTCTGCTGTTGCAAAAATTCTCTTTCTGAGCCACTTCTAAAAGACTGGACTGAAAGTGTTAGAGATGACCCCTCTTCCTCCTCCTCGTCCTTGGCTACATCCTCTTCCATCATCGCCCTAAGTGTTTTCTCAAGGAGACATAGAAGTGGTATTGTAAAGCAGATAAGGGCGTCATCGCCACTGGCCATGTTGGTGGAGTACTCGAAACAGCGCAACAGGGCACACAGGTCTCGCATGGAGGCCCAGTTATTGGTGGTGAAGTGGTGCTGTTCCGCAGTGCGACTCACCCGTGCGTGCTGCAGCTGAAGCTCCACTATGGCCTGCTGCTGCTCGCACAGTCTCTCCAGCATGTGCAAGGTGGAGTTCCACCTGGTGGGCACGTCGCATATGAGGCGGTGAGCGGAAAGGTCGAAGTTACGCTGTAGAGCAGACAGCCGAGCGGCGGCAGGATGATAACGCCGGAAGCGTGCACAGACGGACCGCACTTTATGCAGCAGCTCTGACATGTCGGGGTAGTTGTGAATGAATTTCTGCACCACCAAATTCAGCACATGCGCCAGGCAAGGGATGTGCGTCAAACCGGCTAGTACCAGAGCTGCAACGAGATTTCGCCCATTATCGCACACCATTAGGCCGGGCTTGAGGCCCACTGGCAGCAACCACTCGTCGGTCTGTTGTTCTATACCCCGCCACAACAACTGCGCGGTGTGGGGCCTGTCCCCCAAACACATCAGTTTCAGAACGGCCTGCTGACGTTTACCTCTGGCTGTGCTGAAGTTGGTGGTGAAGGTCTGTCACTGACCGGATGAGGAGGTGGTAGAAGAGGAGGAGGAAGCCGAGTAGGAAGAGGAGGCAACAGGAGGCAAAGAATGTTGCCCTGCGATCCTTGGCGGCGGAAGGACGTGCGCCAAACAGCTCTCCGCCTGGGGCCCAGCCGTCACTACATTTACCCAGTGTGCTGTTAGGGAGATATAGCGTCCCTGGCCGTGCTTATTGGTCCACGTATCTGTGATTAGGTGGACCTTGCCACAGATGGCGTTGCGCGGTGCACACTTGATTTTATCCGATACTTGGTTGTGCAGGGAGGGCACGGCTCTCCTGGAGAAGTAGTGGCGGCTGGGAACGACGTACTGTGGGACAGGAAGTGACATGAGCTGTTTGAAGCTGTCCGTCTCCACCAGCCTTAATGACAGCATTTCAAAGGCCAGCAGTTTAGAAATGCTAGCATTCAGGGCCAGGGATCGAGGGTGGCTAGGTGGAAATTTACGCTTTCTCTCAAAGGTTTGTGAGATAGAGAGCTGAACGCTTCCGTGTGACATGGTGGAGATGCTTGTTGAGGTGGTGTTGTTGGTGGCACATCCTCTGTTTGCTGGGCGGAAGGTGCCAACATTCCTCCAGAGGCGGAGGAAGAGGCGGCGGCAGCAGCAGAAGAGGGAGCAGGAGGGGCCTGAGCCCTTTCTTGGCACTGCAGCCCGTATCTCGCATGTAGATGCCTGGTCATGAAGGTTGTGCTAAGGTTCAGAACGTTAATACCTCGCTTTAGACTCTGATGGCACAGAGTGCAAACCACTCGGGTCTTGTCGTCAGCACATTGTGTGAAGAAGTGCCATGCCAGGGAACTCCTTGAAGCTGCCTTTGGTGTGCTCGGACCCTGGTGACGGTGGCCAGTAGCAGACGAACTGTTTTTGTGACGGCTGCTCTGCTTTTGCACCCGGCTCCCTCTTTCGCTACGCTGTTGGTTCGGTCTCACCACTGCCTCTTCCTCCGAACTCTGAAAGTCAGTGGCACGACCTTCATTCCATGTGGGGTCTAGGACCTCATCGTCCCCTGCATCGTCTTCCACCCAGTCTTCCTCCCTGACATCCTTTTCGGTCTGCACACTGGAGAAAGACACAGCAGTTGGCACCTGTGTTTCGTCATCATCATAGACGTGCTGAGGTGGTATTCCCATGTCCTCATCCGGAAACATAAGTGGTTGTGCGTCAGTGCATTCCATGTCTTTCACCCCTAGGGAAGGGCTAGGTGGATGCCCTTGGGAAACCCTGCCAGCAGAGTCTTCAAACAGCATAAGAGACTGCTGCATGACTTGAGGCTCAGACAGGTTCCCCGATATGCACGGGAATGATGTGACAGACTGATGGGCATGGGTTTCAGGCGCCACCTGTGCACTTTCTGCAGAAGACTGGGTGGGAGATAATGTGAACGTGCTGGATTTACTGTCGGCCACCCAATTGACTAGCGCCTGTACTTGCTCAGGCGTTACCATCCTTAGAACGGCATTAGGCCCGGCCAAATATCGCTGTAGATTCTGGCGTCTACTGGGACCTGAGGTAGTAGGCTCAGTAGGACGTGTAGCTGTGGCAGAACGGCCACGTCCTCTCCCTGCACCAGAGGCTCCACCAACACCACGACCATGACTGCATCCCTTATTAGATGTTTGCCTCATAGTTAGCGTTCACCAAGCAAAGTAAAAAGTGGTTAAGTCTGTTAAAAATAATTAACCGCCAAAAAAAAAAATGATGTAGGGTATTGCACAAATTATTATTTTTTTAACTCTATATGACAGCTGTATTTGTGGCCTAAATTTCACAGTCACTTATGCATGTCTAATCCCAGATGTGGACTATATCAGAGGTTTTTTTTAACCCCAGAAGGCAAAAAGCCATATTTCTGGCCTAAATGTGACACTCACTTATGCACGTGTAATCCCAGATGTGCAGTATATGAGAGTTTTTTTTTAGGCCAGTATGCCAAAGCCGTATTTCTGGCCTAAATGTGAAAATCACTTATGCACGTGTAATCGAAGATGTGCAGTATATCAGAGGGTTTTTTCATCCCAGTATGCCAAAGCCGTATTTCTGGCCTAAATGTAACAATTACTTATGCTCGTGTAATCCCAGATGTGCAGTATATCACAGGCTTTTTTCACCCCAGTATGCCAAAGCCGTATTTCTGGCCTAAAGGTGACAATCACTTATGCACGTGTAATCCCAGATGTGCAGTATATCACAGGCTTTTTTCACCCCAGTATGCCAAAGCCATATTTCTGGCCTAAATGTGACAATCACTTATGCAAGTGTAATCCCAGATGTGCAGTATATCAGAGGGTTTTTTCACCCCAGTATACCAAAGCCGTATTTCTGGCCTAAATGTGACAATCACTTATGCATGTGTAATCCCAGATGTGCAGCATATCAGAGGGTTTTTTCAGCCCAGTATACCAAAGCCGTATTTCTGGCCTAAATGTGACAATCACTTATGCACGTGTAATCCTAGATGTGCAGTATATCAGAGGGTTTTTTCACCCCAGTAAGCACAAAGCCGTATTTCTGGTCGAAATGTGACAATCACTTATGCATGTGTAATCCCAGATGTGCAGTATATCAGAGGGTTTTTTCAGTCCAGTATGCCAAAGCGGTATTTCTGGCCTAAATGTGACAATCACTTATGCACGTGTAATCCCAGATGTGCAGTATATCAGAGGGTTTTTTCACTCTAGTAAGCACAAAGCCGAATTTCTGGCCTAAATGTGACAATCACTTATGCATGTGTAATCCCACATGTGCAGTATATCAGAGTTTATTTTAGCCCAGTATACCAAAGCCGTATTTCTGGCCTAAATGTGACAATCACTTATGCATGTGTAATCCCAGATGTGCATTATATCAGAGGTTTTTTTCACCCCAGTATGCTAAAGCCGTATTTCTGGCCTAAATGTGACAATCACTTATGCACGTGTAATCCCAGATGTGCAGTATAGCAGAGTTTTTTTTTAGCCCAGTATGCCAAAGCCGTATTTCTGGTCTAAATGTGACAATCACTTATGCACGTATAATCCCAGATGTACAGTATATTAGAGGTTTTTTTTCACCCCAGTAAGCACAAAGCCGTATTTCTGGCCTAAATGTGACAATCACTTATGCACGTGTAATCCCAGATGTGCAGTATATCAGAGGGTTTTTTCAGCCCAGTTTGCCAAAGCCGTATTTCTGGCCTAAATGTGACAATCATTTATGCACTTGTAATCCCAGATGTGCAGCATATCAGAGGGTTTTTTCAGCCCAGTAAGCACAAAGCCGTATTTCTGGCCTAAATGTGACAATCTTTTATGCATGTGTAATCCAAGATGTGCAGTATATCAGAGTTTTTTTTCAGTCCAGTATGCCAAAGCCGTATTTCTGGCCTAAATGTGACAATCACTTATGCACGTGTAATCCCAGATGTGCAGCATATCAGAGGGTTTTTTCACCCCAGTAACCAAAAAAAACGTATTTCTGGCCTAAATGTGACACTCACTCATGCACGTGTAATCCCAGATGTGCAGTATTTCAGAGGCTTTTTTCACCCCAGTATGCCAAAGCCGTATTTCTGGCCTAAATGTGACAATCACTTATGCACGTGTAATCTCAGATGTGCAGTATATCAGAGGGTTTTTTCACCCTAGTATGCCAAAGCCGTATTTCTGGCCTACATGTGACACTCACTTATGTACGTCTAATCCCAGATGTGCACTATATGAAACAGATGTATTTTTTTCAGCCCAGTAAGCAAAAAGCTGTATTTCTGGCCTAAATGTGACAATCACTTATGCACGTTTAATTCCAGATGTGCACTATATGAAACAGATGTATTTTTTTCAGCCCAGTAAGCAAAAAGCTGTGTTTCTGGACTTGCAGACATGCAGATACAGATGAGCGGCAGGTGCCATATTCGATTTCGACGAAATTCGCGAATATTCGATAGAATATTCGTTTTATATTCGTCTAAATCGAATATTCGTCATTATTCTTGTTATCGCGATTAATATGCAATTTAAATAATCGCGTATTGCGATTTTAACTTTAAGGCTACTCTCCTATTGAAATAGCAATGCGATTAATTCAAGTTATAATAATCGAATTTCGATTTTAACTTAGCACTGCTATATTCCATATTCGTTAATTCTAGCCTAATATGGAATATAGCAGTGCTAAGTTAAAATCGAAATTCGATTATTATAACTTGAATTTTTTTTTTTTTTTTTTTTATTGTTATATTTTTTTCTTTCCCACTTCCCTAAAGTAGTTCTTACCTGTCCTTTGGATTCCTGGCTTCCTGGCTGCTCCAGTCAGTGCCCGTTGCCGCTTCTGCCGACTTCCGTGCTCATGGAGCGTCCCCATCACCATGGGAACGTCTCCATATACTAGAATGTACTGTCGGATTTGAGAATTACGTGAAAAATCGCAATTCGATTATTTCAAGTTATAATAATCGAATTTCGATTTTAACTTAGCACTGCTATATTTAATTCTAGCCTAATATGGAATATAGCAGTGCTAAGTTAAAATCGAAATTCGATTATTATAACTTGAATTAATCGAATTGCGATTTCAACTTGGACCTGGTTTACTATGGTTGGCTTGGTAGAATTAGCGAATATGACGAATGTATTCGTCATATTCCACAAAACGAATATAACGAATGTATTCGTCATATTCCACAAAACGAAGATAACGAAGTATTCTGCATCTTCGTTTTAGCTACCTATTCATCAACTTCGCTAATTCTAGCAAACATATAGGAAAGTTTACTATAGAGACAGCTAAGTTTAATTCGCTATGCGATTATATTACTTTGCATTTTTTTTATAAATAGAATAATTATAATAATTATCAGGTATTATAATTATTCTATTTATTTTTTTAAAAAAAGCAGTCATATAATCGCATAGCGAATTAAACTTAGCTGTCTCTATAGTAAACTTTCCTATATGATTGCTAGAATTAGCGAAGTTGATGAATAGGCAGCTAAAACGAAGATGCAGAATACTTCGTTATCTTCGTTTTGTGGAATATGACGAATACATTCGTTATATTCGTTTTGTGGAATATGACGAATACATTCGTCATATTCGCTAATTCTACCAAGCCAACCATAGTAAACCAGGTCCAAGTTGAAATCGCAATTAATTCAAGTTATAATAATCGAATTTCGATTTTAACTTAGCACTGCTATATTCCATATTAGGCTAGAATTAAATATAGCAGTGCTAAGTTAAAATCGAAATTCGATTATTATAACTTGAAATAATCGAATTGCCATTTTTCACGTAATTCTCAAATCCGACAGTACATTCTAGTATATGGAGACATTCCCATGGTGATGGGGATGCTCCATGAGCACGGAAGCCGGCAGAAGCGGCAACGGGCACTGACTGGAGCAGCCAGGAAGCCAGGAATCTAAAGGACAGGTAAGAACTACTTTAGGGAAGTAGGAAAGAAAAAAATCTAACAATAAAAAAATAAAAAAATAAATTTAAGTTATAATAATCGAATTTCGATTTTAACTTAGCACTGCTATATTCCATATTAGGCTATTAAAATCGAAATTAGATTATTATAACTTGAAATAATCGAATTGCGATTTTTCACGTAATTCTCAAATCCGACAGTACATTCTAGTATATGGAGACGTTCCCATGGTGATGGGGACGCTCCATGAGCACGGAAGTCGGCTGAAGCGGCAACGGGCACTGACTGGAGCAGCAAGGAAGCCAGGAATCCAAAGGACAGGTAAGAACTACTTTAGGGAAGTGGGAAAGAAAGAAATATAACAATAAAAAAAAAAAAAAAAAAAAAGAATATTCGAAATATCAAATTTATATCACTATATTCTAAATATTCGCGAATTAGCGAAGTGCCGATATTCGCGAAAAAAAATCGATATTCGAATATTCGCGCTCAACACTAGCAGCTTCTCCCTACACTAATCTGAGCAGAGTGACGGGCGGCGCTACGTGACTCCAGCCTAAAGACAGGCTGGGTCACATGCTGCAGTTGGCCAATCACAGCCATGCCAATAGTAGGCATGGCTGTGATGGCCTTTTGGGGCAAGTAGTATGACGCTTGTTGATTGGCTGCTTTGCAGCCTTTCAAAAAGCGCCAGAAAAATCGCCGAACACCGAACCCGACCCGAACTTTTACGTAAATGTTCGGTTTCTGGTCCGGGTGCCGAAAACTCTAAAGTTCGGGTTCGCTCAACTCTATTCAAGATTATTATTTTTTATTTTTTTTATTATAGTTCGGCCAAACCCGGCGAACCCTAACATCCACGGGTCCACTCATCCTAAATCCCAGCAATATATACTATTACAAATATTTAAAACAGATTAAACCTATGAGTCTTAGAATGAGATTTTTTCTCATTTCCTTACAGAATACAGACAGCAAAGCATTACTGTCTTTCCTGAATTAGCGATTCAATGTGCTTTGTTTCCTGATGGAACACTTCCTTTTCCCCTAATGCTAGACATGTTGCTGTATGATATTATTTAAATCCTTTTCAAGTTCCACTTATCTATAACACTTATACCGGAGATGAGAGCAGAACCTATTATGTATTTTTCAGAATCTGTCCCCCGTATTTATGAGCTGTCATACAAAAAAGTAGATTTTCTTTAAACAAACCAGTAAGGCAGAACATTTTTCAATTATGTTTCTGTGCCTGAAGTGTGAAGCACAGTATGGTTTGGCTTTTATTTGTTAGGCAGACACGTTTTTAATAATTTTAAGTAAACATAAAATAGCAAAAGAGTAGTAATATTTTACTAATGGCCTTGAATTATACAGAGTAATTTGCTGTTGGTACCCAGCAAGACGGCACAGATTTTTAACAAAATGATTAGTTCAGCTTGACGCAGATATTCTGTTTACAGTACGTAAATGCTACAGAGATGAGAACAAAGCAATTGTCTCAACAAAAGCTGATATTTTTACCAGGCGTTTGCTACATTTTTCTTCATATATGCATGCTGAAAAACTAAAGCAAAAACAGCTACGGTAGTCAGTATAAATTTCTTCAATTATTTAAACTTTGTCTCCAACTGTATAGCATGGTATTAGTTTTTGTTTTGTTTTTCACAATGTTTCATTAAGGCAGTGCTCATAATGTTTTTGTCCCATGTTTATCAAATATATTGCTAAAGCTTAGTATACTATGCTTTTCTATTGAGCAGGTTCCAGAAAAAAAAAAAAAAAAAAGGATAAGTTAAAAGGGATACATTCATTTTTATTACAATGAAAGTCCATGGTGATGGGTGACACTGTAAGGCATCAATCAGAGGTATTTGTTTAAAGGGGAAGTCTGGCCTTCCAGCAAACAACCCCTTTGTATGGAAGACTTATCTGTCCACGGTCTTGTTGCTGCTCTATTTCCAGACACTTCTTGCCCCTGCAGGACCAGGAAGTAGAGATGGCCTTGCGCATTGCCCAGCAGTCGGTTCGCTGCGAACTTTGCTCGTTCGCTGTTCGCCGAACATGCAAACATATGGCGATATTTGCGCCCGCCATATTCTTTTACATTGTGAAGAACTTTGACCCATGACACATCCATCAGGTGGTACAGGACAGCCAATTGAGACATTTCAGCACATGGACATACCCCCCACCATATAAATAGACCTGATCTGGCCGCCATTTTACATTCTGGCCGCCATTTTACATTCTGTCTTTTGTCAGTGTAGGGAGAGGTTGCTGTGTGGAGCAGGGACAGACTGTTAGAGTGTTAATAGTGACACAAATCGCTAGCTAATAGGTCCACAAAAGTCCTTTTAGGACTGGAATAGGTGTGCTATTGTTTGGTGTGCAGTATATAGGGGTGAAATACACCTATAATATACTTTCTAAAATAGAAAGCATATTATAGTGGATTTCTATAGTGCAGCATTGTGACTTGTGATCTGTTCTGCAGCGATACTAGAACTACCAAGAGTGACAAACGCAATTATAAAAAAGTATTATAACCCCAAAACCACATATTGAAGAGGGGTGTTATATAAGAATATACTTTTCTAATAGTGTATTTGGGTACTGCAGAAATATATCCGCTTTCACTGCGTTACTTCTGCTGCACACAGTGAGAAAATTTTAAGGAAAACATTTTTTATAACTAGTGTGAAAGACCAGTGGGCCCCAAACCACATATTGAAGCGGGGTGTTATCTAAGAATGTACTTTTCAAATAGTGTATTTGGGTAATGCTGAAATTTATCCGCTTTCACTGCGTTGCCTCTGCTACACACAGTGAGAAAATTAAAAGGATTTTTTTTGTATAACTGGTGTGATTATAGACCAGTGGCCCCCAAAACCACATATTGAAGCGGGGTGTTATCTAAGAATATACTTTTTAAAAAGTGTATTTGGTACTGCTGAAATTTATCCGCTTTAACTGCGTTACCTCTGCTACACACAGTGAGAAAATGTAAAGGAGTTCCAGTCAGGAACAGCACTGTGAAAGCAAAGTCCCAGTAAAAGGACATAGAATGAGATCTCTCTGTATGCAGAATTCCAACCTGAAGCTCTATGGGCACAGTAACGTACTATATGGATTCCGGGACCTTTCTAATGACAAATGTCACCACCATGGGAGCTCACATAGGTGGGTGCTTTTTTTATAGTGTGCAAGCACACCCACCACTGCTGGATTGCAGGCTGGTCGTAACCATGGAAATGAGCAGTGTGTAATGTGATGGAAAAAGGAATGCAGCCAGCAAAGGAAGCAATATGGATAATAACAATACATTAGTAAGTGGCTTGTATTAACTTTCTCTACATAATAAATGCTATTTGCTGTAGTGAGACAACCCCTTTAAGGTTATGGTACAGGAGCGGAATTAAACTGGCAGTCTAGGCGGGACGAGATAGTATGCAAGTTAGGCTACTTTCACACTAGCGTTCGGGGCTCCGCTTGTGAGTTCCGTTTGAAGGCTCTCACAAGCGGCCCCGAACGGATCCGTCCAGCCCTAATGCATTCTGAGTGGATGCGGATCCGCTCAGAATGCATCAGTCTGGCACCGTTTGTCCTCCGCTCCGCTCAGCAGGCGGACCCCTGAACGCAGCTTGCAGCGTTCGGGTGTCCGCCTGGCCGTGCAGAGACAAACGGATCCGTCCAGACTTACAATGTAAGTCAATGGGGACGGATCGGTTTGAAGTTGACACAATATGGCTCAATTTTCAAACGGATTCGTCCCCCATTGACTTTCAATGTAAAGTCAAAACGGATCCGTTTGCATTATCATGAATGCAAACGGATCCGTTCTGAACGGATCTAAGCGTTTGCATTATAGGTGCGGATCTGTCTGTGCAGATACCAGACGGATCCGCACCTAACGCAGGTGTGAAAGTAGCCTAATGCAACAATTGCTTCTGACAAATTTGCCGAGTGATCAGCTCTTTATATTTTTCTGGCAGGCCCATTTTTAGTGCACCAGCCTGTTCCATGGCCTGAGCAAACTGTTATGTGGATGTGGATGTGGAACCACTTTGTGAACCAACAGGTTTGAATTTGGGCCAATCCAAAGGGCTTTATGATAGCAGTCTCCTGGTATTCACCCTTTAACTCTTATACAGAGATCTGAACTTCACTGCATGGGACCACCAGACCGATACCTCTTGGAATAGTCCCTTATTGTTTGACAGCTGACCCACATGGGTCAGAGACACCAGTGCAGGGAACCAAGGGGTCATGCAGAATTGTAGTCAGAGATGGGCCGAAGTGAGAGCAGGTTGGGAAGAATAGGATCAACATGTGTAAAAAGGCATAGGTCAGTATGTGGGCATACAATAGAACAGCACACCTTCACAGGATACTTAACAAGCTAAGAGACCATATTGCTCAGGCACCTTCCCACTGTGGAAATTACCTTAAGTACTCATAGGTAACCATTGGCTGGTGAAAACTAAGGTGTGTGCAGGCTAGCCCTTTAAGAGCCAGTGAGGGTGCTCTTGCACACTCTACGATCCAGGAAGTAGATGTAGCAGGCCTCAGATTGCATGAAGGAATGAAGCCCCCCTGCGATTGGACCCATAGGGATGAGGTGGAGAGTGGAAAGCCGGTCTGGGTCACCGAGAGGCTGAGATCCAGGACAAGCCAACATCCGGCAGCAATCTCAATGCAATGTGTTTTTAACTGATGGTTGATGTAGAATGTTATTCCTCACTTTTTCTTCACATGGGTCAAAACTGCATGCAATCTAACTACAATCTGGATAGAAAAAACTAAAAAAAATACTTGCCTGTAAAACCTTCAGTTTTTCCCTGAACAGATCAAGACACTATCCATATCGCTTGTGTGAAAGAGGCCTAAGGATAAAAAAAAACAAATGGAAAATATGCAACATAAACACATAAAGTATTTGAAATTGTATTTGGGCACTTTAAGGGCTCATGCACACAAATGTATTTTCTTTCCGCTTGTGTTCCTTTTTTTTGCGGACCGTATGCGGAACTATTCACTTCAATGGGTCCGCAAAAACAACGGAAGGTACTCCAAGTGCATTCCGTTTCCATATTTCCGTTCCGCAAAAAAGTAGTGCATGTCCTATTATTGTCCGCAAATTACGGTCCGAGGCCCCATTCAAGTAAATGGGTCCACAAAAAATACAGAACACACACGGAACACATCCATATGTCATCCGTATTTCATCCGTATTTTGCAGATCTATACTGTAGAAATGCTATGCCCAGCCCATATTGATCATGTGTTTGGTGATTAATAAGTTACTGTTTCCGATCCGCAAAAAACGGATCACATACGGAAACCATACGGATATGTTTTGTGGAATAACGGAACGGAAGAGGACATAAATCAGGAAAAAATAAAACCTCAGATAAAGAACAACGGATCTGTGAAAAACGGTTCGAAAAACAACAACGGTCGTGGGCATGAGCCCTAAGACAATTTAGGTGTTGCTTTTGAGTCTCCTGTGCATTAGTGGTGCAATTAAAAGCTTCACCAGTAAAAGAAAGTGTATGGCTGGGTTCACACGGGCGTTGCGGGTGATGTGCGGGAACAGATGCGGGTGCATTGCAGGAAACTGTGCGATTTTTCCCCGCGAGTGCAAAGCGTTTTAATGCGTTTTGCACGCGCGTGAGAAAAATCGGCATGTTTGGTACCCAGACCTGAACCCAGACTTCTTCACAGAAGTTCGGGTTTGGGTTAGGTGTAGTGTAGATTTTATTATTTTCCCTTATAACATAGTTATAAGGAAAAATAGTAGCATTCTTAATACAGAATGCTTAGTAAAATAAGGATGGAGGGGTTAAAAAAAATAATAATAATTTAACTCACCTTAATCCACTTGTTCGCGCTGCCCGACTTCTCTTCTGTCTTCTTCTTTGATGATCTGTGAGGAAAAGGACCTGTGGTGACGTCACTGAGCTCACCAGATGGTCCATCACATGATTTTTTTCACCATGGTGATGGATCATGTGATGGACCATGTGATGAGCGCCGTGACGTCACCACAGGTTCTTTTCCTCAAAGAAGAAGAAAGAAGAGAAGCCGGGCTGCGCGAACAAGTGGATTAAAGTGAGTAAAATATATATTTTTTTTTTAACCCCTCCATCACTATTTTACTAAGCATTCTGTATGAAGAATGCTATTATTTTCCCATATAACCATGTTATAAGGGAAAATAATAAAGATCGGGTACCCATCCCGATCGTCACCTAGCAACCATGCATGAAAATTGCACCACATCCGCACTTTCTTGCGATTTTCACGCAGCCCTATTCACTTCTATGGGGCCTGCGTTGGGTGAAAAGCGCACAATATAGAGCTTGCTGCGATTTTCACGCAACGCACAAGTGATGCGTGAAAATCACCGCTCATGTGCACAGCCCCATAGAAGAGAATGGGTCCGGATTCAGTGCGGGTGCAATGCGTTCGCCTCACGCATTGGACCCGCGCGGAAAACTCGCCTGTGTGAAAAGAGCCTATCACAGCAAGCTTGCTGACTTGACACGCTTTGTTTGCTATAATAATTATTAAATAGCTTTTTCCTCTCAGACAGCAAATTTGGTGTAGTGTAATCCTGCAGTCTCACACTTTCTTCAATTTATCCCTTACTTTGTGCTTACAGTATGTGGAAGGTTAGCCAAAAGTATAGAACATATGCCTGTAGGATTACACTACACATAGTTTGTGTGCCCTATGTTGCCATTGAGACACATGGTCTGCATAGGAGCTGTAAAAAACAAAACAAGAGGAAATACAATTTCCCCTGCATTGATATATGTAGAGAGAGAGAATGAGAGAGAGAGAACCTTTTGAGATTCGTATAAAGTTGTTTCCTGGCCACATATTCTGTTAACTATGAATGAACATGAAGCAGAGGAGGAGGAATCTGAGCTTGAGAAGCATAAAATGATGATGACAATGAAAAAGACACCATACTGCCTGTGGATGCAGCCTAGCTCCTACAAGGTAGTCCAGGAGAAGGAGGAAACTCTTGTTGCATTAGAAAGCTGTTACCCATGGGTCTGCCCTGGAGATGGGGTGAGGCCACTTCATGTGGTTCAGTAGAATTGTGAAGCTTATGTTTGACTGCCCACAGCTTATTTTACTCTGGCAAAGCTTGCACAGGACAATGCTTCTGTCTTCCAGCAGTGTGGAAAAAACTGCCATTTGGGAGATACTGACAAAGAGCTAGAAGCAGTCGACCTTAGCTTAGCTCTGGCATGTTTTTGGCCTTATGCATCCACAGTGTCAGTGGCATCACCAGTTCCCATAGCAGATATGACTCTGGCTGGTCTTTGGGAAGTATGTCATCTCTGCTCTATATCGCTGCTGCCGCCACCACCTTCCTCCTCTGATGTAACCTCCTCCTCCAACACCCTGATCTGGCAGAGTAACGGAGGTTACTGACACCTATAATAATGAATATCTTTGTTGGGAAGAAGTACATTTTTTTAAATACATGTGACCTTTGAAATTTCAGAAGAAACTTTTGATGCAATCTATTTATCTCTTAGGTCCCTTGCAGACGAGTGTTCCTCCCGCAGCGAGTCCGCAACGCAGCTCCCGGCCTGACCTCCCAGCACTGCCGGGGGTCACATAGCATTATATTGATTTATGATGTTATGTAACCCTTACAGTTCTAGAATGTATTGGATAACACTGGCATAATGCTGTCCGTGTTATCCAATATATTCCAGAACTGTAAGGCTTACATAACATCATAAATCAATATAATGCTATGTGACCCCCGGCAGTGCTGGGAGGTCAGGCCGGGTGCTGCGATGCGGACTCGCTGCGGGAGGAACGCTCGTCTGCAAGGGGCCTTAGGGTGCGACCACATGGAGCAGCCATCCTGCACAGCTGAGTACTGCATGGCAGTATGAGCCACAGCTGAATCTTATTAACTAATTACAACTGCGTTGTTCCTTCTGTCTTTATTGATTATTGCTGCATGCTTTTGCAGGTTACCGCATGGCTATTGCTAATGAAGAGAGAAGGAGTTGTAGTTATTAGGATGCAGCTGTCGCATGTATGACTGCGTAGTAGTCGGATGCAGGTGGCCACATCCCAAGTAGAGTACAGCCACTATGTGTGGTCAATCCCCTGGGGTAAATATGAGATTTCCTGTGTGGATTTATCCAATTTATTTTTGTATTTTGACCATAGATCTAGGCACAAATTAATAATGCTCTGGTCTTTTAGTTCGGAACAACAGTTATATCGTCACTATGCCAGTAGCAAAATACTGTACAATACTGTACAATACTGTAATATTATTATTAATAATGATCATAAAAATATATTGTTTATATTATGTAAAGAAGAATCCAAGGCAGCACACAGATATCCGTGAAAAAAAGGGTATTTTATTCACCCATGTGTGGACAGCAACGTTTCAGCTCACTCTATGGAGCCTTTGTCAAGCCATAATACAAGGTGCAAAATCAAGTGCTTATAAAGCATACATAGTTAACCAAGTGATTACAAAAATTATATCTCAATTAATACAAAAAACATTAATATAATTCAATATGGATTTCTCACATGTCTCTGGAGACTGCAGGACTCAGTCGGCGTCCGGAACTCAGCATTGCGCAGGCGCGGGGAATGTTACATCCTGCGAGACTACCCATAGTATACATCAGCCAGAGGTCCACAGTCAAGATGGGCATGCTCATACCCAAACCAATAATTAATCATTTGCTTTTTTATACTTATATCTTTTTAGATAAACATGAAAATGTATTCTACAATGGATTTTCTCCTTGGAAACTGAAAGACAGCAGGACCCCAGTGGCGATTATTGATCATTGATATTGTCCTTTGAATTTATTATTTTAAAAAAATATATGTTTGCTGCCTGATGGTACGGGCGGGGTGGCACTCGGCACTATGCACATTTTTGACTGTGGGATTCTCTGACAAAACATAGATGGCTGCCAGGGCGGACATGGTATGTGTGTATCGTGGACACCAAGAATTGACACAAATTGTGGGTGTTTGTATGGCTCTCCCAGAATGGGGACCGGGGCACAGGGTCACTTCACGGTGATGCCTGTGCTTACCGGCCCCTGTCATGTGTGTCGCCACCACCCGGGTTACCCCCGGCTGGAGGCTTTATACAAATGGAGAGCCGGTATGATAGCTTATGCTGTGCGGACCTGTGGATAGTATATAATAGAGGGATTAGGTGTTTTTAGGGTGATAGTGGCGTTTGCCATTAGCCCGTTCGACACCGCTTGACCCCGCTCCGTATGTAGGAGTAACCAGGAAATGATCTATGTAAGCGGTCTGTTGCTATGTATGAGTGTCAGGTGACCAGACACATGATCTCCATGACTGCCTGATCAGGCACGCCTTGTTTTGGGTATGAGCATGCCCAGTCGATTTGCGATGCCGTGTCGCCATCTTGACTGTGGGCCGCTGGCTGATGTATACTATGGGTAGTCTCGCGGGATGTAACATTCCCCGCGCCTGCGCAATGCTGAGTTCCGGACGCCGACTGAGTCCTGCAGTCTCCAGAGACATGTGAGAAATCCATATTGAATGAATTATGTTTTTAATCAACACAATTATGCACACCTGCAAGAGAGTATAAATTAATGTTGTTATACACTATAACTGTATGTATTGATGGTTTATATTTGTGGCACACAGCACTTTCTTGATATTTGATTCTGTTTCTTACAATATAATCATGGATAATTCAGATTCACAGATTTTATTAATGTTTTTTGTATTAATTGAGATATAATTTTTGTAATCACTTGGTTAACTATGTATGCTTTATAAGCACTTGATTTTGAAACCTTGTATTATGGCTTGACAAAGGCTCCATAGAGTGAGCTGAAACGTTGCTGTCCACACATGGGTGAATAAAATACCCTTTTTTTCACGGATATTTGTGTGCTGCCTTGGATTCTTCTTTACATATACTTAGCTGGATCAAAGTCCGTGGTCCGTTTCAAGGAATTGCACCGCCTGAGATTTGTGTGCTGCTCATCTATTTTCTATACATATTGTTTATATTAACTATGCACTTTTCTAAACATTTGTTAACCATCAACTACCTCCAAAAATGTGGACAGAAAAAAAGATTATATATTCTATCTAAATAAATTGCGAGCACCAAGTACACATATTGACAGCTTTCCAAGCTGAATTGGCCTGCACATTTCCTGACTCTGCAAGCCACTTATTGACATTTTGTGTCCGCAAGGCCTTTTGCAATGAACATGTTTCATTATTTTTTACTTAGTGCATTACTTATTCAACCAAAATTAAAACTCTATTTACATTACCACATGGCACCCAATCCCCCCTGTTCTTGTTTCAATTAATCTTAGTAAGAGTAGAGCAATTCCAAGCTTAATAGCTTGAACCTAGGAGTCAAATTTAAGAAACTCAATTAACAAGTTTGCTGTATATGGCTCCTAGTGACATTAACTATCCATTTTTGATCACTGAAATACTGTGTGAGTAGTAAAACGTTAGTTGTTGCTCATAAATTTCATTTGACTTATTGAGCATAATTAAAACTATCAGGGTTGTGTCACACATAAGGGGTCATTTACTAAGGCTGGCTTTTTACGCCGGTCTTAGATTCCCTCTACGGTGATTTAAGATTCGGCTAATTTATGATGAGTCATGCGCCTCATCATAAATTAGGCGAATCTAAGGCAGTCTGTGCACCTGGAAAGAAAAATCCTGGCTACAGTTGTTTTTTTGCCAATATTTACATCTGTTTCCATGTGTAAATGCTAGTAAATTTGACAGGGCCCGAGTCCACGATATGCAATGCTCCGCCTCTGTCCTGCCCATTTTCCGAACACGGCCGTGCGACTATATATTGTCACACAGATGGTAAAAAAGGGACTTGTGATTATTTTTATGACTAAAATAGTTGCAAGTTCTTCAAATAACACTTTGCATTTTTGCATTTTTTAACTGGCATTTTTTGCTGTATAATTTGGGTAATAAAAAGGCCAAATCCAGATGTTCCATGGAAGTCTATGGGAATTGTTATATGCGGCACAAACTATATATTTTTTTTTTATACCTGCATTTTTTGACAATTGAGGTTCTTTTTTGATCAGTCATGTATTTCTATAATCAATGCCCTGGATGGGGCTTTTTTTGCTCATCAGCGAGCATTTTTGTCCCATAGACATCCAAGTGCCAATATATGTTTTTTTCTTTATTACCATTACTCTTTTTCCATACTGCTCTACAGCAGAAGTTACAGAGAGGGTAACATATTGCCCTATATAAGGATACAAGGCATGAACAAAGCACCATTAAAAACACCTGTGCTCGAACACATGCCATACATTGGATGGTTCCAGATATTTGATGGATCACAGTTATGACTTTTCCTTGTGATTGACAATTAAATTGTATAGTGTTGTAAAACATTGGGAATAATTCACAGTGAGGCCCCATGGCTACTTACAGCATATGATGCAATATCACATGAAATTGCACAGGAAAATTGCAAGTGATTTTTTAAAGTAATTTTTATATGATACTAGCAGAAGGACCCGGCTTCACATGGGTATATTTCATCTATTTAATTTGTGTGTGTCGTTAAAAGATATTGACAGTATCCCCAATAACAGTGACCTCTACAGCACCCCGCCCTTTTAAGAGTGAACTCCATCTTCCCCAACCTCTTAACACTGTCCCCCCAACAGTGGCCCTCCAACTTAAAAATGGTACCTCCACAGCAGCCGATCCCCTTAACTTTGACCTTCACAGCATAGCCCACCCCCCCTCCTTTAACAGTGAGTTTCACAGCACTTCAATTCCTTGACAGTGACCTCCTCAGCGACCTGCCCCCTTAACAGTGACCTCACAGTACCCTGCTGCCTAAACAGTGACATCCACAGCAGTTGCCCCTTTAATAGTGGCCCCCGCCTCCTTAACAGTCTCCTCCACAGTGCCCGCCCCTTTAACAGTGACCTCCAAAGAGCCTTGCCTTTTTAATGCTAGGGCTACACGACGACATGTGTCGTGCGACATTTTGTACATAATGCGACATTTTGACATAATGATAGGCTATGGTGTCGCACTGCGACATGTGACATGCTGCCACTGCAACACGACAGTTGCAAAAAATCCATCCAAGATGGATTTTTCTGCGACTGTCTTGTTGCAGTAGCAGCATGTCACATGTCACAGTGAAACACCATAGACTATCATTATAAAAAAAATGTCACATGACACATGTAGCAGTTGTAAGGGATCGCTCTTAGGGGGGCCACAGTCACAGACTTCTTTGCAGACAAATGGATTTAATGTCCAAACTGGTGTTTTATTATGGCACTTCAGCACCCACACAAACATAAGCATCAAAATGAAATAAACACCTGCCCGTATAGGCTCTAACTAATACACAATAGTTTTCCCTGACTCACTGTGAGGAATATTGATTAATATTTACTGTCAGCCATGTCCTCACCCCCCCATTTGCTGACAGATAGCAGAGGTAGTGAACTCCACAGGAGGGCCCTGCTTCAAAGCCCCAGCCCTGATTGTCATTTGATTCACCTCTTGGCATGTTCATCAGTGTACATGCAAAATAAGTTCCCACCCCCCAGCCATCTGAGTGTCAGCTGGCAAGGAAGAAAGCCCCAGGGGTCCAGGCTTCAACGAGGCACAGGGTGGAGGAGGTCACACCTCAATCCACCAATTTGGAGGCAAGCTAAATCCTGCTGGAAAACCCCCCAGCAGAAGGTATCAGCCCTTGCCAGGATCAAGGATACCTTCCAGACATGTTGGCACCTACATTTCATAAGGAATTATTAATCACCTGGCCATCGCAGGCGCAAACAGTATACATATTTCTGTCCCAGTGGCCACGATGTACGTGCCCATGGGCTTTATTTGATGGGGGAATGCCAGGGAAGGTAGATATCCATATATCCCCATAGAAACCACATAACGGTACCAGGTTTGGACTCTACTTTTAGCCGGAACCCAGGCAAGTCCGTTGGTCCCAGAACCATCTCCCTGTGACCCTCTGGTCTGGAGCTATGAACCCTAAATGGTTTTGTGGGTCATTTGCTGTCAGCCAAGAAGAGGGGGAGTGGACCCCTCCCTGAGGACAGGAGGGGAGGGGCAGGCTACAGGTTAAAAGGCTTGTGCCAGCAAGCGGGCGTGTCTTTTTCCGAAAGGGGGTCACATTGTGCAAATGTGTTTGGAGAGACCTGGAAACCGCTGACATCACCGCCCCCACGTGACTGAAGCCAAGGGCTATTCCACCCTTATGACCCAAAGGAACTTTCATCTACCCGGTAACTGACTTTTAATCTGCTTAATCCTGTTGTACCCAAATAATCTGTATCTGTAACCTCAGACCACTGTATATATTCTCTGTGAATATTGTGTTAAATCTAGTGTGCCCTTATGGCGATTAAATATATAATTTAATCTTGTGCTATCTACTATCTTGATCACGAATCCCCACGTCTGTGTTTTGGCCTAGTTATAGGCTACAGCGGGTTGGTTTCTCACCCTATATAATCCCGTTAGCGGACCGGGCTTATATCAAACAAGAAGCTGGTGGAAGATTTCCCGGGCTGAGACAGCGCTGTTTTCACTGCGGCAGTGAAAAGGCTCTCTCAGCTTTGTGCCCGCGTGGACAGGAGGTGTGTGTGTAAAGTGTAACAACCTGACCTTACCTGCTCCTCTGGAGGGCGTAACGTCACGTTTTTGGTAACCCGTGACTATACCGAATCTCGTGAGCTCGACGGAGGGGATCGTCAAGTGGGCACGAGGTGTGGTATTCGCCACACTCACCTCTAAGCACAGGTTACAACCAGGGTCTCAGGCTCCAAACCTCTCTGTAGGGTTACTTCCTCTCCACAGTCATACACAGAGGGTTGTCTTATCCCTCCTTTATTATAGCCCAGCTGACCTCACCTGTGATCTCCTCAGCTAAAGGGAATACCTGTAGCGGACTAGGCATGTGGACTGAGAGACTCCCACTACCAACCTGTCTCCGAGTCCAAAGAAATCCAACCCATACAACTTTAAACAAAACAAACTCCAGCAAGCTATGTCTTGCTGAAGCAGCACCATTTCTGGATTTCAGTTATCTCACCCAGTTAAGCTGAACCACCATGTGAAATACACCCCCCACCATACCTTTATTACATACCCCCTCCTCCATTCACCCCTGTGGGGATGGACACTTGCAACAAAACAGGATGCTCGTGACAGGGCATCCGTATTACCCTGCAATTTTCAGTCGCAATGCTAGCCCGAGAATTAAAAATTCTGCAAGGAGAGAAACCACCCGGACCTGTGCTGTATGGAAAAGTTGTATTTTTTTTAACGACATGACCCACCTGGCCACCTTCCTATTTCTCTCTTTGTTCCTCCACATCCAGTCCAGGAAAGCCCGATTTGTCACCACTGTAAACCTTTTACCCCCCAACCAGTATTTTATGGATTCCACCACCCACTTAATGGCTAAACATTCTTTTTCCGTGACGCCAGGGCCGGGCCGACACTGAGGCTGGGGAGGCTCCAGCCTCAGGGCGCAGGCCAGCTCCCCAGCCTCTGGGCGGCCGTCGCTACTGCTGCCGCGAATGCCGGGCTGCCGGCCGCGCTGCCTGGAGGACGGAGGGAGTAGTGAGCACTGCACTGACTTACGTGCTCCCTCCCTGCTCCGCCTCCTTGCTCGGCCACTCCGCTGCTCTGGTCTCTGCTGTCTGCTCAGTCGACGCTTACTGGCTGCGTACAGCGCGCGCACTTTGACCTGACGCGCTGTACGCAGTCAGGTCACATGTACGCGGCGCCCTTTGGAGACCAGGAGCAGCGCGGGCCGGGCAGCAGCAGGCAACAGCACACCGGGAGCGGGCACCTGCTCTGGCAACTGGCATCTCCAGGGTGTAGAGGTGAGCGGAGCTGTAGTGTATATTATATTACCGTTATGTGTGGCCACTCATACTACACTCAGTTACTGTAATGATGGCATCCATTCCCAGCATTATAAGAGCCATCACTTTCTCAGATTACAGAGTGGGCAATGCTGCCCAGCTGATGGTGCCAGGTTATAACATGCCAATGCCAGCATTGCCCAATCTGTAATCTGAGAAAGTGATGACTGTCATCAGGCTGGCATTGGCATGTTATAACCTGGCACCATCAGCATGGCAGCATTGCCCACTCTGTAATCTGAGAAAGTGATGGCTCTAAATATAATGCTGGGAATGGATGCCATTATTACAGTAACTGTATGCTCTGACTGTGTATTACTTCTCAGTGCACTGCCCAGTTTATTCTCAGTGCTGCTTCCTTTGACATTGGCATATGGCTAGGATATGTCGGCGCCGGCCACTCATACTACACTGTCATCAGGCTGGCATGTTATAACCTGGCACCATCAGCTGGTCAGCATTGTCCACTCTGTAATCTGAGAAAGTGATGACTCTAAATAATTTAGAGCCATCACTTTCTCAGATTACAGAGTGGGCAATGCTGCCCAGCTGATGCTGCCAGGTTATAACATGCCAATGCCAGCCTGATGACAGTGTAGTACACTGTCATCAAGCTGGCATTGGCATGTTATAACCTGGCACCATCAGCTGGGCAGCATTGCCCACTCTGTAATCTGAGAAAGTGATGGATCAGGCTGGCATTGGCATGTTATAACCTGGCACCATCAGATGGGCAGCATTGCCCACTCTGTAATCTGAGAAAGTGATGGCTCTAAATATAATGCTGGGAATGGATGCCATCATTACAGTAACTGTATGCTCTGACTGTGTATTACTTCTCAGTGCACTGCCCAGTTTATTCTCAGTGCTGCTTCCTTTGACATTGGCATATGGCTAGGATATTGGCGGCCATGACTGTGATAAGACAATCATTTACAAAAAAAGGTGATTTACAGTGTAAATCTGTGGTCGTCGACGACGCTTGCCTGACTGGCTGAGTACAGTGCGCACTTTGACCTGACGCGCTGTACACAGTCAGGTCACATGTGCGCCCTCTGGAGACCAGGAGCAGCGCGGGCAGCAGCACAGCACTGTGTCACGACCCAGCCCATGCCCCAGCAGGGATAGAGCGTGAGAGTCTGCCCTGAAGTGAAGTAAGATAGTTCTTAAATAAAGATAATATTCTTTTCCGTCTGATCTGAGGTCTGATGGGGTTCTGGATGGGGTAAAATTACAAGGAACGCCCCGGGGGGGGGGGGGGGGGGGGGGGAGGGGCGCACTTGGGCAGCTCAGCCTCTGTTGGTGGTGGACCTTGTCCCAGCCCTGCGTGACGCTGTACCTTTTTTCTACAGGAGTCAACCTTCTACTTAGGTATCTCACTGGCTGCTCCTTACCATTTACTATCTGATACGACACTGCTCTCAGTCCCTTAGCAGACACACCTGCCTGGACCCAAAATTATTTCCTATAATCTGGGGTCCCGAGCGCTAGAATACCAATACCACCTGGTGTATTCTCTGTATTAATATGTGTCTTACAACATTATTGCAAGACATTTCCAAATCACCTACATTTTTACCCATAGGGGGAGCTTCTTCCCCGATCACAGCCTGCAAAGGAAAGGGGGTGTCATCATCATCACATATTTCACATGAACCCACATTTTCATTATGCATTTCATTTAACCCAACATATTCATTCTGCACTTCATCTGCACCATTATTTAAAGTTACAGGTACAGGTTCTGCAGGAGTTTTTTCACTTGCTGCAGAGGTGTCTCCATATCCCCACAACTCCCAGAACAAGGGGAAATCACGTCCCAACACTACACTATGCATGAGCGTATTTGCAACTCTAAGTTTATAAGTCGCAGTTCCCACTGGAGTCTCAGACTCAGTGAGGGCCACAGGATAGTTCTTGCTATCCCCATGAATGTCCAACACGCTTAACATTTTATCCAGCACATAGTCCCCAGTTACCAAGCTGGCATGTATCAGGCTCACCTGGCTCACCTGTGCCCTCCACCACAATGTCACACATTTTCTTAGCAGTCCCTAGTCCCGGTGTCTTAACACCTACCCGCTCGGCAGATAGCAACTGGTGCCGGATCACACCACAGTGCAAGGCTTATGAGGTAAGAGGGTAAAAGGGCAGCAATGTGTCCCCACTTACAGCACTCACTCAGTCTTTAGTCCACGCCCAACCTCTAGAGCCTTGCTCATTTTGTCTGCTACACAAGCAATAACCGGAACGCTCCTACCCATTGACGTCACAGGTTCGGCACTCCCGAGAGATGAGGGTGCTCCAGGAATATCTTCCTTCTCCTGGTTCTTAGGAACCTCTGGCCCTTGGTTCCTGGCGTCACGATCACCTGCAGACTCCTCCATGCAGTGGTTGCCATAGGAAACGCCTTGGCCTTGTATCCCATCTTTTTCCGGACTGCGAGTCACACACTCTGAAGACTGTTCCTCGGATACTCCAGCCACATTACCGACACCCTGGTCCTTCACAAAGTGTCCCCTCACCGTCGAAGACCCCCTCTTCAGGGCCAACTGCAGTTGTGCCTCCAAAGCTTCCAGCTCTGCATCAAACAGCATTAATTCACTTTGGGGGTAACCAAGCACTGTGGCCATCTCTTCCTGTTGTTTTATCCGCCACAACTGCCTGACATATTCCTCCATGAGACCCATGGTAACAGGCAGTCCTGTAGCAACTCGTGACTCCCCCCAAAAAATGAAAAAAATAAAAACAGGCTTCCGGCCATCCAACTCCCACACCGTAGCCACGCAGCATTCCGCAGCACCGGCTCTTTCGGTCGGTCACTTTGACTTTCGTTGCCCCTAGCAACAACGTTGTATCCTTTTTAGCATGGACATTGTCTGCATCCTCCACCAATTGTAAGGGATCGCTCTCTCTCAGGGGGTCGCAGTCACAGACTTCTTCGCAGACAATCGGATTTAATGTCCAAACTGATCTGTTTTGGACTGCTTATGAGAGCCCATGATGGATCTCACAAACGGAAAGCCAAAACGCGAGTGTGAAAGTAGTCTAATACACAATATTTTTCCCTGACTCATCTCTAAGCACAGGTTAAGGTCTCAGGCTCCAACCCTCTCTGTAGTGTCACTTCTTCTCCCCAGTCATACACAAAGGGTTGTCTTATCCTTCCTTGATTATAGCACAGCTGACCTCACCTGTGACCTCCTCAGCTAAAGGGAATAGCTGTAGTGGGCTAGGGGAGTGGACTGAGAGACTCCCACTACCAATCTGTCTCCCAGTCCAAAGAAATCCAGCCCATTCAACTTTAAACAAAACAATCTCCAGCAAGCTATGCCTTGCTGAAGCAGCAATTTCTGGATTTCAGTTATCTCACCCAGCTAAGATGAGCCACAGGGTGAAAAACACCCACCCACCATACCTTTACCGTGCACTTTATCACACAGTGTAGATGTGCCCTATGTGTCGTGCGATCTATTGTCGCGCGACACATGTCGTCGTGTAGCTCTAGACTAAAGCTGACTTATAGCAGTAAAGAAAAATGGCTGGGTTGTTATGGAAACCTGGAGTAAAACTGTGTAAATGTTGAGACTAAGGGCCTGCGAGCTTCTATTGGCTGATAAGGGACATGTGATTGTGTGTATGGCTGTTGGGATATGAAGAGAAAGACTTGCTTGTATTGGCTAATGCAGGTAATTTTTTGGGAATATCTCAGAAACTGTACGTCCTCGAGAGATGAGACCCCCCAAAAGATTTATTTCCAGTTAGCAAGTGATGTGTATACCAAGTTTTATTGAAATCGATGGTTGCGTTTTTGAGTGATCGCAGAACATACATACATACACACATATATACATCCTTCTTCATATATATAGATTTCAGTTGTGATTATGGGTTGAACCCTTTAGCAATTGCCAGTATCACAAGGTTTATCTTTCTTTAGGCATGTGCCACTTGCAGTACTCCAAAAACGTGTCAACCAATAAACATTAGATCACATCTAGTATATTTTGCAGAAATGTCTTAACTCCTGATACAGATGTAGCAGGGTTAACACACAAACTCTTAACTCAAATTTCTTAACTCATCGCGTTATCTTGAAACAAAAGCCATTGAAACGCAATTGAGGGCGTTTGCTTAACGCATTTAGTTTAGATAACACGTCTCATAAAGCATGTGTGTTAACTCTACTACATCCATATATCCCCTTTCCTTTTAGGGTGAGTTCATTAATGTGGCAGGTTTGTTCCAGAAATTTTGCAGAATTGCTGCCAAAAAACAGCCACATTCTGATGAATGGAACTTATTTTCAGCCATAAAAAATCAGCAACAAATCTGCCTTATGAACATGGCTATATTAAGGATCCATATTTCATAAAATAGGGCTCATTAAATGCCATAGTATGGACCCATGCTCCACCTCTATTGCATTCAATATTTTGGATACTGTATATTAAAGGGGAAAATGTTGTGTCTCACAGAGAAACCTTGGGGCACCACAGGCAATTACATATCTATATGGGGCTTGAGAAAGGCTCCAGTATAGAGCTGAAACGTCACGCTTCCGGCATGGGTGAAAAAAACACTTCAGCTTTTTTTTTTTCATGTGAGGGTGCTTCATTTTTTTATATGGTGTGGAAAGATATAATTTTCATCCTGATTTAAGTGCTTGATGGGATCTAGAAACCCCTCAGATTTATAAGAATAAGGCCTGATGCATACCTCCATAGTTTCTGTCCGCATCCGATCCACATTTTTTGTGGATCATATGTGGACCCATTAATTTCAGTGGGGCCCCAAAGATCTGGACAGCACAAGTCCGTTGAGCGGCCCTGCAAAAAAAAAAAATAGGACATGTCCTATTTTTGTCCATTCTGTGGACAAGGATAGGACATTTCTACAGAAGTAGAAATATAAATGGTGGCATGCACTCAGCCGGGAATCAAGTTTTGTCGATACCCAGTTTGTGGACCTCAAAACACTTACGGCAGTGTGCATGAGGCCTAAAGCAGTACTACAATTGGAATGTAACAGTTGGGAGGCCCTTGCAAACATTTGACATACAGGTCTGAAATTTGCTTCTGGCCATTAACAGAAACATACATAACTTTGTCCTGCCTTATGGGATTTGTGTACCAGCAATTACATACCCATATACCCTGTGATGTGATATACTATTTAGCAGACATTTACTTAAGGTTACAGTTAAGGGTACATAGTCAGGTTTTCTGATGCAGTTTTGGAATTCCAAATCAGGAGTAGATCATAAAAAGAGAAAATGTATGGAGGATATATGCTACTTCACTTATTTTATTTCACTCCTGGTTTTGGCTTCCAAAACTGCATCAGAAAACCTGACCATGTGACCATAACCTTATTGTTTTATTAAAATGTCCTCCTTATAATGTTTTCCAATCATTACTGTTCGGCAGTTGTATGGCTATATATGATATACCTAATTCGTAAATGTCGATGCACTATTTTTGTTAAAAAAATATGGCACTTGCTTCATAAAAATTTTAGAAACGTTGTTGATAGAAAAATTACTTTCTACATGCCACTGTTTTTCTCATGCCCTGCTGTTTAATACAGTTAAGGACATTTTCTTGGTACATAGATACTAAATGTTTCACTCAGTTTATAAATAATTTAGTTGTTCCAACATTTATTTAGGGTACCATTTCAGATATTATCTAAAAAGCGTACAAAACATTTTTTTATTCTGCTTAATACCAACACTGTGCATTTGAGAAAGATACATAAAACCAGGAAGTTGAACTGTGGCATATCCTGACTTTTTATGTACTGAAGTGATTTTTTATTTCTGAGCCAACATGCTGATTCAGGAATAAGCAATGAATCTTCAACTAGTTGGAGGCTAAATATGGATTTTTGTACTAATAGACCAGCTTAAGGTCAAAAATGCAGTTTCCTTTGGATTTGATGCTAATCAAATTAAACTGAAGCTTATCATGGCACTGAAAGATAGAGGATTCTTATTCCTATTCCAAAATTTCCAAAAGTCATTCTATTCAATTAGGATAGTAATAAACTACTCTTGTGTGCTTACCTGGCTGCGCTGGGTTTCTGGCAAATTGTACTGTCAATTATTAATGCTTACCCTGTTTTATTTCTTTTCTGCTAAAGCTTAGTGATAGCATTTAGTGTCAGATAGTAAAGCTCTAGAGCTCAGACACTGCATTAAAAAGTTCCATACTTGATATGTTTTTCAATTCAGTAATTCTACCTCATGAATTAAAATATGTTTCCTTATTAACCTAGAATAACCCAGGGTGACTCCCGTGGAAACGCTGCTGTAAAATGTAATGCTAATTAAACCGAATAAGTGCATTTAAAAAAGTACGAGTTGATAAAGTCATACAGTCCAAAAACTGATTATTGTAGTAAAAAAGGTGGCTCAGAACCTGTACTTGGAAGAAGGGCACTAATGGAATTTTGTAATATTGCAGCCCAAAGAATGCTCTCTCAGTTTTTAGAATTTCGCAATTTTGATAATTTACAGCAATGACTTAAAGGGAACCTGTCACCTGCAAAACGCATATTAAACCGACCACAGTACCTTACAGTATCCCCCAGTGTGTTGCTAATCATATTTTTCTTTGCTCTTTGCGTTTCTTCATACTTGTTAAAAACGTTGTTTTAATGTCGGTTGGCGCTGTCTCCGAGTCAGGCTTGAAGTCAAGTGGGCAGCGGCCTCCTTGCTTCAAGTAAAGCTAAGCCCGCCCCTTACCCCTCCTCTACAATTAGATAGACATGCTGCCGGGATCGCGCTCTTCTAGCGCATGCGCGGTACGCTGCCTATTACAGCGTGACAGCCGGGTGCGCGCGCAATCAAACTGTCCGGAGCATCCGCAGTCAGCAAAATGTAGGCGGGTGAATGAGGATTGCGCTGTAACAGACAGCGTACCACGCATGGGCTAGAAGAGCGTTATCCCGGCAGCATGTCCATCTAATTGAAGAGGAGGGGTAAGGGGCGGGCTTAGCTTTACTTGAAGCAAGGAGGCCGCTGCCCCCTTGACTTCAAGCCTGACTCGGAGACAGTGCCAACCAACATTAAAACAACGTTTTTAACAAGTATGAAGAAACGCAAAGAGCAAAGAAAAATATGATTAGCAACACACTGGGGGATACTGTAAGGTACTGTGGTCGGCTTAATATGCGTTTTGCAGGTGACAGGTTCCCTTTAACATTAAGGCTACATTCACACAACACCAGTGGCGTCTCTAGCTTTCAAATTTTGTGGGGGCACACTGGGGGCCAGGACAAAAGTAGGGGGGGGCAGCTATAACAACGATACATTTACACAAGTATGCTTAGAAATGCTGCAATACTTTACCCAATACCTAAAACCGCAATGGGGAAGAAAAACCCCAATCACTCAGATTTCAACATGTCCTAGCTGCCTGGGGATCTGTAAATGACACATACCGTTTATAGCATCTTATGCTATGTGTCATCCACAGATTTACCCCATATCAGTGTCATACCGGGATCCCTCTCCCTATAAAGCCCCATTCACACATCCGAAATTTGAGTAACGGAATTGTTTACCCATTAATTTCTATAGGGCAGCACGATGTGCTGCCGTATACGGAAATGCGGACCTGCACTTCCGGGTCCGCAATTCCGTTCCCGAAAAAAATGCGGATCCGCACATTGCCGCTGTTATGGACGTCTGAATGGAGCCTAACAGTGTCAGATCCCCCCCCTCAGTAACCGTGTCATCTACAGATCCCCCTCCCTATAACAGTGTCATCTACAGATTCCCCCCCGTAACAGTGTCATGACATCCACAGACTCCCGATCCCCCTCCCTATAACACTATAAGAGAATCATCCACAGATCCCTCCCCCCTATAACAGTGTAATGACTCATGACATCCACAGACCACAGATCACCCTCCCCACCCCTCACATTTGAACATGATTTCTCTAAATGGTAAAGTAGTAAACACTGTAATCATCCAGGCTGCACTGACATTAACTTTAAAGGGGTTCTGCACTTTCATTTAACTGATGATCTATCCTCTGGATAGATCATCAGCTTCTGATCGGCGGGGGTCAGACACCCGGTACCCCTGCCGATCAGCTGTTTGAGAAGGCACCGGCGCTCGAGCAGAACCGCGGCCTTCTCACTGTTTACCGCCAGCCCACTGACTGACATCACGACTAGTATCAACTAGCCTGAGCGCGGCTAAGCTCTGTTCACTTGAATGGAGCTTAGCCCCGCCCACGCTAGTTGATACTAGTCGTAACTCGTGACTTCACTGGGCCGGCGGTAAACAGTGAGAAGGCCGCGACGCTACTTGGAGCGCCGGTGCCTTCTAAAGCAGCTGATCGGCGGGGGTCCCGGGTGTCTGACCCGGGACACCCACCGATCAGAAGCTGATGATCTATCCAGAGTATAGATCATCAGTTAAATTAAAGTGCAGAACCCCTTTAACTTTTAAATCAGGAAGATTCAGGGGCAGCCGCCAGCCAGCTCTCCTGTCAGACTCAGTCAGAGTCTGATCTAATCTCTCTAGTTAGAATAAAAAGAGACTTAGTCAGTCCACTCAGTCACTAGTCACTACTTGTAAGTTGTACCTTATTATTATTAAGTTAACCTGCTACACCGTCACCACTAGGTCAGGCTCAGT
This sequence comes from Bufo bufo, assembly GCF_905171765.1. Classification (NCBI taxonomy): domain Eukaryota; kingdom Metazoa; phylum Chordata; class Amphibia; order Anura; family Bufonidae; genus Bufo; species Bufo bufo. The sequence goes on from NC_053389.1 coordinate 484,723,870, forward strand.
CAGTCTCAGTCCAGTCTGTTCGGTATCGGTAGGGTAGGGCCACGCCACGCCACACACTGTCTGTCTCACAGTCTCTAGTCTGGGCCTGGCTGTCTTAAAGGGCTTCTGTCACCCCACTAAAGTAATTTTTTATTTTTTTTTGCAACTTAAATTCCTTATAATGCAATATATCAATATATAATGCTCTTACTCATTTTGGTTAGGCAGTTTCTTAAAAAAACTGACTTTTATAATATGTAAATGAGCTGTCTACCAGCAAGTAGGGCGGCTACTTGGTGGTAGCAGCCGCATCCTCCTTTCATAAAGACGCCCCCTTCTCATGTTGATTGACAGGGCCAGCGAACGCGCTCGTCCTCTGGCTGGCCCTGTCTGCGTTCAAAATCTGGCGCCTGTGCCGTACCTGTCTTCAGTCGGCGCAGGCGTACTGAGAGGAGGACACTCGCTCGGCCGCTCCATCCTCAATGCGCCTGCGCCGATGACGTCACATCTACACCCGCTGCAGGCGCACTGATGATGGAGCGGCCGAGCGAGCGTCCTCCTCTCAGTGCGCCTGCGCCGACTGAAGACAGGTACAGCGTAGGTGCCAGATTTTGAACGCAGACAGGGCCAGCTAGAGGACGAGCGCATTCGCTGGCCCTGTCAATCAACATTGGCGCGGCGGCGGTGGGTGGAGACTAGAGAGTGAGACCGCAATGGCACCGAGTCCGAGACTCAGTCAGATCAGATCATCAGATGTGAAGAAGATGTCCGGTAGGGCTGCCTAGTGCCTACGCAGTACGGAGCAGCGCAGCACAGACCAACTAGTACCAAAATGAATGGGGGACATTTTAGTTGGGGGGCACATGGGGGGGCACAGCTTGATGTAGGGGGGGCCATGGCCCCCTCTGGCCCCCCTGGCGACGCCAATGCACAACACTGAAAAACAGCCATCACGTGGCCATCTTTAGAGTCAATTAAACTCTATGGGGCTAATCACATGGCCAACAGAAAGGGAATAGCAGCTGTCAAAAAATAGGACATGTCCTATTTTTGGCTGTTTTCAGACAGACCTGATTGAAATCAATTGGCCCATTTTTACCAACCGCATAGACAGGAGTGTGCCTAATTGCCATTAAATACAACTATGAAAATGTTAAGGGGTTAAAGTAAAAAAAAAATTAAAAAAATTATATATATATATATTTTTATATTTTTATATATATATATATATACTGTATATATATATATATACAGTGGGGGAAATAATTATTTGACCCCTCACTGATTTTGTAAGTTTGTCCAATGACAAAGAAATGAAAAGTCTCAGAACAGTATCATTTCAATGGTAGGTTTATTGTAACAGTGGCAGATAGCACATCAAAAGGAAAATCGAAAAAATAACTTTAAATAAAAGATAGCAACTGATTTGCATTTCATTGAGTGAAATAAGTATTTGAACCCTCTAACAAAAAAAGACTTAATACTTGGTGGAAAAACCCTTGTTTGCAAGCACAGAGGTCAAACGTTTCTTGTAATTGATGACCAAGTTTGCGCACATTTTAGGAGGAATGTTGGTCCACTCCTCTTTGCAGATCATCTCTAAATCCCTAAGGTTTCGAGGCTGTCTCTGTGCAACTCTGAGCTTGAGCTCCCTCCATAGGTTTTCGATTGGATTAAGGTCCGGAGACTGACTAGGCCACTCTATGACCTTAATGTGCTTCTTCTTGAGCCACTCCTTTGTTGCCTTTGCTGTATGTTTTGGGTCATTGTCGTGCTGGAACACCCATCCACGACCCATTTTCAGTTTCCTGGCAGAGGGAAGGAGGTTGTCGCTCAGGATTTCACGATACATGGCTCCGTCCATTTTCCCGTTTATGCGAATAAGTTGTCCTGTGCCCTTAGCAGAAAAACACCCCCAAAGCAAAATGTTTCCACCCCCATGCTTGACGGTGGGGACGGTGTTTTGGGGGTCATAGGCAGCATTTTTCTTCCTCCAAACACAGCGAGTTGAGTTAATGCCAAAGAGCTCTATTTTGGTCTCATCAGACCACAGCACCTTCTCCCAGTCACTCTCTGAATCATTCAGGTGTTCATTGGCAAACTTCAGACGGGCCTGCACATGTGCCTTCCTGAGCAGGGGGACCTTGCGAGCCCTGCAGGATTTTAATCCATTGCGGTGTAATGTGTTTCCAATGGTTTTCTTGGTGACTGTGGTCCCTGCTAATTTGGGGTCATTAACTAACTCCTCCCGTGTAGTTCTAGGATGCTTTTTCACCTTTCTCAGAACCATTGACACCCCACGAGGTGAGATCTTGCGTGGAGCCCCAGAGCGAGGTCGATTGATGGTCATTTTGTGCTCCTTCCATTTTCGAACAATCGCACCAACAGTTGTCACCTTCTCTCCCAGCTTCTTGCTAATGGTTTTGTAGCCCATTCCAGCCTTGTGCAGGTCTACAATTTTGTCTCTGACATCCTTGGACAGCTCTTTGGTCTTTCCCATGTTGGAGAGTTTGGAGTCTGCTTGATTGATTGATTCTGTGGACAGGTGTCTTTTATACAGGTGACTAGTTAAGACAGGTGTCCTTAATGAGGGTGACTAATTGAGTAGAAGTGTCTAACCACTCTGTGGGAGCCAGAACTCTTAATGGTTGGTAGGGGTTCAAATACTTATTTCACTCAATGAAATGCAAATCAGTTGCTATCTTTTATTTAAAGTTTTTTTTTCGATTTTCCTTTTGATGTGCTATCTGCCACTGTTACAATAAACCTACCATTGAAATGATACTGTTCTGAGACTTTTCATTTCTTTGTCATTGGACAAACTTACAAAATCAGTGAGGGGTCAAATAATTATTTCCCCCACTGTATATATATATATATATATATATTTACCTCGTCCACTTGAATGCGCAGGTACATCCGCTGCTCGAACCCTTGCTATTCACTGAATGAAGCAGGACCTGCGTTCCCAGCATTGTGACGTCACATAGGGATTATCTATACTGGGGCACAATGTGGGGATGATTAAAACTACAGAGGGCACAAAGGGGTGCATTATTTAGAGTGGGGACACTATGGGGGCATTATATAATTATATATATATATATATACACACACTCGCCTAAAAAATTATTAGGAACACCATACTAATACGGTGTTGGACCCCCTTTTTCCTTCAGAACTGCCTAATTCTACGTGGCATTGATTCAACAAGGTGCTGATGTTGGCCCATATTGATAGGATGGCATCTTGCAGTTGATGGAGATTTGAGGGATGCACATCCAGGGCACGAAGCTCCCCTTCCACCAAATCCCAAAGATGCTCTATTGGGTTGCGATCTGGTGACTGTGGGGGCCATTTTAGTACAGTGAACTCATTGTCATGTTCAAGAAACCAATTTGAAATGATTTGAGCTTTGTGACATGTTGCATTATCCTGCTGGAAGTAGCCATCAGAGGATGGATACATGTTCTCATTCTGTTTACGCCAAATTCGGACTCTACCATTTGAATGTCTCAACAGAAATCGAGACTCATCAGACCAGGCAACATTTTTCCAGTCTTCAACAGTCCAATTTTGGTGAGCTCGTGCAAATTGTAGCCTCTTTTTCCTCTTTTTCCTATTTGTAGTGGAGATGAGTGGTACCTGGTGGGTTCTTTTGCTGTTGTAGCCCATCCGCCTCAAGGTTGTTCGTGTTGTGGCTTCACAAATGCTTTGCTGCATACCTTGGTTGTAACGAGTGGTTATTTCAGTCAACGTTGCTCTTCTATCAGCTTCAATCAGTCGGCCCATTCTCCTCTGACCTCTAGCATCCACAAGGCATTTTTGCCCACAGGACTGCCGCATACTGGATGTTTTTCCCTTTTCACACCATTCTTTGTAAACCCTAGAAATGGTTGTGCGTGAAAATCCCAGTAACTGAGCAGATTGTGAAATATTCAGACAGGCCCGTCTGGCACCAACAACCATGCCAAGCTCAAAATTGCTTAAATCACCTTTCTTTCCCATTCTGACATTCAGTTTGGAGTTCAGGAGATTGTCTTGACCAGGACCACACCCCTAAATGCATTGAAGCAACTGCCATGTGATTGGTTGACTAGATAATTGCATTAATGAGAAATAGAACAGGTGTTCCTAATAATTCTTTAGGTGAGTGTATATACAGTACAGACCAAAAGTTTGGACACACCTTCTCATTCAAAGAGTTTTCTTTATTTTCATGACTATGAAAATTGTAGATTCACACTGAAGGCATCAAAACTATGAATTAACACATGTGGAATTATATACATAACAAACAAGTGTGAAACAACTGAAAATATGTCATATTCTAGGTTCTTCAAAGTAGCCACCTTTTGCTTTGATTACTGCTTTGCACACTCTTGGCATTCTCTTGATGAGCTTCAAGAGGTAGTCCCCTGAAATGGTTTTCACTTCACAGGTGTGCCCTGTAAGGTTTAATAAGTGGGATTTCTTGCCTTATAAATGGGGTTGGGACCATCAGTGGCGTTGAGAAGAAGTCAGGTGGATACACAGCTGCTAGTCCTACTGAATAGACTGTTAGAATTTGTATTATGGCAAGAAAAAAGCAGCTAAGTAAAGAAAAATGAGTAACCATCATTACTTTAAGAAATGGGAAAACTTTGAAAGTAAGGGCTATTTGACCATGAAGGAGAGTGATGGGGTGCTGTGCCAGATGACCTGGCCTCCACAGTCACCGGACCTGAACTCAATCGAGATGGTTTGGGGTGAGCTGGACTGCAGATTGAAGGCAAAAGGGCCAACAGTTCTAGGTTCTTCAAAGTAGCCACCTTTTGCTTTGATTACTGCTTTGCACACTCTTGGCATTCTCTTGATGAGCTTCAAGAGGTAGTCCCCTGAAATGGTTTTCACTTCACAGGTGTGCCCTGTAAGGTTTAATAAGTGGGATTTCTTGCCTTATAAATGGGGTTGGGACCATCAGTTGCGTTGAGGAAAAGTCAGGTGGATACACAGCTGATAGTCCTACTGAATAGACTGTTAGAATTTGTATTATGGCAAGAAAAAAGCAGCTAAGTAAAGAAAAACGAGTGGCCATCATCACTTTAAGAAATTAAGGTCAGTCAGTCAGCCGAAAAATTGGGAAAACGTTGAAAGTAAGGGCTATTTGACCATGAAGGAGAGTGATGGGGTGCTGCGCCAGATTACCTGGCCTCCACAGTCACCGGACCTGAACCCAATCGAGATGGTTTGGGGTGAGCTGGACCGCAGAGTGAAGGCAAAAAGGCCAACAAGTGCTAAGCATCTCTGGGAACTCCTTCAAGACTGTTGGAAGACCATTTCAGTGGACTACCTCTTGAAGCTCATCAAGAGAATTCCAAGAGTGTGCAAAGCAGTAATCAAAGCAAAAGGTGGCTACTTTGAATAACCTAGAATATGACATATTTTCAGTTGTTTCACACTTGTTTGTTATGTATATAATTCCACATGTGTTAATTCATAGTTTTGATGCCTTCATAGTCATGAAAATAAAGAAAACTCTTTGAATGAGAAGGTGTGTCCAAACTTTTGGTCTGTACTGTATATATATATATATATATATATATATATATATATATACTGAGGGCGGCACTGCAAGGGTTAAGGTTTTAACTTAAAAGCTCAATGAAAATCATCCTTTTTTAATGGACTTTTTCACAAGCAATAAAAATGGATGCAAAATGGCTGTTAAAAAGTGGCAGACACCCATAAAAAGAATTCAGAAATGATTGTAAAATGTCCATGAAAAATTGACATTGTGTGGTGTAAGAAATTGCTGTTCAAAGTGGAGCAGCGGGTAAGAAAGCATCAACTACTCTAGATAAGCACCGTAAGGGTACAGTATAAAATCTGTAATGTATCTCCCTTAATTCTGCAGCAGAATTATTAGCAGCAAATTATGCAGAATTTGTCTTGGGAGTATTTAGGCTACCTGAATTTGTATGCAGAAAATCAAAATGAAATCTGCAACAAAACGACAAAAAAATCACACACAAATCTACACCATTTATCATAGTTTTGGTGCATTTTTGGTGCAATTTATATGCATTTTTGGTGCAGATTTTGGTGCAAATATTCTATTTTTGTGTGGGGACTCGCTCTGGTAGTCAGGACAACCGGACGCAGTGTAGAGGCAAAGACCAGTTTATAAGTCAAAAATTTCAGTGTTTATTCACACTTGTTGCAAGTACACAGTACAACAGTTCATTTGCAGTATTGGTGTTAGTTCACACCCAGATAGCTCAAAAACAAAACAGTCACCTTTTGTCCTGGGTTTTAATCCACACCTGACCAGCATAGCTTAGAACAGAGCAGTCCTCATGGATTCAGGCCTCCTGCCTGGCACAAGGCTCAGATCCCAGTACAGAGATTGCCAGAGCTCCAATGTCAGAGAGAGATAATTCCCCACACCTGACACTGCTGGCTGTTTTTTTTATAGGCCTGACAAAACCCGGCCTGGAATGTGGGGAGTAGTTACCCACCCAGCACTTTGACTACTCCCAGTAATAACCGTACAGGATTATCAATTTACAGAGATACTAAATAGCAAAGTGTCAAACAGCAACTGCTGCTAACACAGGAACCTTGGTGACACTTACCTATCATCCATTCCTTGTACCTTCTTACAATGTTAACAACCCCATTTATATCTAAGGGGAAAACTGCTCTACATAAGGTGCATAATCGTGCAAGCAGTTGATATGTAGAGATGTCGCGAACATAAAATTTTCCGTTCGCAAACGGCGAACGCGAATTTCAGCAAATGTTCGCGAACGGGCGAACCGCCATAGACTTCAATAGGCAGGCGAATTTTAAAACCCACAGGGACTCTTTCTGGACACAATAGTGATGGAAAAGTTGTTTCAAGGGGACTAACACCTGGACTGTGGCATGCCGGAGGGGGATCCATGGCAAAACTCCCATGGAAAATTACATAGTTGACGCAGAGTCGGGTTTTAATCCATAAAGGGCATAAATCACCTAACATTCCTAAATTGTTTGGAATAACGTGCTTTAAAACATCCAGTGTGTGTATACGATCAGGTATGATGTTGTATCGATCAGATAGTGCAAGCGTTATGCCCGCTTCACAGTGACAGACCAAACTCTGACAGACCAAACTCCCTGTTTAACACACCACAAACAACCGCAAACAGACCATTTGCACAACCGCAAACTCCCCATTTGCACAAGGTTGGATAGCAAGCTAGCCATGTCGCTTTCATTGTCCTCACTGATGTCATTGAATGTCTCTTCCTCCACCCAGCCACGTACAACACCAAGGGTCCCCGAAATGTGACAACAAGCCCCCTGGGACGCCTGCTGTGGTTGGTCTTCCACCTCCTCAAAGCCACCTTCCTCCTCTGACTCCTCTTCTTCAGACTCCTCTCTCTGCGTTGCCGCAGGTCCAGCAATCGACAACGACAAGGCTGCTTCTGGTGGTGATGGTGACCACAACTCTTCCTCTTCATGCTCATCTATGGCCTGATCCAGCACTCTTCGCAGGGCACGCTTCAGAAAAAACACATATGGGATGAGGTCGATGATTTTGCCTTGGGTTTGACTGACCAGGTTTGTCACCTCCGCAAAAGGACGCATGAGCCTACAGCCATTGTGCATGAGCGTTCAATAACGCGGCCAAAAAATACCCAGCTCCGCAGAGGCTGTCCTCTTTTTTTTTTTAAATAAAAAAAAAATCTGTTCTTAACAGTTTAATCTCTGTTTTGTCCCCTATCAGGGGCCGGTGTATGGAATAGATTTTAGGAACCGGGAGATGGAAAAACATGCTTGGTCGGTCCTCTTACTTCCAATTTGGGGCACTGTGCGTGCGCCGTGTAATGTACTGTGCAATCCCAATGTGAATGGTATGTTAAGTAGTACTATTCCTATCAGTTTTATCCCTGTTACGTCCGCTATCAGGGGACGTGTATGGAATAGATTTTAGGGACTGGGAGATGGAAAATGATGCTTGGTCGGTCCTCTTACTTCCAATTTAGGGCACTGCGCGTGCGCCGTGCAATGTACTGTGCAATCCCAATATGAGTGGTATATTAAGAAGTACTATTCCTATCCGTTTAATCCCTGTTACGTCCCCCATCAGGGGACGTGTATGGAATAGATTTTAGGAACCGGGAGATGGAAAAAGATGCTTGGTTGGTCCTGCTACTTCCAATTTGGGGCACTGCGCGTACGCCTTGCAATGTACTGTGCCACCAGATATGAGTGGTGTGTTAAGTATTACTATTCCTACCAGTTTAATCCCTGTTACGTCCCCTATCAGGGGACGTGTATGGAATAGATTTTAGGAACCGGGAGATGGAAAAAGATGCTTGGTTGGTCCTGCTACTTCCAATTTGGGGCACTGCGCATACGCCTTGCAATGTACTGTGCCACCAGATATGAGTGGTGTGTTAAGTAGTACTATTCCTATCAGTTTAATCCCTATCAGGGGACGTGTATGGAATAGATTTTAGACAACCGCAAAGAGTTGTCAATAGTTGACACACTCATGACATAAATTTTATTCCTCTATGCGTCAATCTTGGTGTAGTGATGACTGTGCTCATGCGCACGTTTGGGAGATTGCAGGCAATGGGTGTTTTTCAAAGCCTATTGTCGTGCTGAGGTACTTCAGTGACAGTTAAGTGACCCAGAAAACAATGATTCTGCAGTGTGGGCCCATTGTTGGCCTAGTAGGCTTTAATGATCACAAAGAAAATTTATGTTTTTTCTATGCAAAATTATCCAGCCGATCGCTTTTGGTCTGTTCACAATAAAGCAACGACCTTATCATCTGGGGTGTGCCAACATTCCCATTGCCAACACACTCATAGAGGTGGTCGCTTCATTGTGATACGCAAGCCCCTTCCCCACAACAAGGTAACGATCATGAAGGGGAACTGACACATGTATATGCCTTTTTTTGTTTTGTTTTTGCAGCCACAGTGCAGCACCAGAGGCAACAAATATTAGGTATGTACACATGCCTGAAAAAGCAGGTACTGTTGCAGCCGCTGCTATAGCAGCGGCCAGAAAAATTGATGTTTTCTAGGCAGAAAGTGCACTAAAACATTGCCGCTTGAACCCTAGTTGGTGGCGGATAAGTCACACAAGTCATCCGCCATGCAGAGATAAAATACAGCAGCGTGTGGACCATTTTTAGCCCAAGGCAGCTCATCTCATCAGGCCTTTTTTAGTCAAATGTATCGCCCACTGTCAGTCCCCATGCCTCATTCATCGGAATAAAGGTGAGGTAATATAGACTTTTTTGACCTAGGCGACTTATCTTCTCAGTGACAATACCTCCTGCTGCACTGAAGGTCCTTTCTGACAGGACACTTGAAGCGGGGCAGGCCAGAAGTTCTATCGCAAATTGGGATGGCTCAGGCCACAGGTCAAGCCTGCACACCCAGTAGTCAAGGGGTTCATCGCTCCTCAGAGTGTCAATATCTGCAGTTAAGGTGAGGTAGTCTGCTACCTGTCGATCGAGTAGTTCTCTGAGGGTGGACCCCGAAGGGCTGTGCCGATGCGTAGGACTTAAAAAGCTCTGAATGTCCTCCATCAACAACACGTCTGTAAAGCGTCCTGTCCTTGCCGGCATGGTCGTGGTAGGAGGAGGATTACTTTCACCTCTTCCCCTGTTATATTCCCGTTGTGCTGTGACATCACCCTTATACGCTGTGTAAAGCATACTTTTTAATTTATTTTGGAACTGCTGCATCCTTTCCGACTTCTGGTAATTCGGTAACATTTCAGCCACTTTCTGCTTATACCGGGGGTCTAGTAGTGTGGCCACCCAGTACAGGTCGTTCTCCTTCAGCTTTTTTATACGAGGGTCTCTCAACAGGCACGACAGCATGAAAGACCCCATTTGCACAAGGTTGGATGCCCAGCTACTCATGTCCTGTTCCTCGTCCTCACTGATCTCACTGAAGGTATGTTCTTCCCCCCAGCCACGTACAACACCACGGGTACCAGATAGGTGACAACGAGCACCCTGGCATGCCTGCTGTGGTTGGTCTTCCTCCTCCTCAAAGCCACATTCCTCCTCTGACTCCTCTTCCACAGACTCTTCTTCCAGCGTTGCCGCAGGTCCAGTAAGCGATGCTGATAAGGCTGTTTCTGGTGGTGATGGTGACCACAACTCTTCCTCTTCACGCTCATCTACGGCCTGATCAAGCACTCTTCGCAGGGCACGATCCAGGAAGAAAACAATCGGGATGATGTCGCTGATGGTGCCTTCAGTGCGACTGACTAGGTTTGTCACCTCCTCAAAAGGAACGCAAGAGCCTACAGGCATTGCGCATGAGCGTCCAGTAACGTGGCAAAAAAATTCCCAGCTCCGCAGAGGCTGTCCTAGCACCCCGGTCATACAAATACTCGTTGATGGCTTTTTCTTGTTGGAGCAGGCGGTCGAACATTAGGAGTGTTGAATTCCAACGTGTCGGGCTGTCGCAAATCAAGCGCATCACTGGCATGTTGTTTCGCAGCTGAATATCTGAAAAGTGCGCCATGGCCGTGTAGGAACTCCTGAAATAACCACACACCTTCCTGGCCTGCTTGAGGACGTCCTGTAAGCCTAGGTACTTATGCACAAAGCGTTGTACAATCAGATTCAACACATGTGCCATGCACGGCACATGTGTCAACTTGCCCAAATTCAATGCCGCCAACAAATTGCTTCCGTTGTCACACACCACTTTGCCGATCTCCAGTTGGTGCAGAGTCCGCCACTGATCCACCTGTGCGTTCAGGGTGGACAGGAGTGCTGGTCCGGTGTGGCTCTCTGCTTTCAGGCAAGTCATCCCCAAGACTGCGTGACACTGTTGTATCCGGGAGGTGGAATAGCCCCTGGGGAGCTGGGGGGGTGCAGTTGATGTGGAGCAAGACGCAGCAGCAGAAGAGGACTCATCCGAGGAGTGTGGCATAGTGCATCTATACAAGGGGGGGGGCAGATCCTATACTTGTGGCCCGTTGCTAATGGCAATCCCCAGCAAAAATGCATACAATGGAGGATGCCTGCAGCGGACCACAAGTACAACAATGGACATCCTACACAGGATAGCAATTGTTTGGATGTGATAAACAGTCAAAATAACATAACAAAAACAAATACAGGTGCACTATGCGGTCTTACTAACACTCGTACTGGTGTAAAATTGAGAAAAAGCCAACATATCCTGCTTGGAGGACATGTCTGAGCCCGAGCACCGCGCCAAGGTTTCTAAAGTAGCTCGGGAACCTAACGCTAAACCTACCTGGGCCGTATGGGCAATACCAGGAGCCAGTGGGCGAATTACAGGTGCGCAAGGTCCGACTCAAAGCAATCTCCCAGTAACCTCCAGCATGTGACCATGGATACAATGGGAGGAGGCAGAGAGCTCTGAGCCCCACCCAAGACTGGCTGATATAGCCCAGGCCTCACATGTGCACCAGAATGCTGCCTGTGGATGGAAATGAAGGCACATTCAGACTAGGAGTTTCTACACCTCCAAAAATTCAAAATACAAACTACAAATTGGTGTGGTATTAAAAAGCAGGAAGTCCTCAACCCCATATGCAGTGGTGCATCTATACCGGGGGGGCAGATCCTGCACTTGTGGCCCATTGCTAATGGCAATCCCCAGCAAAAATGCATACAATGGAGGATGCCTGCAGCGGACCACAAGTACCACAATGGACATCCTACACAGGATAGCAATTGTGTGGATGTGATAAACAGTCAAAATAACATAACAAAAACAAATACAGGTGCACTATGCGGTCTTACTAACCCTCGTACTGGTGTAAAATTGAGAATTAGCCAACATATCCTGCTTGGAGGACATGTCTGAGCCCGAGCACCGCGCCAAGGTTTCTCAAGTAGCTCGGGAACCTAACTGGGCATGATTTCTCAAGTAGCTAATCTGAACGCTGGGCATTATTCTAGGGCCAAAGGAAATCACAGCACCACGACCACGATGGCCCCTGTGGGATGGCCTGCCTCTGCCTGTCATTTTTTAGATTAGTTTAGTTGTACTATGCGTGCAAGCTACTGTGATACCAGATATGAGTGGAGGCACTGTGCACTGGCAGTAGTTGGCACAGTACACACTGTAGGCCTAACACACACGCTTGCAGGCAAGTAACTGAAATTATATTATAGTTAAAAAAGTTTTTTTTTTTTTATGTAATCTACTGTGACACCAGATATGAGTGGCACTGTGCACTGGCAGTAGTTGGCACTGTACACACTGTAGGCCTAACACACACGCTTGCAGGCAAGTAACTGAAATTATATTACAGTCCAAAAAGTTTTTTTTTTTTTTTTATGTAATCTACTGTGACACCAGATATGAGTGGCACTGTGCACTGGCAGTAGTTGGCACAGTACACACTGTAGGCCTAACACACACGCTTGCAGGCAATTAACTGAAATTATATTACAGTCAAAAAAAAATATATATATTTTTTTTAATGTAATCTACTGTGACACCAGATATGAGTGGCACTGTGCACTGGCAGTAGTTGGCACAGTACACACTGTAGGCCTAACACACACGCTTGCAGGCAAGTAACTGAAATGATATTACAGTCAAAAAAGATTTTTTTTTTATATAATCTACTGTGACACCAGATATGAGTGGTGGCACTGGGCAAGTGGGCACAGTATACGCTGTGTGCCTGACACACACGCTGGCAGGGAACTGCAGTTAGATTACAGAGGAAAAAAATTAAAAGCAGACTGATGTACTAGCCCTAAAAAGGGCTTTTTGGGGTGCTTACAGCAGAGATCAGATGAGTCTTTCAGGACTGTAGTGGACACTGAATACACTGGCCTAGCTATCGATTTCCCTATTAAATCGGCTGCAGCTACACTGTCCCTCCTCTCACTAAGACTGCAGCTTCCGATAGAATCTAAAATGGATGCTGTCCAGGAGGTGGGAGGGTCTGGGAGGGAGGGTCTGCTGCTGATTGGCTGGAATGTGTCTGCTGACTGTGAGGTACAGGGTCAAAGTTTACTCAATGATCATGTATAGGGGGCGGACTGAACATCGCATATGTTCGCCCGCCGCGTTGAACGCGAACAAGCGATGTTCACCGGGAACTGTTCGCTGGCATGTTCATGCCTGATATAATGAATTTACAATGCACTCCAGAACAAAGAAATATTTACATATTCTTTCTAGATTTAATGTCACCAGGGGGTTTTGAAGCAGCTTTACTTATATTTAGGAATAGTATATATGACAGTGCTTGATTGTATGCAGAACCTCTTTATTCTACTATGACCGTGAAAATTATACCTATAAACCAGCTTGTTCCGTCCCCCCCAAAAAAATAAATCTTATTTTTTTACTTTTAAAGAACAGCAATATGTATTTAGGGATACAAAAAGTTTACTACCCAGAAATTATATTCCCCCATTTATAAGTCATGTTAGCATCTCTGTCTTGATGCTATGTGGGTTGGATTTTAATATTTATTATTTTGGAGTACGGATCGGATCACTTCCTATAGGAAATCAGTCAGCAGTGACCTCCCTTTTCACCGATTTGTATAGAAACATAGCTGTGGCTCACCTGTGTAAATCGCTGTATTTCTTTTATTGATCCTAGGCTCCATTCTCGAGTTATGATACCTTTTGTTGATATATGAATTAGGTCTTCAACAATTACATTATTTTAATCAGGTGAACCACAGCTATGTGTCTATGCAAACCATTGGAAAGGGAGGTCGCTGGCGAATGATTCCCTTTCATGTTATGCTGGATCAAGCATGCAGGTTTCAAATTATGGTATAGCCACAAGAAAAACTGCCTACTGCCCCTTGCAGACGAGAGTGAGAGGATTAGGTCCGCATGCATTGCGGATGCGTTCAGTGAAAAATGTTTGATTTCGCAAGCAAGTTCATTCAGTTTAGTATGCAATCGTGTTCAGTCGTTCAGTTTTTCTCGCGCAGGTGCAATGCGATTTAATTCGTTTTGCAAGCACGTGATAAAAATCTGAAAGTATGCAAGCAACATCTCTTAGCAACCATCTGTGAAAAACACATCGCATCGTGCAAAATGAAATCAAGAAATGGAAAATGTACATATCTTTGTGGCAATTTTGCATGTGGGATGTTACTGCAATGATACATCCTGTTAGTATTAGGCTCCATTCACACGTCTGCAACGTGTTTTGCGGATCCACGGAGCCGCGCATCCGCAAAACACGGAAAGCGGCAATGCTCGTTACGCATTTTGTGGACCGCACATTGCCAGTACTAATAGAATATGCCTGTTCTTGTCCGCAATTGCGGACAAGAATAGGACATGTTCTATTTTTCTGAGGAACGGAAATGCGGATCCGGATGTGCTGCCCCATAGAAATGAATGGGTTTGAAATTCCGTTCAGTGTGAATGGAGCCTTATGTAAGATAGGCAGTATGTTGCTATCAAGCCTTTAGCTATTCTTTCATATTTTTCATTAAAAGGACTCTCTTAGAATCTTGACCTATCACCAGATTGGTGAGAGTCCACCTCCCTGCACCCTCAATTAGGGATGAGTGAAGTTTTGGAAAATTCTATTTGGCTGCTTAGCAAAAAAAAATTAAAAAATTTGCTTTGTGACAAATGACTTTGTCACAAAGTGCATTTTTTTGTAAGTAGCGGGTGCAATGACAGGGATCTGCGATAGTGCTGCTCCCCATCATTGTACCCCTCAGATGCCGTGTTCATACATGATCGCGGCATCTAATAGCAATAATACAGTGTAAAATTAACATTAAAAAAGTAACAAAAATTATCATGCTTACCACCTCCATTTCCTTGCGATGGGCTGGCTGCCACCATCTTGCTTGAAGATCTTGCGCGTCCCTAGATGGCGTCACCATGCCGGGATTTCAGCCGAGATTTTTAATCAAGATGGCAGCAGACGGCACGTACGTCATGAGTGGAGGGAAGTATGTTTTTTTTTTACACTATTTCAGGTTAAATCGATTCGCTACCATAAAGCACAAGGAAATTCGGCTTCAGGGCGAATCAACTTTATCCTGAAATTCAGATCGAATTCCACTTCGTTAAATTTGATTCGCTCATCTCTACTCTCAATGATCAACTATTCTGCAGTAGATCCGGCACCAGAAATTGTCACCAAAATTAATGAGAGCAGTACTGCTTCAACCAGGTCCATCCACAGCTTCATCTACTGCAGAATAGCTGATTGGCAGGGGTGCCTGACCAGGTGAGGACCACTTTAAACTAAATTGCTATATAATTATATAATCTTTATTTATTGTATTATGTATGTTTTATTAAAAAAACAAAAAGTCTATCTCGTACATAGATTTCTGTAATGTTTTGTAGTATTTATGTCAGTAGACTTTTAATTGTGTTGTATCAAGGATGAAAACAATTTAGGGCTCTGTGAACATATGGCATGACATTTCTGGGATAGCTGAACATGGCTTCAGATTAATTAGAGTGAGATACCACGAGAAACACAGAAAACAGACAAATAACCTTGATATTTATTTATTGCTGTGCTATATTTTTTTCTTTATTTCCGATGTGCAATGAAAGACTTGGATTTGAATGATACTGTTTCAGTAGCTACACAACTGTGACCTGATGCTTTTCTAGAATAAATTTACAGGATTCCTTTAGTTGTTATAAGGGATGTTCATAGGTCAGTGATATGACATGTGCTAGATTTGGCCACTTGTCAATATGATAGTGTCTCTATATGTACATATTTTTAATGTATGCAACTAGTCAGACAGATTAAAGGAGTAGTCAGAATTTATTTTTAAAAAATTACTTTCTCATTAACAATGGCAGTTTGGTGTTAATTATGTTTGGTATTACAGCTAATTCACATTTAAAGGGCTGTCAGCAAATTTGTATCTAAAAATCTGGCTGACCTGTTACATGTGCACTTGGCAGCCAAAGGCATCTGTGTTGGTCCCATGTTCATAGGTGCCCGCATTGCTGAGAAAAATAAAGTTTTAATATATGAAAATGAGCCTCTAGGAGCAATAGGAGTGTTGCTGTTACCCCTAGAAGCTCAACTCTCATTGCAATTGCTGCGCCCTCTGCACTTTGATTGTCAGGGCCAGACTAAAAACGTCAACTCACCTGACCCTGTCAATCAAAGTGCAGAGGGTGCGCCAATTGCAGAAATAGTAATGGCAACACCCCCATTGCTCCTAGAGACTCATTTGAATATATTAAAACTTCATATTTTTTTTAGCAGTGAGGCCACATATGAACATGGGATCAACACAGATGCCTTCAGCTGTAAAGCGCACATGTAACAGATCAGCCAGTGTCATAGGTACAAATCTGCTGGCAGATGCCCTTTAAGTAAATGGGAGTAATTTACAAGCCTGATTTTTGTATAGATTATGAGTAATGTAAAAATATTTTCAAACTGTCAAAATTCAATGTGATTTCAAACCTTCCAAATCTTTTCTTTGAATTTCCTAAACCATAGCCATATAGCCTGTTCATGTATTTACAATAGTAAAAAGGAGAGAGGAGGCAGCGCCTCATGTGTGGTACAGTGATAGATGGCTTTTAGTAAGACAGTATATATTGCGCTTACCAGAGAGCATTGTGATAAAGTCACAACAGCTTAGAGAATCGTGCCGGTGTATAATCCCGACCGCAGCCTTGGTTCCTAACCGTGCTTCTAGATCCAGTGCGGTGGCGAATCCAATAGAGATAGAAAAAAGATAATGCTGGAACCACTTCTACTGGCGCTGCTAGACACAATGTCACAGGTGAGGTTTATGGTGTAAAATCCTTTTTATTAATGTCTACGCATTTCAAGGGTGCATGGCCCTCATCATCAGGACAATATTCTATTAACAGGCATACAAACACACAGTACTCTTTAAAACACAGTTTGTGCACGCTATTCCCGAGAAAAGGGGGCGTGGCCATGGGTTGTCTCATGTTGAGTGACAGTGATAATGATATTCACCTAGCTGTCTATCCCTGACAGTGGTCAGGTGTATTGTGTGATTGCCAGCCGGCTGTCAGTCCGAGACACACCCACACTGACTTCAGGCGATGACGTGCCGCATCTCCAGAGTGCATCCGAAAAATGAGCGTTCGCTGATGTAGGGGAATGGTCTGTGTTTGTGCGCTGAAGCTCTCTTTATAATGATAGGGCAATCAGGGCTTATATGAGGAATACTTGGGGGATTCTGTAAAACGAAGTAAAGTACAATCTTAGCAATATACATTAAGATCCATAAGGACAAGAAGGACAAATAAGGCATATGTATGTACAGATACTAAGCATAATATATACAGTACAGACCAAAAGTTTGGACACACCTTCTCATTCAAAGAGTTTTCTTTATTTTCATGACTATGAAGGCATCAAAACTATGAATTAACACATGTGGAATTATATACATAATCAAAGTGTGAAACAACTGAAAATATGTCATATTCTAGGTTCTTCAAAGTAGCCACCTTTTGCTTTGATTACTGCTTTGCACACTCTTGGCATTCTCTTGATGAACTTTAAGAGGTAGTCCCCTGAAATGGTCTTCCAACAGTCTTGAAGGAGCTCCCAGAGATGCTTAGCACTTGTTGGCCCTTTTGCCTTCACTCTGCAGTCCAGCTCACCCCAAACCATCTCGATTGGGTTCAGGTCCGGTGACTGTGGAGGCCAGGTCATCTGGCGCAGCACCCCATCACTCTCCTTCATAGTCAAATAGCCCTTACTTTCAAAGTTTTCCCAATTTTTCGGCTGACTGACCTTCACTTCTTAAAGTAATGATGGCCACTCGTTTTTCTTTACTTAGCTGCTTTTTTCTTGCCATAATACAAATTCTAACAGTCTATTCAGTAGGACTATCAGCTGTGTATCCACCTGACTTCTCCTCAACTCAACTGATGGTCCCAACCCCATTTATAAGGCAAGAAATCCCACTTATTAAACCTGACAGGGCACACCTGTGAAGCGAAAACCATTTCAGGGGACTACCTCTTGAAGCTCATCAAGAGAATGCCAAGAGTGTGCAAAGCAATAATCAAAGCAAAAGGTGGCTACTTTGAAGAACCTAGAATATGACATATTTTCAGTTGTTTCACACTTGTTTGTTATGTATATAATGCCACATGTGTTAATTCATAATTTTGATGCCTTCAGTGTGAATCTACAATTTTCATAGTCATGAAAATAAAGAAAACTCTTTGAATGAGAAGGTGTGTCCAAACTTTTGGTCTGTACTGTATATATGTTTAGCAGACAAGAAAGGAGTATTCCATGATACAAACAGTTTTAGTAATATAGGCCCACCATTATTCCTGGTGGTTCATATGTGAAGAATGGTAATAATCATAGAAGGAGGGGAGAGTGTATATATGTATGGGCACACACACACACATATATATATATATATATATATATATATATATAATACCAGGTGTGTGGGTAATTATGAGGGCATATATTGTAAAAATCTGACCAAGGGTAGTATGTCTAAAAATGTATGGTACGTGCCTAAGTTGTTTTGAGGGCAGTATCTATTTCATGGTATCAGAAATGTAGCAAAAAATAAATAAAAATAAAGTAAAATTATAGTAGCATTCCTTCAAAGAGAAATGTTGCTGAACTTGCTATTTGTTATGTATATAACAAAAAAGCTATATACAGTGCTGCCCATAATTATTCATACCCCTGACAAATTTTGACTTAAAGTTACTTTTATTCAACCAGCAGGTAATTTTTGGACGGGAAATGACATAGGTGTCTCCCAAAAGGTAATAAGACGATGTACAAGAGGCATTATTGTGGAAAGAAAACATTTCTCAGCTATTATTTACATTTGAGCAAAAAGTGCCCGGTTCAAAATTATTCATACCCTTCTCAATAATCAATAGAAAAGCTTTTATTGGCTATTACAGCAATCAAACGCTTCCTATAATTGCAGACCAGCTTTTTGCATGTCTCCACAGGTATTTTTGCCCATTCATCTTTAGCAATGAGCTCCAAATCTTTCAGGTTGGAGGGTCTTCTTGCCATCACCCTGATCTTTAGCTCCCTCCACAGATTCTCAATTGGATTCAAGTCTGGACTCTGGCTGGGCCACTCCAAAAAGTTAATGTTGTTGTCTACTAACCATTTCATCACCACTTTTGCTGTGTGTTTTGGGTCATTGTCATGCTGAAATGACCACTGGTGCCCAAGGCCAAGTTTTTCTGCAGACTGCCTGATGTTGTAGTTGAGAATCCTCATGTATTGCTCTTTTTTCATAGTGCCGTTTACTGTGATTAGGTTCCCTGGACCATTGGCTGAAAAACACCCCCAAAGCATTAGGTTCCCACCACCATGTTTGACAGTGGGGATGGTGTTCTTTGGGTTGAAGGCTTCTCCTTTTTTACGCCAAATGAACAAAAAATCATTGTGACCAAGCAATTCAATTTTTGTTTCATCTTATCATAACACAGAAGACCAGAAGTATTCTTCTTTGTCCAGATGAGCTTTTGCAAAGGCCAAGCGAGCTTTTGTGTGCCTTATCTGGAGAAGTGGCGTCCTCCTTGGTCTGCATCCATGGAACCCAGCAGTGTGCAGTGTCCGTTGGATTGTCTGCCTTGAGACATTGCCAAAAGCAATGCCCAGATTCACCAGGATGGCCTTGATGGTGATCCTTGGATTATTTTTCACCTCTCTAACTATCCTCTTGGCCAGCACAGGTGTCACTTTTGGCTTCCGACCACATCCACTTGAAAACATTTAGAAATGGCCTTGTAGCCCTTTCCTGACTTGTGAGCAGCCACAATGTGCAGCCACAGGTCCTCACTGAGCTCCTTTGTCTTAGCCATGACTATCCACAAACCAACTGCAGAGAGCTGCTGTTTTTCACCTGTTGAGTTGATTAAAACAGCTGTTCCCAATTAATCAGGGTAATTAGGGTGCTTTAGAACAGCTTGGACTATTTGGAATGGTGTAGAACTTTAGATTTTCCCACAGACTGTGACAGTTTGTGAAGGTTATGAATAATTTTGGACTGGACACTTTTTGCTCAAATGTAAATAAAAGCTGAGAAATGTTTTTTTTTTTTTCTACACAATAATGCCTCTAGTACATCATCTTATTTTCTTTTGGGAGACACCTATGTCATTTCCCATCAAAACTTACTTGCTGGTTGAATAAAAGTAACTTTAAGTCAAAATTTGCCAGGGGCAGCACTGTATACGTGGATAAGGGCATCAGGAACAAAACATAGTTGTCGAAAGGGATTTATACGTATATAAACCTGGCCATTTGTGTACTTTAGTTAGATTATTGTTTTGTTCATTTTGTTTTTATCATGTGGGGTTAGGGTGTCGAGTTGGTAAATCCAAAAAAACTCACGTTTTTGTAAGTTCTCAAAACGGTTAAAAGGGTTCCCAGGTATATGTTCTATCGGAGTGACTTTTATGGGATGTTTTTTTCTTCTCTGGTATAAAAGCGCGTTGTCTTGAGAGGCTAAGCTTCAGAGACTCCCGCAGTATGTTGTATCTGTATTGACTCATGCGGCATTGCAGCGCTTGCGTTGTTCACCCTACATATTGCAGGATGCATCCACATTCAATCACGTACACAGATTGGCAGGTCATATGTTGTTTTATAGGAAACACTATTCCGTTGTGGTTAGCCGTGCCTAGCAGCGCCAGCAGAAGTGGTTCCAGCATCATCTTTTTTCTATCTCTACTGTTCATGTATTTACTCACTTTTTGTGAATTTTAATATCAATCTATCAATATAAATAAAAATATATTTTATGTCCTTTTATATTTCTTTTTTATGTGATATTTGTACATTATATCTGTAAAAAAGTTGATGTGGACATATTATTTTTTTTTTATAATTTAACATTTTTTTTCCTCAGGTCACTCGGAGTTACTCAGTTCTCACCTATTCATGCCAGAAAAGCCTTTCCGTGTTTTGATGAGCCTATTTACAAGGCAACATTCAAAATAAGTATCAGGCATCAAACGTTGTACATGTCACTGTCTAATATGCCAGTTGAGACATCAGTTTTTGAAGAAGGTGGATGGGTTACAGACCATTTCTCACAGACTCCTTTAATGTCAACATATTATCTTGCATGGGCAGTATGCAACTTCACATACCGCGAGGCTATCACTCGGAGTGGTGTTGTAGTAAGTACATGATTACATGTTATTTATGTGATTTTATATATATTACTTATGATATAGTAAATATGGAATAATTTTGTATGTGTCATATATATTTAAAAATATGTATGCAGCAACAAAATGCTTACAATGTTATTTTCAGAGGTAGGAAGCATATATTATGCTACTTTTCTTCTATGGTTCTCTACTCTTTTTTTTTTCCATGAGTAGTTTAACTTACCCAATAGGTTGATGGGTTATTAGTACTTTCACAAAATGAATAATCACGAAAACATAGTGTGAAACACAGGATTATATTGTTTGGCATATATCACTCTGCCTCAGTTCGGTATAATTTTTTCCAGTTACATACATAATCTGATAAACGTGCTGATTGTGTTTTTGTTTAATGTGGGTCTTTGTTCACATTGGCATTTTTTATCACTTTAATTTTGTTTTTGTTTAGTAGAATTCAGTAGGTTTTGTTACTGTACCTATTCTTTTAGCAAAATGTTCAACAACAAAAAATATCTGGATGAACTGTTTAAGGGTCAATTCACATGTCCGTAAGTGTTTTGCGGATCCGCAAAACACGGACACCGGCAATGTGCATTCCGCAATTTGCGGACCGCAAATCGCTGGCACTATAATAGAAAATGCCTAATCTTGTCCATAATTGCGGGAAAGAATAGGACATGTTCTATTTTTTTGCGGAAACGGAAGCACAAATGTGGAAGTGCGGATCCGCAAATGCAGATGCGGACAGAACATTCCGGCTCCATTGAAAATGAATGGGTCTGCACCCGTTCGCAAAATTGCATAACGGATTTGGATCCATTTTGCGGATGTGTGAATAGACCCTAAGTGTGTTTTGTACAATTAATCTAAACTGATTGGACGATTGATGCATCAAATGACATTAAATCATATCATATTTTGTATCAGTATATATAGATTTTGTTCTATTTTCAGGGCCCAAGATATAGACTTTTGTACTGTATACTGTAGTTTGTATATCAGTTTATAGGTTTTAATTTTAGAAAAATTATTCATCATAATTTATCATTCAGCAGATCCTATACGTTCCTGAGGGACTACCTATTAATTTAGTAGCTAAAGAAATAAAATTGATCATCAAGAAGCCTACATTTCCAATCCTTTAACAATGAACATAATAAAACTAATATAAAAATGTGAATTGCTCTGTCTACACTGGCTTTTTGTTTCTTTGACTTATGTTCTTTGTCTTAAAGAGGACATGTCACTAGTGTTGGTCGAGCAACAAAGTGCTTGGGTGCTTGGGTGCTCGAGTAGAACACCTCAGGATGCTCCTGAGCACAATGGAAGTCAATGGGAGTACCTGAGCATTAAACCAGGCACCCCATTCTCTGAAGAGGGGAGGGTGTCTTGTTCATAGTAAAAGGTCAAAAATTGATGGAAACACCACTGAAATGGTTCGGGAACAGCATGGCGAGGATGTCTGGATGCATTTTGGACTCCCAGGTCGCTGCTGGGAATGATGTTGTTCGAGTAGTACGCCACTTTTACAGACTGACAATAATACGCACAAAACCGAACATAAAAGCGATTTTAGAGGAAAAATTGTTAGGAAACATTCTTTCCTGTATATTTACTTGTATATAAAGTGCAAGTGCTGCCAAAAATTACAAGGAAGAGGCACTCCGATGCAACCTGTATATCACATAAAGGAGGGCCTCACTCACATTGTGGTACAATTGTTCAGGTAGTGGGACTCCTACACTCATAAAGCCTATGCACTAAGGGAAAGGGCTGCCAAAAATTACAAGGAACCGGCACTCCAATACACCGTTTATTACACATAAAGGAGGGCATCATACACACCCTTGAAAAATTATGATTGATAGCCTGCTGGTTACCCTCAAAAACAGTAGGAGCAAGGGCCTGCTGGTGACCCTCTAAAACATTAGGGGCAAGGGCCTGCTGCTGATCTGACCATCTAAAACAGTAGGGGTGAGGATCTGCTGCCGAGCTGACCATTTAAAAAAATTTGTGGGCGAGAGCCTGCTGCTGTGCTGACCATCTAAAACATTATGGGCGAGGGACTGCTGCCAAGCTGACCATCTAAAAATTTAGGGGTGAGGGTCTGCTGCTGAGCCTATAAAACATTATGGGTGAGGGCCCGCTGCTGAGCTGACCCTCTAAAACGTTAGGAGTGAGGGTAGCCTAATAAGTATGTTGATATGATGGAGGAGGAGGAGGACGAGAAAAGAGAGATTGAACCATATACCCTTTTTAGTGGTGGAAGGGGTGCATGGGAATACAGTGTATTCAATACACCATAAAAGCCACATTTAGAGTGCCTTTATGTTCAGCCGCTTTCCTCTGGTGGAGTAGAGAAGTCAGGGGCAATCCAGGCCTTGATCATTTTTATAAGAGTCAGCCGGTCAGCATTTTCAGTTGACAGGCGGATGTGCTTATCAGTTATTATGCCCCCAGCAGCACTAAATACACGCTCTGACAAAACGCTGGTGGCGGGGCAGGCCAGCACCTCCAAGGCGTAGAGCGCCAGTCGTCCCACGTGTCCAGCTTGGACACCCAATTGTTGTAAGGCACACAGGGATCACTGAGGAAGCTGACACGGTCTGCTATGTACTCCTTCACCATCTTCCAAATTTTTATCTTCCTTGTGACACTAGGCCACGCATCAGGTTGAGGTTGCTGGCGGGGGCTCATCAAACTGTCCCAGGCCTTGGAAATGGAAAATGAAGGAAAAGGACCTCAGTTAGGGAGGAAGACTAATGAATCTTTTCATGCGTGTGTCTTTACAGAGAAAGAGGTTGTAAGTCAGCTGTCTAAAATTAATACAAATAAGTCACAGGGGCCTGATGGGATACACCCAAAGCTATTAAAAGAGCTTAGCTGTGTACTAGCAAAATCATTAACAGATTTATTTAACAAATCACTGGTAACAGGAGTCATCCCAGAAGATTGGAAATTAGCAAATGTTGTGCCCATTCACAATAAAGATAGTAGGGAGGAATGGGGCAACTATAGGCCAGTAAGCCTGACATCAATAGTGGGGAAATTAATGGAAACCATACTTAAGGAGAGGATTGGGGAACATCTAAAATCCCATGGATTGAAAGATGAAAAACAGCATGGGTTTACTTCAAGGAGATCATGCCAAACTAATCTTATAGATTTTTTTGATTCGGTGACTAAAATAATAGATTGCAGAGGTACAGTAGACATCGCTTATCTAGACTTTAGTAAGGGTTTTGATACTTTCCCACATAGAAGGCTTATCAATAAATTGCAGTCTTTGAGCTTGGACTCCCATATTGTTGAATGGATTAGGCAGAGGCTGAGGGACAGACAACAGAGGGTTGTAGTCAATGGAGTATATTCAGACCATGGTCTTGTTACCAGTGGGGTACCTCAGTGATCTGTTCTGGGACCCATATTGTTTAATATCTTTATCAGCGAAAGGCCTTGATGATAAGGTGTATTTTTGCTGATGACACAAAGATTTGTAACAGGGTTGATGTTCCTAGACGGATACACCAAATGGAAAAGGATTTAGGAAAACTAGAAGAATGGTCAAAAATCTGGCAACTAAAATTTTATGTTGATAAGTGCAAGATAATGCACCTGGGGCGCAAAAAACCCAAGAGCATAATATAAAATCAGTGATACAGTCCTAACCTCATTATCTGAGGAAAGGGATTTAGGGGTCATTATTTCAGAAGACATAAAGGTAAGCAGACAATGTCATAGAGCAGCAGAAAATGCTAGCAGAATGCTTGGGTGAATAGGGAGCGGCATTAACAGTAGAAAGAGGGAGGTGCTCATGCCACTCTACAGAGCACTAGTGAGACCTCATTTGGAGTATTGTGCACAGTAATGGAGACCATATCTCAAGAAGGATATTGATACTTTGGAGAGAGTTCAGAGAAGAGCTACTAAACTAGTACATGAATTGCAGGATAAAACTTACCAGGAAAGGTTAAAAGACCTTAACATGTATAGCTTGGAAGAAAGACGAGACAGAGGGGATATGATAGAAACTTTTAAATACATAAAGGGAACCAACACAGTAAAAGAGTAGAGAATATTTAAAAGAAGAAAAACTACTACAAGAGGACATAGTTTTAAATTAGAGGGGCAAAGGTTTAAAAGTAATATCAGGAAGTATTACTTTACTGAGAGAGTAGTGGATGCATGGAATAGCCTTCCTGCAAAAATAGTAGCTGCAAATACAGTGAAGGAGTTTAAGCATGCATGGGATAGGCATAAGGCCATCCTTCATATAAGATAGGGCCAGGGGCTATTCATAGTATTCAGTATATTGGGCAGACTAGATGGGCCAAATGGTTCTTATCTGCCGACACATTCTATGTTTTTCTATGTTTCTATGCCCTGCCTCTGTTGGAACTGCTGTGTGTTCTCCTCTTCTCCCCACCTCGATTGGCCAAGGAACTACGGACTCGTTATCAGCTGCAAATTTTTGGAGCAATTTTTCCACAAGGACCTTCTGGTATTGCACCATTTTGCTTGTCCTCTCCACTACACGAATGAGAGATAAGAAGTTCTCTTTGTAGTGGGAGTCGAGAATGGTGAACAACCAGAAATCGGTGTTGGCCAAAATGCGTACAACGCAAGGTCCCAACAGACAAGACTTTGCTGTCCTCATCAGGAGGATGACTCTTAATCTCCTTATCCTCTTTCTCCTCTTCTACCCATCCACGATGAACAAATGGAATAAAAATTCCATGGATACTACCCTCTGTAGCGGAGGCAACCGTCTCCTGCTTCTCCTCCTCATCATCATCCAATTTGCGCTGAGAAGACAAACTGAGGGTGGTCTGGCTATCACTCTGTGTACTGTCATCCCCCATTTCCACCTCTTCCACATGCAAAGCGTCCGCTTTATTTGTGAGCAGCGAGCATTTGAGTAGACACAGAAGTGGCATGGTTACACTGATAATAGCGTTATCACAACTCACCATCTGTGTTGATTCCTCAAAATTGTGTAAAACCTCACAGAGGTCAGACATTAATGCCCACTTCACAAATGACTGTGGATCACTACAGCTGAGTTATCAGGATAAGGTGCTCTTGGTCCTTGTGACCCACCCAGTCACAAAAGACAATATAATAAAATAATAAATATAGGACCAGGCACTCAAATATGGAATCAAACTGAGATATCTAATTTATTGGAGAATATAACCCCTAAAATAGCAGTAAAACTAAATAAATATTAAAATATACAGCTTTAAAATCAAATAAGCATTAGATCCACAAATGGTAACAATGGATATATATTATGAGAAACCGCAGTCAATTAATACTCAACAATGTGTCTATATAACTGCAATGTGAGACCGCAATCAAATGGTCGTGATTGTAGTTTTTCTTTGATATATTAATTGCTGAAATAATGGCAATGGTTTCCAACTTCCTTTTAATCACCATTTCAAGTAGTTCTATTCAACTTTTAGAAAGGCAATCAGTCTCATATAATGCTCCTATCAGAGGTATCAAGCGGACATAACATATGCAAACAGTCACGGGGACTTAAGGTAAAAGTCAAATGGAAACAGTGCGATAATATGTCAAGGTGGCGTCCCACCTACTAAACGCAGCTGTACCACAATTACCTGTGCCCAACCGGTGTCTCCTTGTCCTTACGGAGACTCAGTGTCTAAAGATGTTCGTTGTCCTTCAGTTTTAAAATAGACGCCAAATGAATGTCCGCTCACGTGTCTTGCTGGAGCTCATGTGACCCAGAGCTTTTGAACGGAAGTTCCTTTAGAGATCGCCGGTATCCAACTCGGCCGTTGAACTTTAGAATTCGGGGGAACCGCTATGCCAGCATGCAGAAACAAGGTATAAAGCATACGCGTTTCGGGGTTTCTAAATGACCCCTTCCACACACACGTTAGACAGTAGATGTAGCGCAGATAAACAATTGCAAGCTATTTGGCGCAGGTTGTGCTAAAAATATATATTGCTGCGAGATACAATTAAAGTCCTTTAAAGGACTTTTGGGTCTCTAACAAGTTTTAGCAATTTAGTGCAGGTTGAGCTAAATATATATATTGCTGCCACACACAATAGTCTTTAAAAGGACTTTTGGTCTCTAACAAGTTTTAGCAATTTAGCGCAGGTTGCGCTAAATATATATATTGATGCCCCACACAATAGTCCTTAAAAGGACTTTTGGGTCTATAGCAAGTATAAAAACTAAAATATTGCTATTTCAATTCCTACACTATCTCTCCTTTCTGCTCTCTAGCTCACCCTGACTAATACTGTGCCGAACACGTGCCATCGGGTGCAATATAGCACCCGATGACGTTTTCCTGCCAGCCAATCACTGTAATGCCAGCAGCCAACATGGCTACGGCATTACAGTGAAAGGCAGTACTTTCCTGCACGTTTATTGGCTGCTTAGCAGCCAACAAACGTTCGGGGAGGAGACTCGAGCACAAGCGGTATTCGACCGAATACCGCGATTTGCCGAGCATTGCGATGCTCAAGCTGAACTAGTGTTCGGCCGAGCATGCTCGCCCAACACTACCTGTCACCTCCCCTGACATGTCTGTTTCAGTGAATACTTGCATTCCCCATGTAAAGACAGTTCTGAAGCATATATTCTTATGACTCTATGTTATGCTCTTACTCTAATATTTCTATTAATACTTTATGAATAAATTGTCAGCAATCTGCAATAAAGGTTAATCTGGGTGTAACCAGCTCGGTGTGTGTCACTGCACAGTCTGACATTGGCCAATCAGTGTTGCCAGTATCTGTGCAGGGACACCACCCAATTTGTAGCACACACCTGTACCTTTAATGCAGACTGCTGGCAATTCATTCATAACATATAGAAAGAATAATAAAGAAATGGCACATCATAGAGTCATAAGAATAGATGCTCCAGAAATATTAGTCAATTGGTAATTCAAGCAGTTAAAATAGTCATGCCAGGGGAGGTAACAGGTCTTAAATGTGTTGTCTCATCACAGACAATGGGGGCATATTGCTAGGTTATGCCCCTATTGTCTTATAGGTGCGGGTCCCACCGCTGGGACTCGAACTTATATCGTGAATGGAGTTCCGAAAGTGCTAGAGGGCACACTGCGCATGCACAGCTGCCCTCCTTTCATTTTCTATAGGGCCGCCACAAATAGCTTAGCAATATTCCCCCATTGTATGTGATGAGACAACCCCTTTAAGTTCTGTGGCAAAACCAACCTCGCCACTGGGTTTTGGAGGGGCCTGGTTGCCAGCCTCTTGCCCCAGGATTATGGGCCCTCTCATCAGTCCATGCAAAACTTAAACCCCATGGCGATTTGACTGTGTTTGTGGCATCTGAGCGCTCAGATCCAAGCCATATGGGGACATGTGGGGTTTTGAGGTGTGTGACAGAACCATCTGTCTGTGTAATTGTATTGTATGTTATGTGATGGTACCCAGATAGCTAATTTTATTGTATTTGTGCATTCTGAGTGCTATTCACCTAATGATATGCACTCAGACTTGAGCTATCTGGGAAAATGTTAAATGTCTGTGTTTGCTGTGAGAGTGTGACATTGTGTGTTTCGGTGGTGATTCCTGTCCTGTTGTTCCCACATGTGTATTGGTGACTTCCCTTTGTCCTGAGAGATAATTGAATTGCTCCTCGGGTGTCTCCAGGGCAGAGAGGAGGAAACCATGATGCATTGTGGGGATGTGTTGTGTCTGTGTATCCTGAGTGCTACGTATCTGTCCTGTGTCACAGTCTTCCTTCTGGTCCCCTAGGGGCGTGTACACCAGATGGGGACCTTCATAAATACGGGTGGGTAGCCCTCAATAAAGTGTTCCTGTTTTTACACTC
Source organism: Bufo bufo (assembly GCF_905171765.1). Taxonomy (NCBI): domain Eukaryota; kingdom Metazoa; phylum Chordata; class Amphibia; order Anura; family Bufonidae; genus Bufo; species Bufo bufo. The sequence continues at coordinate 484,752,840 of NC_053389.1, forward strand.
AACATAGAGCCTCGTCTCATGTGTGTGGGGATTGCTATACTTGTATACTCCCCTGGCTATTACTCCTAGCTCTTGTAAGAGCTGTTCCTTTTCCTGGTTCCTGTGGTGGTATCGGTGTTGAGCGGAGTGCTTGGAGTCCTCGGGAGGCACTGGGAGCATTTATCAATGGAGGTACCCGGTCGGGGTGCTAGGAGATCCGTTACAAGTTCCATCAATGGGAATCATACAGAACTAATAGGAATAAAAACAGATGCAAAATTTTAGTTTATATTTCCCAAAATCAATGTAAATAATTATGAAAAAAAAAACATTACACCGTAGAGTCTTCTAAACAGGACCAGATCCCAAAAAACGAATTGGAAACTAGCTGTAAATTGATGTGACTTCACATACCAGTTTACAATCAGTTTGGTTCAGTTTCATAAAAAGCCCCCCCCCCAAAAAAAATTAAAATTAAATCTGTGATAAAATACAGAACTGAGGGTCGCCAATTATCATTTGTCTCCAAATCTAAATTCAATCGTGCTACATCATGTTACAGCTGATTGTTTCACAGCTTCATGTTGTTTTTTGTTGAGCTGCTTGTTCTTGAACACATCTTCCAAAATAAGATCTAAACTTGCTAAAGTCAGCAGGTGTATTGTAAACCTGACAGATGTTCTCCAAGACTTATACTATAAAAGCTCTAACTCCATATTTTAAATTTATATGAGACAGTGAGGCAAGAGTGTTCTGAATCTTTGCTTATATTTCATCTATACCAGAACATTAAAACCATCTGCGTAATATTGTGAAGGCAGCGCCAGACACAGATGTCACTACATTCCTTAGTGCTATGTTGGACTGTAAAGAATCACGAAAATGAAATGCTCATTCGAACACATTTGTCAATAAATATATGGTGGAATCAGATTGCGATCTAGCCAGGTAAAAAGACATAAAAATGCCCCTGAGTTTTTAATGCAGGACCTGAATAGTCCCAAGGAGTCAAAAGATTAGCTGTTGTCTGTGTTCTATTGCAGCTCAGCCTCATGTCTCAAAAAATACCAACATTTTCTAAAATGGAAATATGTTCAAACTCTTTCCTGAGGATTTCTATTATATACAATGAATCTGTATATGGTAAACACATAGTAGTCATCCCTAGAAACAGAGCACAATTACATATATATTTTTTTTATGTACCTGTGTATATACACACTTTTTATGGTCCCCCAACTCCCCATTTTTCATTGCCAGAAAACTTAATAATGAATCTTGCACAATTGTGAGCTTATAGCAAATTTATAATGTACTTACAAAAATTATCCACATGGTTTTTCTTTTACTAGTTAAACACCTGCATTTCCTCCTCTCAGGAAAATAAGCGAATATTAGAGGAAAGGAGCAAGATGAAAATTTAAAGAGCAGTTCTGTGGAGTCCCTCATTGCATGATCCGCACCATGATACATTTAGATTTATTGTTCTCTAAATTGCAGCCATCTTTATTTCTCAATTCCCCATAAATGTATATGCCCAGTTCGGTATATATAGAACACATTTGTTAAAATTTTACAGTACAGACCAAAATAAGTGAACAAAAAAATAATATGACAAAACTTAAAATACAGTGTAGAGAAAATAGAGAACCACACTCTAGAGGTGTTTCTGGTGCCAACAAGGGCTGGGTTAGCCACAATACATATACTGAGAATTGAGGCACTCAGATTGTTTAGCTTTGCATTTTCAGAAAAAGTTTATTGATACAAGGGTTTTATATTCCAGTTGCTCAAATGTTACATTCAGAAAGGAAACATTTACCAAACGTTTCGGTCCCAATAGACCTTCCTCAGCGGTCAAATTATCTGTGAGGCATGTGAAATGGATGGCAGGGCGCCGGATATAAACTTTTTTATGAAAATGCAAAGCTAAACAATCTGAGTGCCTCAATTCTCATTATAAAACAAAATACAGTGAAATAAGAGGCATAAGGCAGATAAATAAAATAAGATAAAAGACATAAATAACAGAAAGACGTAAACACTTAACAGTTTAATACTTTAATTCTCCTGCTTCCTTAAAGGTGGGGATGCAAGGGATACACACATTGGATATACAACTTTGACTTAGATATGACACCCTTAATGTGAACTACAGATTTTCCTAACATTAACTTGACACATAACATGTCAAATACACAGTTGCAGCAAACTTTAAATTGACAGTTAACTCAACAAAAGCCATTGAAATAGTTTGTCTACTGCTACTATGCGTTAGATGTGGGTCTCACTGGGGCCCTATCTCACAGCTACAGTGATTGGAGAGATGGACATGTATATGTTGCTCTCTCAATTCACTTCTACGGGGGTTCCAAAAATAGGTAAGTACAATGAACTCAGCTATTTTTGGAACTCCTATAGAAGTTAATGGAAAGAGCTGTACATGTACAGCCACCTCTCCATTCACTGCAGTCATGAGACAGCGCTCATATAGATTGGTGCAGGTCTTTTGGATATTCCATAAATGTTTAGATGTGAATACCCCTTTAATTGTCAAGTTAAAGCTTTTTACATCTGTATTGTTTTACTAAGTCATGTCCTTAAACGGTCCAAGGACCAGAAAAGCAAATCTGTAAACTGGCTTAGTTTTGTGCTATAATTTGACAATTCTAAATCTGTCAGTCAGAGAGAGGCACCACCCGTACCACTAAGCCCCACCTCCTTTTTGAAAACGTAAGTGATTGGTGGGATATTTTGCAGACGCTAATATATTTCCCCCTTTAACTTCTCAAACTGATAGCTTCTAAGCTTTGCTCAGTGGTATAAACCCTGGACCAAAACATTTAGAACTGCAATAAAAAGTCCTAGCCACTGTGACAAATTCCAAGAGCTTATTGTCTTTAACCATGTTGTGGCCTTCTACAGTACATAAAACGATATTAACTCTTTCCCCCAAACCTCAATTTATGAGGCTGCCCCCATTTTGCTGCTTAATTGACCGATCCTGATAAAATTGAAGGTTTCAGCCAACAGTGATGCGTATGGCCAGATTTACAGAGAATGATAAGATGACGGGTTTTCAATTATAGAACCATATGAGTTTCTAAAGCAGAAGTAAAATGTCTATTAAACATGAATATTTTAATATTTTCCTTTAATATTTTCTAATCAATACAGAATGTGATGGGTTGTGCTATGGGAATTTGCTGCAATGTTGATAATTGCTAAGGAATATCTTATTTTGTATGTGCTTTTCAGCAGCGTGATAGGATTAGAGAATAGTCCTTGTCCATTTTTTATACATTTTGACAAATTGGAGCTTGAAGTTTTGATTAAACTTTAATAAAACTCAATAAAAAGGAATTGCTTTGTAATAACCATGATTTTTTTTGTCTTTCTAGCCCAAATCAATAAGTAATTATATGTGATTTTATTGCATTCTATGGCAATGCTTCAATCTTAACATATGTCTCATTTCTTATGCTATGGGATTATTATGACGTGGTATCATTTATAAAATCCATAGTGGGATCTGCATGTTATTGCTAAAACTGCAGTATATATTCTCAGCTAAAATATCCAACATTTATCTTGTCACTTTATGGGTAGGCAAGCAAAGTGATGGCCCAGTGACTTACACTTAGCCATGAAAAATTATAGGATTTATAACCTTTTGTGAAAACTTAACTGCTGGATAAAATGACCTCTCGTGATTTCACACACAACATTAACCCTCTGGGATGAAACTAAGTGATGCTAATATAACACCAGGCCTCACTGACATTAACCAAGAAAAAAATGAAATAAGGAAAAATGAAATAAGAAACATTCTTACCCAGTTGTTGTGTCGCTACGCAGTAACACCATGTATGACCACTATATTTCATGATAGAATCCATTACTGTTTATACTAAAGCTCAATTATAGTTGCCTTTCTCTCAAGAAAACCACAGAGGGGTAAATCTACTAATCCTCTATATGGTGTAAGCATAGACAGACTGTCTAGACTTGCACCAGATTTATCACATTATTATTATTGGTTGATAAATCTAAAGTTGGGTTAGACATTTTTGTGTAACTCTGTACAAGCTATCTTTTGGCTTAGTATAAAACATAATTTTATGCCAGAATTGTGGTATAAGCCCCTTTCCTGCAAAGCCCCTTTGGGCAAAGAGGATCTGACCAGCAAGAAGCAGGCCACAGTCTGCATTGAGCGACAAAACTAGGCCAGAAGCTGGACCTGCTATGATTGAGGATAGAGAAGTCAAGGTCAGGTTTGAGCCGCCGGAATCCGGAGGCGCCGGATCAGGTGAACAGAGCACAGTGGTCACAGGCCACCCCTGAAATCATTATAATGTAGTGCCACATTTATATATTATATACTCAGTTCATTGCAAAATGTCAATGGCTGGAGATCTGGCATGTCCATGTGTCACACATACATCCCAACTGTTAATAATGCATTATTGTCTCTGTGGAGGCACTGCAAGGAAATTGACAGCAGCTGATCTATGGGTGAACTTTCTTTATTTGACAGGTCCCATTTGAATAATCTGATCACATGGTGTCTCGCTCCTTGGACTTCCAATGATCAGCCTTAATCTGCCAGATTATTTTCATCTTCTCTACAGTACCACCAAGTTATTAGACAAGTGTTTTTTGTGTGCATAATATGAATGCGGCACCTAGGCTTCCCACAGTTCATCAGAACCAGAGATATAGCGCTTTAGCTCATTTTCTGATGTGGTGTTCAGGCCATAATGCAGGAATAATAAAGCGCCTATATTATACTCTTCTGGAAGCGGTCTCAGTTAATGCATTTATATAGTGAGGCTAAGAGGTTTATCATTGTTAATTAGGATTACAGTTTGTATAGAGAAATGGAAATTATACGCTACATAGTTCCCAGTAATTGCATACAAAAGTTGGTTGGTGCATTTCTTGCAGTTTTTGTTTTTCAGTAACAGATGCAATATTGAATGTAAACATGTGGAGTATGTATGAACTCCTGACAACTTACAGATTTGCATAAGGTCTCTGCTAGAGAACACATTTTAGTCACACATTTTAATTTATTTCCAATTTTTGCTAATAATCATTGTTTGCTACAAAGTTGCATGAAGGTGGTTGTGTGTATTAATTATTATATACATTATATTTCGATACACAGTAAGGTTTGTTTTCTGCTCTCAGAAAATTTAGATTTTGGTAACCTAAAAGTGATTTGCAGTGTACAGTATAAATTTTTAACACATATGTGTATAATGACCATATACAGTCAGGTCCATAAATATTGGGACATCAACCCAATTATAACATTTTTGGCTCTATACACCACCACAATGGATTTGAAATGAAATGAACAAGATGTGCTTTACCTGCAGACTGTCAGCTTTAATTTGAGGGTATTTACATCCAAATCAGGTGAACGTTGTAGGAATTACAACTGTTTGCATATGTGCCTCCCATTTGTTAAGGGGTCAAAAGTAATGGGACCGAATAATAATCATAAATCAAACTTTCACTTTTTAATACTTGGTTGCAAATCCTTTGCAGTCAATTACAGCCTGAAGTCTGGAACGCATAGACATCACCAGACGCTGGGTTTCATCCCTGGTGATGCTCGGCCAGGACTCTACTGCAACTGTCTTCAGTTCCTGCTTGTGCTTGGGGCATTTTCCCTTCAGTTTTGTCTTCAGCAAGTGAAATGCATGCTCAATCGGATTCAGGTCAGGTGATTGACTTGGCCATTGCATAACATTCCACTTCTTTCCCTTAAAAAACTCTTTGGTTGCTTTTGCAGTATGCTTTGGGTCATTGTCTATCTGCACTGTGAAGCACTGTCTAATGAGTTCAGAAGCATTTGGCTGAATATGAGCAGATAATATTGCCCAAAACACTTTAGAATTCATCCTGCTGCTTTTGTCAGCAGTAACATCATCAATAAATACAAGAGAACCAGTTCCATTGGCAGCCATATATGCCCACGCCAAGACACTACTACCACCATGCTTCACTGATGAGGTGGTATGCTTAGGATCATGAGCAGTTCCTTTCCTTCTCCATACTCTTCTCTTCCCATCACTCTGGTACAAGTTGATCTTGGTCTCATCTGTCCATAGGATGTTGTTCCAGAACTGTGAAGGCTTTTTTAGATGTCGTTTGGCGAACTCTAATCTGGCCTTCCTGTTTTTGAGGCTCACCAATGGTTTACATCTTGTGGTGAACCCTCTGTATTTACTCTGGTGAAGTCTTCTCTTGATTGTTGACTTTGACACACATACACCTACCTCCTCGAGAGTGTTCTTGATCTGGCCAACTGTTGTGAAGGGTGTTTTCTTCACCAGGGAAATAATTCTTCGGTCATCCACCACAGTTGTTTTCCGTGGTCTTCCAGGTCTTTTGGTGTTGCTGAGCTCACCGATGCATTCCTTCTTTTTAAGAATGTTCCAAACAGTTGTTTTGGCCATGCCTAATGTTTTTGCTATCTCTCTGATGGGGTTGTTTTGTTTTTTCAGCCTAATGATGGCTTGCTTCATTGATAGCTCTTTGGATATCATCTTGAGAGTTGACAGCAACAGATTCCAAATGCAAATAGCACACTTGAAATGAACTCTGGACCTTTTATCTGCTCACTGTAATTGGAATAATGAGGGAATAACACACACCCGACCATGAAACAGTTGATAAGCCAATTATCCCATTACTTTTAGTCCCTTAACAAGTGGGAGGCACATATGCAAAATTTTGTAATTCCTACACCGTTCACCTGATTTGGATGTAAATACCCTCAAATTAAAGCCGACAGTCTGGAGTTAAAGCACATCTTGTTCGTTTCATTTCAAATCCATTGTGGTAGTGTATAGAGGCAAAAATGTTAGAATTGTGTCAATGTCCCAATATTTATGGACCTGACTGTATTACAGTTGTAGTTCAGTTCCAGTGTTCAGTTGGAGTTCAGCTTCAGTTGCAGTGTTTTTAAGCACACAAGCTCTTATTGAAGTATATGCTTGTGGTATATCACATTGCTTTTATGTATTAGTCTGCTTGGATGCGCGTTTTAGCACCAACTGTTTGTTTTGATGCACTTTTTTTTAAAGAGGACCTTTCATGGGTCCAGACATTATAAACTAAGTATTAGGATATGTAGGGCATAGTGCAGGGATCTAACTGCACTTACTGTTTTTTTCTGGGCGCCGCTCCATTCGTCGTTGTGGCCCCCCGTTGCATTCTCCCCCCTGGTATGCTAATTTTAGCATCGGTGAGTAGGAGACTGAGTCTTACTCCATGGGTCTTCTTCTCTTAGTTTATAATGTTTGGACCCAAGAAAGGTCCTCTTTAAAATAATTATTGTTTGTCATAAAGTTACCTGAAGGTGGACATGGTTGCCCACACTCCATCAAGGCAACTGCAAACATCAGGCTGTCTGCTTTCAGGAAATATATAGCTGTTGGGGGTGCACTTACTTTTAAAGGACTGTAATCACTGTATTTTATAGGTTATTACTAATGATGAGCAAATTTCCGGTTATGAAATTCTTTCACGCTTCGTTTACTGGTAAAAGGTGAATTGCGTTATGGATTCTGTTACCACAGACCATAACGCAATTCTATGACGGAATGCATAACAGAATGCCTTTAGAGGAAATCTATTATTCATTCCATCATAATGGAAGTCTAGTTCTTTTGTTTATATTTTGGGAAAAGGGGGTAATTAGAATTTGAATGTTTTTTTTTTAACTTTTTTTATTTTTTACTTTTTTTTTTATAGCTCCCATAGGGAACTATAGCAAGCAATCATTGGATTGCTATTCTCATAGATCCCAATACAATAGCAATTACAGGCAAGGGCTCCATAGGAAATACTATGCAGCAGCCTCCTGTCATTCACAAAGACAGGGGCTGCTGCACACAAGCTCCAGCTCCTCCGATCGCCACACGGGGGAGCTGGAGCTTCAACAGAAGTGCGCGCTTCTGGTGTTTCACACACTCAGATGCATCTGAGGTGTTAAATATCTGCGTTCGGCATCACTGCCTGTTGTGGACATTAGCCACGGTTGTCTGCTATAAGAAACATCAGGCCACCCACAGCTATGGCACCCGCTCTGCTTAGGAGTGTGCGCCATCTTTAAAGACCTGGCTACGCAGCCAATAAACGTGCAGGTAAGTACTGCCCTCACTGTAATGCTCTAGCCATGTTGGCATTACAGTGGTTGGCTGTCCGGAACACGTCATCGGGTGCTATATAGCACCCGATGACGCATATTTGGCTCATTCTTAGTCAGGGAGAGCTGTGCTGAGGAAGGGACAGACAGTGTAGGGAGTGATTTAAGAATATTTTTACCACTAAAACGTTTCAGAGACCCAAAAGTCCTTTTAAGGACTATTGTGTGTGGCAGCAGCAATATCTTTTTTTAGCGCAAACTGTGCTAAATAGCTAAAACTTTACAGACCCAAAAGTCCTTCTAAGGACTATTGTGTGTGGCAGCAATATCTATTTTTAGCGCATCCTGCGCAAAATAGCTTACAATTAGGCCGCTGCAGACAGCGACATTAGCTGCGCCACATCTCCAGTGTAAAGTGTGCGCATCCCAAATAAATCTGTGACATCCAGTGTACTTTTTCCGTAGATGGTGTATGCTGCGGACTGTGACATTATTAGAAAAAAGTAGAATTTAACGTGCTTACTAAAAACGATACCTTTATTATTAAACTGGGTTATGGAGCAAAGACAGTTTGCTCAGGTGATATCCTAAGTATGATATATATTTTAAACAAGAACTCCTACTATCGATAGGATAAATTCTTAAATGGGGTCAATAGAATGCTGACTAGGAAAAAAGGGGGTAGTGGGTGGGACTGTGACATTAGCTGCACCACTTCTCCAGTGCAAAGTGTGCGCATCCAAAAAATATCTGTGACATCCAGTGTACTTTTTCTGTAGACGGTGTCCACTGCGGACAGTGACATTAGCTGCGCCATATCTCCAGTGTAAAGTGTGCGCCTCCAAAAAATATCTGTGACATCCAGTGTACTTTTTCCGTAGATGGTGTCCGCTGTGGACAGTGTCATTAGCTGCATCACATCTCAAGTGTAAAGTGTGCGCATCCCAAAAATATCTGTGACATACAGTGTGCTTTTTCAATAGACTGTGTCCCCTTCTGACAGTGACATTATCAGTGCCACATCTGCAGTGTAACGTGTGTGCTGAAAATATGTATCTGTGACATACAGTGTCCTTTTTCTGTAGACGGTGTCCGCTGTAGACAGTGACATTAGCTGTGCCACATCTCCTGTGTAAAGTGTGCGCATCCCAAAAATATCTGTCACATACAGTGTTCTTCAGTGTACTTTTTCCATTGACGGTGTCCGCTGCGGATAATGACATTAGCTGTGCCACATCTCCAGTGCGCATCCAAAAAATATCTGACATCCAGTTTAATTTTTCCGTAGACGGTGTCCACTGTGGACAGTGACATTAGCTGTGCCACATCTCCTGTGTAAAGTGTGCGCATCCCAAAAATATCTGTCACATACAGTGTACTTCAGTGTACTTTTTCCGTAGACGGTGTCCGCTGTGGACAGTGACATTAGCTGCGCCACATCTCCAGTGTAAAGTGTGCGCATTCAAAAAACATCTGTGACATCCAGTGTACTTTTTTCGTAGACGGTATCTGCTGTGGAAATTGACATTAGCTGCGCCACATCTCCAGTGTAAAGTGTGCACATACAAAAAATATCTGACACCCAGTGTAAATTTTCCGTAGACGGTGTCCGCTGCGGACAGTAACATTAGCTGTGCCACATCTCCTGTGTAAAGTGTGCGCATCCAAAAAATATCTGTGACATACAGTGTACTTTTTCCGCAGACGGTATCCACTGCGGACAGTGACATTAGCTGTGGCACATCTCCTGTGTAAAGTGTGCGCATCCAAAAAATATCTGTGACATACAGTGTACTTTGTCAAAAGACAGTGTCCGCTTCTGACAGTGACATTACCAAGGCCACAGTAACGTGTGCGCTTAAAAAATTTATCTGTGAGTTACAGTGTACATTTTTGCGTAGACGCTGTGGAAAGTGACATTACCGGTGGTACCTCTCCTGTATAACGTTTCCTAATCCCAAATACCTGTGACATTCCCTGTAATTTTTCATTAGCCACTGGTGACAACATTGACAATACCTGCGAGATATCTCTTGTGTGACGTTTCCACATCCCAAATACCTTTTTAAATTTGTTTGCGCATACACTTCCAAATCCTACGCTACTGTACGTTTGACAGACTTTCAATAATATATAACATTTCATATGAATAAGGCGAGCAGTAAGGGATGTGGCAGTGGCCGTGATGCTGATGGTGCATGCAGAGGTCGTGGCCCTGGGTGCGATGAAACTGTGCCTGCTGCCAGAGCACAAGAAAAACAATCATCCACGATACCTAGCTTCAAGTCCCAGTTTGCAGGGTGGCGCAGGACACCACTCTTGAAGTCAGACTAGTGAGACCAGGTGGTCGGTTGGATTGCAGCATATAATGCTTCCAGTCGGTTAAGCACCACCCTGTCTTCCACCAAGTCCAGTCTCAGTAGCCAAGAGTCTGCTCAACCCAATCCTCACCCTGATCCTCCTTCCTCCCACCATGGAGAGCCTGGGCAAAAAAATGATCCCACACTCAGATATTCCGAAGAGCCCTTTTCAGCGCCATTTCTTGATTTACCCCTCTCGTCAAGCACGCTTGAAGAGGGACAGATCTTGTGCCATGGTTCCCAAACTCTTGAGCATCCACAATCACAAGAAGATGAAGGTGGGGAGTGGCAATTACTGTTTAATGAGGTGGATGATGATGAGACACAGATGCCAATAACTCAACGGCAATTACTGTCTCAAGAGGTTGATAAAGAGGATGAAACACAGTTGTCAATCACTGAGGTAGTGGTTAGGTCAACAAGTCAGGAGGATGAGCAGAGTGAGAAAGTGGAAGAGGAGGTGGTGGACAATGAAGTCACTTACCCAACCTGGGAAGGTGGAAATCCGAGTGAGGACAGCAGTACAGAGGGGGAGGGATCTGCTGCACTGCAACAGGCTGGAAGAGGCAGTGGAGTGGCAAAATGGAGAAGGTGGGCCACACCAAACAGACCCGCAAATGTTCCACAGAGCACCCACTTGCGGAAATCTCCCTTGCCATGGGGTAGATGTTCCGCAGTATGGAGCTTTTTTGAGGAAAGTGTGGACAACAAAATAATAGTAGTTTGCAACCTGTGCCGAACCTAAATGTGCAGCTTTCCAAATTACTGGCCCTGGAAATGTTGCCATTTAGGCTTGTGGACACTGAGGCCTTCCGCAGCTTGATGTCGGCGGCCGTCTTGCGTTACACAGTCCTCAGCCGCCACTATTTTTCAAGGTGTGCCGTGCCCGCCTTACACCAACATGTGTCCCGTAACATCACAAGTGCCCTGACCAACGCAGTTACTGGGAAGGTTCACTTAACCACGGACACATGGACAAGTACATTCAGCCACTGGGTGAATGTTGTGGAGGCCGGGAGCGAGTCGTACCCTGGGATGGTACAGGTGCTACCGACGCCAAGGATTGCGGGCCCTAATTCCATCAGGGTTTCTGCCACCACCTACGTTAGTGGCTCCAACCCCCACTTCTCCTCCTCTGCTTCCTCCTCCACTTCCACCTTCGAATAATCCACATGCAGCAACAGTAACTCATCAGTCAGTAGCTGGAAGCAGTGTAGCACAGCAGTGGGGAAGTGGCAATAGGCCGTTCTGTAGCTGATATGCTTAGGGGACAAACAGCACAACGGCGCAGAGCTGTGGCAGTGTATAAGAGACCAGACTGTGGTGTGGCTCTTGACACTCAACCTAGAACCAGGCATGGTTGTGACTGATAATGGCCGTAACTTGGTGGCGGCTTTGGAGCTCGGGAAGCTCACACACATCCAGTGCTTAGCCCACGTCTTTAACTTAGTGGTTCAACGGTTTCTCAAAACCTACCCCAATTTGCCCGAGCTACTGGTGAAGGTGCGCCTCGTGTGTGCACATTTCCGAAAGTCATCTACAGCTGCCGCTGGTCTGGCAACGCTGCAGCAGTGCTTGCAATTGCCTGCTCATCGACTGTTGTGTGACGTGAGCACGCGCTGGAACTCCACATTCCACATGTTGGCCAGGCATTGTGAGCAGCAGAAGGCAGTAGTGGTATACCAGCTGCAACATGGTCATTGCATTTCCAGTCAGCTTCCGCTCTTCACAAGTGACGAGTGGGCATAAATGTCTGACCTCTGTGAGGTTTTATGCAACTTTGAGGAATCAACACAGATGGTGAGCCGCGATGCCACAATTAGTGTAACCATCCCACTTCTGTGTCTACTCAAATGCTTACTGCTCATAATTAAGGACGACGCTTTGCATGTGTAAGAGGTGAAAATGAGGGAAGAAATTACACAGGGTGATAGCCAGACCTCCCTCAGTTCGTCTTCCCTGCGCGAATTGGGCGATGAAGAGGAGGTGGAGGAGGAGGAGGAGCAGGAGACGGTTGCCTCCGCTACAGAGTGTAGTACCCATGGAAGTTTAATTTCACCTGTTCTGCGTGGGTGGGCAGAAGAGGAGGAAGAGGATGAGGAGATTGAGAGTGATCCTCTTGATGACAACAGCGAAGTCTTGCCTGTTGGTACTCTGGCACACATGACTGACTTCATGTTAGGCTTCCTTTCCCACGATCCGCGCGTTATATGCATTTTAGACAACACGGATTACTGTTTTTTCACTCTTCTCGACCCCCTCTACAAAGAGAACTTTTAATCTCTGATTCCTCTGGTGGAGAGTACAAGCAAAACGGTGCAATACCAGAAGATCCTTGTTGAAACATTTCTCCAAAACTTTCCATCTGACAACACTGGCGGCAGAGTCCATAGTTCTTTGGCCAATCGAGGACAGTTTAATGACACCTCGCCAGCACCCTCACCCTGATGCGCGGCCTAATGTCACAAGGAGGGAAACATTGTAGAAGATGGTGAAGGAGTACATACCAGACAGTGTCAGCGTCCTCAATGATCCCTCAGCGCCTTACAACTACTTGGTGTCAAAGCTGGACACGTGGCACGAACTTGCGCTCTACGCCTTGGAGATGCTAGCCTGCCCTGCCGCCATCATTTTGTCTGAGCGGGTATTTAGTGCTACTGGTGGCATTATAACAGATAAGCGTATACACCTGTCAACTGAAAATGCTGACAGGTTGACTCTTATAAAAATGAATAAGGCCTAGATTGACCATGACTTCTCGACTCCACCAGAGGAAAGGTGATGAACATAAAGGCACTTTAAATGTGTTGTTTTTAATGTACTGAATACACTGTATTCCCATGCACCCCTTCCATCATAAACAAGGGTATATGGTTGAATCTAGAGATGGCCTTGCAGTTCGCCCAGCAATCGTTTTGCGGCGAACTTTGCTCGTTCTCGATTCACCGAACATGTGAACATATGGCAATGTTCGCATGAGCAATATTATTTTGCATTGTGCCGAACTTTGACCCATGACACATCCATCAGGTGGGACAGGACAGCCAATTAAGTAGTTTCAACACATGGACCCCCCCACCCTATAACAGAACCCGATCTGGCAGCCATTTTGCATTCTGTGTTTTGACAGTTTAGGGAGAGGTTGCTTTGTGGAGCAGAGACAGACTGTTAGGGACACCAAACGCTAGCTAATAGGGGCCACAAAAGTGCTTTTAAGGACTGGTATATGTGTGCTATCGATAGGTGTGAAATACTGAGGGGTGTGATATACTTATAATATACTTTCTAACATAGAAAGTATATTATAGTGCATTTATATTTTGCAGCAGTTGTGTGCGGTTATGCTGCAATACCGTAGCTATATAGAGGGACTAATGGTATTGTAATTACTAATTGCAACTTTTGTGATATACCTGTTGCCCCAAAAAAACTGATTGAGGGGTGTGATATACCTATAATATACTTTCTAACATAGATAGTGTATTATAGTGTATTTGTATTGTGCAGCAACTGTGTGCGGTTCTGCTGCGATACCGCAGGTATATAGAGGGACAAGCGTTATTGGTACAACGGGTGTGATATACCTGTTGCCCCCAAAAAAAACTGATTGAGAGGTGCGATATACCTACTTCCACAAAATACTAATTAAGGGGTTTGATATACCTGCTTCCACAAAATACTGATTGAGGGGTGTGATATACCTACTTCCACAAAATACTAATTAAGGGGTTTGATATACCTGCGTCCACAAAATACTGATTGAGGGGTGCAATATTTTTGCTTCCACCAAATATTAATTCAGGGATTCTATATTTCTGCTTCCACAAAATACTAATTAAGGGTTTTGATATACTTGCTTTCACAAAATACTTATTAAGGGGTTTGATATACCTGCTTCCACAAAATACAGATTGAGGTTTGTGATATACCTGCTTCCACCAAATATTGATTCAGGTGTTCTATATAACTGTTTCCACGAAATACTGATTGAGGGGTGCAATATACCTGCTTCTCCAAAATACTGATTAAGGGGTTCTTTATACCTGCTTCCACAAAATACTGATTGAGGGGCGCAATATACCTGCGTCCAAAAAATACTGATTGAGGGGTGCAATATATATGCTTCCACAAAATACTGATTAAGGTGTTTGATATACCTGCTTCCACAAAATACAGATTTAGGTGTGCGATATACCTGCTTCCACAAAACGCTGATTAAGGGGTTTGATATACCTGCTTCCACAAAATACTGATTGAGGGGTGTGATATACCTGCTTCTACAAAACACTGATTAAGGTGTTCTATATACCTGCTTCCAAAAAATACTGATTGAGGGGTGCAATATACCTACTTCCACAAAATACTGATTAAGGGGTTTGATATACCTGCTTCCACAAAATACAGATTGAGGTGTGCGATATACCTGCTTCCACCAAATATTGATTCTGATGTTCCATATACCTGTTTTCACAAAATACTCATTGAGGGGTGGGATATACCTGCTTCTACAAAATACTAATTAAGGGGTTCTATATACCTGCTTCTACCACATATTGATTCAGTTGTTCTATTAAATTGTTTCCACAAAATACTGATTAAGGGGTTTATTATACATGCTTCTACAAAATACTGATTAAAGGGTTCTATATACCTGCTTTCACAAAATACTGATTGAGGGGTGTGATATACCGGCTTCCACCAAATACTGATTGAGGCCTACGATATACCTGGTGCCACAAATACTGCTCTTCTTTAGGTTCTTTAGCACAGGGTCATTTTGAAAATGACAGGCAGAGAAAGAGTCAGGCCATTCTGCAGGGATGGTAGGGTCTGGCAGGTGCACCAGGCCGGAGCCTAAGTGGGAAGTTGAAGAAGGTGCATGTGATTACGTCAAAGGACACACCAGAGTTGTTTGAGTAGATCACTCAGCTGTCCGTTTCTGCACCATCCTCATCCCCCCAAAGACACCACCACCACCATAGACCCTCTACTTGAGTGAAAGAATTTTTTTTTGCATCCATTCCCAGTCCTTACCGATGCACAACCATTCTTGGCATCAGATGAGGAAGAGGAGGTAGCAACGGCCGCCACCCAGCGATCTGACGACAGTACCCAGATCAGCCCAAGGAGGGTGGTCTCCGCTGTTTGCTGCCTACTCCAAGATCTCTAATGTCAGTGGTGGTGAAGGTGAAGATGATGACGTGTCGATAGACGTCACGTGGGTGCCCACAACAGAAAGAGAGGAGGGGAGTTCAGAGAGAGAGATGGAGCAGCAAATATGGAGTAGAAGGAGGATAAGCAGGCAGAACTCGCAGTGCACTGGAGGCAAAAAGCAGACTGCAAATGCATCTGGAGCGAGCCATCCACCATGCATGGTCACATCTTGCTCTCCTAGGACGCCGGCACATGGCTCCACAGTGTGGGCTTTTTTTTAACTTGTCAGCTGCTGACAATAGTGTTGCCATCTGCAGCCTGTGCTGTCAATGCATAAGTCGCGGTAAGCTGAACACTTACCTAGTTACTACCGCCTTAAGAAGGCAGCTGGCCTCCCATCACCGAGCCCAGTAGGAGCAACGCCGTCAGAACCCACAAAGCCACACTCCTGGTGCTCCACATCCTGCCTTTTCTCCTTCTTCTCCTCTCTCCTCCCATTTGTCCTCCACTCCACCTTCGATCGTGCAGTCGTCGCGTTCATCTGACAGAAGGCAGGCTTCCGTGGCCCAAATGTTCAAGCGAAAAAAGATGATGACGCCAGATAACCCTCTTGTCCAACGGCTGACCGCTGGCTTGTCGGAACTGCTAGCCCGCCAACTACTGTTATATAAACTGGTGGACTCGGAGACCTTTAGAAAATTTGTGGCCATTGGCACACCACAATGGAAGGTCCCCGGAAAGAAATATTTCTCCCAGAAGGGCATCCCAGAGCTATATGGCCACATTCAGCGGCAAGTGAATATATCTCTGGCACACAGTGTCAGTGCCAAGATACATCTGACCACAGACACATGGTCTAGAAAACACGGGCAGGGAAGGTACATAACTTTTACTGCCCACTGGGTGAACCTTCAAGCATGTAACCCGTGGCACCCGAGTGGATTTGGCGTTACCGCCACAGATTGCATGCAGGCCTGCCTCTTCTTCTCCTCCTCGTACTCCATCCTCCGTCTTCTCCTCGGCTAATTCCTTCTTTTCCACTGCTACCACCTCTTCCACTGCACTCCACAAGTTCCCTAGAACCTTTTTGACGTGCCAGGTGAGATGTTTGCCATGCTGTGCTGCTGCTGTTGTGCCTGGAAGCCAAGAGCCACACCGGTCCAGCACTGCTTTCAGCTCTGCAATCACAGGCCGATCAGTGGCTAACCCTGTTCAATTTGAAAGTTGGTAAAGTGGTGTGCGACAACGGTGCCAATCTGCTGAGCATGCTGAAACATGGGCAAAATGACACACGTCCTGAACTTAGTCGTGCAGCGATTCGTTGCCAAATATCCGCAGGCCAGGAAAATCTCTTGCCATTTTAGAAGATCTTACACGGCCATGGCTCGCCTTGCTGACGCTCAGCGGCGACACCACCTGCCTGTAAGACGTCTGATTTGTGACAGCCCAACACGCTGAAACGTCACCTTGTACATATATGCTTGATAGGCTGCTCCAGCAGCAACGTGCGGTAAAGACTACCTGTACGAACTCTGCAGCAGGACAGGCTCTGGGGACCTTGGTTTCTGTTCACCGCTCCAGTGGCTGTTCATGCGTGACGCATGCAGACTTCTGCGGCCATTTGATGAGATCACCAAACTGGTCAGTCGCAGCCAGGGCACCATCAGTGACATCGTACCTTACGCCTTCTTTTTGGAGTGTGCATTGCATCGTGTCATTGATCAAGCCATCGAGGAGCAGGAGCTGGAAGATGAGGAAGTCGCAATGCTGAATTAATTCCCAGGTGGGACTACTCCATCTGAGACAAGTCATCAGGAGTCTGAAGAGGAGTCAGAGGAGGATAGTGGGTGGGGGAAGGAGGATCAGTAAGAAGAGAAGACTTTGAGGGGGACTTTTAACTTTTTGTGGATACCTGGTGTTGTCCGTGGCTGGGGGGAGGAGACCGAGGATGACATTCTCCTGGGCGATGAGCAGGAGCCAGGGCGTTCCACTGCTTTCAATTTAGTGCAAATGGGGGCCTTCATGCTCCAGTGTTTGAAGAGGGACCCCCTTATAAAAAGCATAAAGGGCAAGGACCAGTACTGGGTAGCACGGTACTTAGACCCCCGTTAGAAACACAAAATGGCGGACATATTACCAACATTACAGAAGGCTGTCAGAATGCAGCATCTTCAGGCCTTGCTGCAAGAGATGCTGTATTCTGCTGTTGCTGGAGCTGGCAGAGGAATTTCCACCCACAGCAAAACAGGTGCGGGTAAAAAATCCTACCGCGCCTGCAAGAAGAGGGTGGTTTGAACATGTGTTGGTCACTTCGGATATGAGATCATTCTTGCAGATAACCTATCAAGAGCCGGCCTCCAAATCCATCTTCAGGGAACGCCTAGACTAACAGCTGTCCGACTACATCGGGTTAACGGCCGATGTGGACGCTTTGAGAAGCGAGGAACCCCTGGACTACTGGGTGTGCAGGCTTGACCTGTGGCCAGAGCTGGCACAATTTGCCATGGAACTCTTGGCTTGCCCCTCGTCGAGTGTCCTGTCCGAAAGGACGTTCAGCTCATCAGGGGGAATCGTGACGGATAAGAGCACTCGCCTAGCTCACGACAGTGTGGACTACCTCACATTTCTAAAAATGAATGAGGCATGGATCTCGGAGGAATTCAACAACTGTGATGACCACGTGTAATTGAATTTCCTCATGCCAGCCCACACATATCCGCCACCACACAGAACAAAGAATGGTCCTTGTCTTATTTATATACAGTGGCATAAAAGGCCTTTTCTTTCAGGTGAATGCCTCATTTTTGGGGCATCTACTCCAGTGGCCTACAGTAAAATTTTTATCCAGTGACCGCTTAATGTACCTCCAGACACATAATCATTTGTTCTTTTCTGTCAGGTGAATGCCTAATTTTTGGGGCCTGTACTGGCCTACAGAAAAATCTTTAGCCGGTGACCGCCTATTGTACCTCCAGACACATAATCTTTTGTTCTTTTCTGTCAGGTGAATGCCTAATTTATGGGGCCTGTACTGGCCTACAGTAAAATTGTTATCCACTGACCGTCTAATATACCTCCAGCCATATACTTACTTGTTCTTTTCTGTCCGGTGAATGCCTCATGTTTAAGGCCTGTACTAGACTGGACTGCAGTAAAATTGTTATCCACTGACCGCCTAATATACCTCCAGCCACATAATCATTTGTTCTTTTCTGTCCGGTGAATGCCTAATGTTTGGGGCCTATACTCCATTGGCCTGCAGAAGAATTGTTATCCACTGACCACCTAATATACCTCCAGCCACATAATCACTTGTTCTTTTCTGTCCAGTGAATGCCTCATATTTGGGGCCTGTACTCCACTGGCCTGCAGAAAAATTGTTATGCACTGAACGTCTAATATACCTACAGCCACATAATCATTTGTTCTTTTCTGTCAGATGAATGTCTAATTTTTGGGGCCTGTACTCCATTGGCCTACAGTAAAATTGTTATGCACTGATCGTCTAATATACCTCCAGCCACATAATCACTAGTTCTTTTCTGTCAGATGAATGCATAGTTTTTGGGGCCTGTACTCAACTGGCCTACAGTAAAATTGTTATGCACTGACCGGCTTATATACCTCCAGCCATATAATCACTTGTTCTTTTCTGTCAGGTGAATCCATAATTTTTGGTTCCTGTACTCCATTGGCCTACAGTAAAATTGTTATGCACTGACCGTCTAATATACCTCCAGCCACATAATCACTTGTTCTTTTCTGTCAGGTGAATGCCTAATTTTTGGGGCCCGTACACCCGTGGCCTAAAATAAAAAATTTCTAGGCTCCAGCAGGGCACATTTTTGAGAGTTTCCCTTTAAGACGCTTAAAAATGGCCCCTGATTAAGATACATATTTTTTGTGGGAATTTTTGCCATTGATCCCCCTCTGGTATGTCACTGTCCATTTGTGCACTTCTTGTAAGTATTTGGTGGCTGCAAATATGACATGAAGGTTTTTCAGGTTCACCTGCAATTAAAGTGAATGGGGCCTGCCGCGAACAGGTGGTTCGTGAACATTTGATCGCGAATGCAAACTCACGCAAACGCGAAACATCCTGGCCGATGTTCGTCCATCACTAGTTGAATCTTCCTTTTCTCATCTTCCTTCTCCTCTTCCATCATATCCACATGCTTATTCGTCGCATATAATGCCCTCGCATATATGCCCTTCACATATAATGTTTTACAGGGTCAGCTCAGCTGCAGACCCTCATATATAATTTTTTAGAGGGTCAGCTCACCAGCAGGCTCTCACCTACAATGTATAACAGGGTCAGCTCACCAGCAGGCTCTAGCATATAAGTTTTTAGAGGGTCAGCTCACCAGCAGTCCCTCGCATATAATGTTTTACAGGGTCAGCTCACCAGCAGGCCCTCACATATAATGTTTTACAGGGTCAGCTGACCTGCAGGACCTCACCTACAACCTTTTAGAGGGTCAGCTCACCAGCAGGCCCTTGCATATACATTTTTACAGGGTCAACTCACCGGCAGGCCCACACCTAAAATCTTTTACAGGGTCAGCTCACCTGCAGGCCTTCACCTAATTATACCTAATGGGTAATTTGCGTGCATGCTGCCTTGGTCGCATGCGGGAGCAGTAGCTATTTCTCCGGCTCCCTCTCCAGAATCGAACCTTGATTCCCCGTTACCCGTGGTCACCATGGTTTGCACTGAAATTAACATCAAAAGTTGATAGGGCAGACATCCGAATGAATCGTCGCCGTCACGGGGACGTGCAATCGGCCGCAGGTTATCTAGAGTTCCAAAGCGGCAGCAGGCCCTCGACCATAATGTTTTAGATGGTCAGATCAGCAGGCGTTTGCTCCAAATGTTTTCGAGGGTCACCAGCAGGCATCAATCATAATTTTTCAAGGGTGTGTATGATGCCCTCCTTTATGTGTAACAAAGGGTGTATTGTAGTGCCAGTTCCTTGTAATTTTTTGCAGCCCTTTCACTTAGTGCATAGGCTTTATCAGTGTAGGATTCCCACTACATGAACAATGTGAATGAGGCCCTCCTGCATGTGATGTACAGGTTGTATTGGAGTGCCTCTTCCTTGTAATTTTTGGCAACACTTGCACTTTATATAAAAGTAAATATACATGAAAGAATGTTTCCTAACAATATTTCCTCTAAAATCAATTTTATCTATGGTTTGGTGCGTATTATTGTCAGTCTGTAAAAGTGGTGTACTATTCGGACAGCATCGTTCCCAGCAGTGACCTGGGAGTCCAAGATGCATCCAGACATCCTCCCCACGCTGTTCCCAAACCATTTCGGTGGTGTTTCCATCAATTTCTGACCTTTTCCTCTGAACCAGGCACCCTCCCCTCTTCAGAGCAGGGGGTGCCTGGTTTAATGCTCTGGTTCTCCCATTGACTTCCATTATACTCGGGTGCTCGGTAGAGCACCCGAGCATTACGATGTGTTCGGCCAGAGCACCCAAGCACTTTGGTGCTTGATCAACACTACTAGAGACGTTAAGCTAAGCTTAGCTTTGATTGTAGCCCAATTTCTAGTGACTATAGCGTTTGCCACTGTGACAGCTATTTTGCCAATACTGAGGTGATTAAGTATTCATTAACACGTGTAAACCCTGTATGTTTTTATTCTATAATCTTATCTGATATTCAGTGCTATTGGAGGAGCACATATTGTCTTAAACTGGTCATACGGGATTTTGATGGGTTTGACTGACAATTAGAGTTGAGCGAACACCTGGATGTTCGGGTTCGAGAAGTTCGGCCAAACTTCCCGGAAATGTTCGGGTTCGGGATCCGAACCCGAACCGAACTTCGTCCCGAACCCGAACCCCATTGAAGTCAATGGGGACCCGAACTTGTGGGCACTAAAAAGGCTGTAAAACAGCCCAGGAAAGAGCTAGAGGGCTGCAAAAGGCAGCAACATGTAGGTAAATCCCCTGCAAACAAATGTGGATAGGGAAAAGAATTAAAATAAAAATTAAAAAAATAAAAATGAACCAATATCAATTGGACAGAGGTCCCATAGCAGAGAATCTGGCTTCACGTCAGCAGAGAATCAGTCTCTTCATGCCATAGCAAAGAATCTGGCTTCATGTCAGCAGAGAATCAGTCTCTTCATGCCATAGCAGAGAATCTGGCTTCATGTCAGCACAGAATCAGTCTTCATGTCATAGCAGAGAATCAGGCTTCACGTCACCCACCACTGGAACAGGCCACTGTCACACATTTAGGCCCAGGCACCCAGACAGAGGAGAGCGGTATGTAACAGAGAATCTGGCCTTATGTCAGCACAGAATCTGTCTTCATGTCATAGCAGAGAATCAGGCTTCACGTCACCCACCACTGGAACAGGCCACTGTCACACATTTAGGCCCCGGCACCCAGACAGAGGAGAGCGGTCCCGTAACAGAGAATCTGGCCTTATGTCAGCGCAGAATCTGTCTTCAAGTCATAGCAGAGAATCAGGCTTCACGTCACCCACCACTGGAACAGGCCACTGTCACACATTTAGGCCCCGGCACCCAGACAGAGGAGAGCGGTCCCGTAACAGAGAATCTGGCCTTATGTCAGCACAGAATCTGTCTTCATGTCATAGCAGAGAATCAGGCTTCACGTCAACCACCACTGGAACAGGCCACTGTCACACATTTAGGCCCCGGCACCCAGACAGAGGAGAGCGGTCCCGTAACAGAGAATCTGGCCTTATGTCAGCGCAGAATCTGTCTTCATGTCATAGCAGAGAATCAGGCTTCACGTCACCCACCACTGGAACAGGCCACTGTCACACATTTAGGCCCAGGCACCCAGGCAGAGGAGAGAGGTCGCGTAACAGAGAATCTGGCCTTATGTCAGCACAGAATCTGTCTTCATGTCATAGCAGAGAATCAGGCTTCACGTCACCCACCACTGGAACAGGCCACTGTCACACATTTAGGCCCCGGCACCCAGACAGAGGAGAGCGGTCCCGTAACAGAGAATCTGGCCTTATGTCAGCGCAGAATCTGTCTTCATGTCATAGCAGAGAATCAGGCTTCACGTCACCCACCACTGGAACAGGCCACTGTCACATATTTAGGCCCAGGCACCCAGGCAGAGGAGAGAGGTCGCGTAACAGAGAATCTGGCCTTATGTCAGCACAGAATCTGTCTTCATATCATAGCAGAGAATCAGGCTTCACGTCACCCACCACTGGAACAGGCCACTGTCACACATTCAGGCCCCGGCACCCAGACAGAGGAAAGCTGTCCCGTAACAGAGAATCTGGCCTTATGTCAGCGCAGAATCTGTCTTCATGTCATAGCAGAGAATCAGGCTTCACGTCACCCACCACTGGAACAGGCCACTGTCACATATTTAGGCCCAGGCACCCAGGCAGAGGAGAGAGGTCGCGTAACAGAGAATCTGGATTTATGTCAGCACAGAATCTGTCTTCATGTCATAGCAGAGAATCAGGCTTTATGTCACCCACCACTGGAACAGGCCACTGTCACACATTTAGGCCCCGGCACCCAGACAGAGGAGAGCGGTCCCGTAACAGAGAATCTGGCCTTATGTAAGCGCAGAATCTGTCTTCATGTCATAGCAGAGAATCAGGCTTCACGTCACCCACCACTGGAACAGGCCACTGTCACACATTTAGGCCCCGGCACACAGACAGAGGAGAGTGGTCCCGTAACAGAGAATCTGGCCTTATGTCAGCACAGAATCTGTCTTCATGTCATAGCAGAGAATCAGGCTTCACGTCACCCACCACTGGAACAGGCCACTGTCACACATTTAGGCCACGGCACCCAGACAGAGGAGAGCGGTCCCGTAACAGAGAATCTGGCCTTATGTCAGCGCAGAATCTGTCTTCATGTCATAGCAGAGAATCAGGCTTCACGTCACCCACCACTGGAACAGGCCACTGTCACACATTTAGGCCCAGGCACCCAGGCAGAGGAGAGAGGTCGCGTAACAGAGAATCTGGCCTTATGTCAGCACAGAATCTGTCTTCATGTCATAGCAGAGAATCAGGCTTCACGTCACCCACCACTGGAACAGGCCACTGTCACACATTTAGGCCCCGGCACCCAGACAGAGGAGAGCGGTCCCGTAACAGAGAATCTGGCCTTATGTCAGCGCAGAATCTGTCTTCATGTCATAGCAGAGAATCAGGCTTCACGTCACCCACCACTGGAACAGGCCACTGTCACACATTTAGGCCCCGGCACCCAGACAGAGGAGAGGTTCATTCAACTTTGGGTTGCCCCGCAATATAATGGTAAAATGAAATTAAAAATAGTATTGAATGAGGAAGTGCCCTGGAGTAGAATAATATATTGTTAAGGGGAGGTAGTTAATATATAATCTGCACAAGGGATGGACAGGTCCTGTGGGATCCATGCTTGGTTCATTTTTATGAACGTCAGCTTGTCCACATTGGCTGTAGACAGGCGGCTGCGTTTGTCTGTAATGACGCCCCCTGCAGTGCTGAATACACGTTCAGACAAAACGCTGGCCGCCGGGCAGGCCAGCACCTCTAAGGCATAAAAGGCTAGCTCTGGCCACATGGACAATTTGGAGACCCAGAAGTTGAATGGGGCCGAACCATCAGTCAGTACGTGGAGGGGTGTGCACAGGTACTGTTCTACCATGTTAGTGAAATGTTGCCTCCTGCTAACACGTTCCGTATCAGGTGGTGGTGCAGTTAGCTGTGGCGTGGTGACAAAACTTTTCCACATCTCTGCCATGCTAACCCTGCCCTCAGAGGAGCTGGCCGTGACAAAGCTGCGTTGGCGACCTCTTGCTCCTCCTCTGCCTTCGCCTTGGGCTTCCACTGGTTCCCCTGTGACATTTGGGAATGCTCTCAGTAGCGCTTTTACCAACGTGCGCTTGTACTCGCGCATCTTCCTATCACGCTCCAGTGTAGGAAGTAAGGTGGGCACATTGTCTTTGTACCGGGGATCCAGCAGGGTGGCAACCCAGTAGTCTGCACACGTTAAAATGTGGTCAACTCTGCTGTCGTTGCGCAGGCACTGCAGCATGTAGTCGCTCATGTGTGCCAGGCTGCCCAGAGGTAAGGACAAGCTGTCCTCTGTGGGAGGCGTATCGTCATCGTCCTGTGTTTCATCCCAGCCACGCACCAGTGATGGGCCCGAGCTGCTTTGGGTGCCACCCCGCTGTGAACATGCTTCATCCTCATCCTCCTCCACCTCCTTCTCATCCTCGTCCTCCAGTAGTGGGCCCTGTCTGGCCACATTTGTACCTGGCCTCTGGTGTTGCAAAAAACCTCCCTCTGAGTCACTTCGAAGAGACTGGCCTGAAAGTGCTAAAAATGACCCCTCTTCCTCCTCTTCCTCCTGGGCCACCTCCTCTTCCATCATCGCCCTAAGTGTTTTCTCAAGGAGACATAGAAGTGGTATTGTAACGCTGATAACGGCGTCATCGCCACTGGCCATGTTGGTGGAGTACTCGAAACAGCGCAACAGGGCACACAGGTCTCACATGGAGGCCCAGTCATTGGTGGTGAAGTGTGTCTGATCCACAGTGCGACTGACCCGTGCGTGCTGCAGCTGAAACTCCACTATGGCCTGCTGCTGCTCGCACAGTCTGTCCAGCATATGCAAGGTGGAGTTCCACCTGGTGGGTACGTCGCATATGAGGCGGTGAGCGGGAAGGCCGAAGTTACGCTGTAGCGCAGACAGGCGAGCAGCGGCAGGGTGGGAACGCCGGAAGCGCGAACAGACGGCCCGCACTTTATGCAGCAGCTCTGACATGTCGGGGTAGTTGCGAATGAACTTCTGCACCACCAAATTCAGCACATGTGCCAGGCAAGGGATGTGCGTCAAACCGGCTAGTCCCAGAGCTGCAACGAGATTTCGCCCATTATCGCACACCACCAGGCCGGGCTTGAGGCTCACCGGCAGCAACCACTCGTCGGTCTGTTGCTCTATACCCCGCCACAACTCCTGTGCGGTGTGGGGCCTGTCCCCCAAACATATGAGTTTCAGAATGGCCTGCTGACGTTTACCCCGGGCTGTGCTGAAGTTGGTGGTGAAGGTGTGTGGCTGACTGGATGAGCAGGTGGAAGAAGAGGAGGAGGAAGCTGAGTAGGAGGAGGAGGAGACAGGAGGCAAAGAATGTTGCCCTGCGATCCTTGGCGGCGGAAGGACGTGCGCCAAACAGCTCTCCGCCTGGGGCCCAGCCGCCACTACATTTACCCAGTGTGCAGTTAGGGAGATATAGCGTTTCTGGCCGTGCTTACTGGTCCACGTATCTGTGGTTAGGTGGACCTTGCCACAGATGGCGTTGCGCAGTGCACACTTGATTTTATCGGACACTTGTTTGTGCAGGGAAGGCACGGCTCTCTTGGAGAAGTAGTGGCGGCTGGGAACAACATACTGTGGGACAGCAAGCGACATGAGCTGTTTGAAGCTGTGTGTGTCCACCAGCCTAAATGACAGCATTTCATAGGCCAGTAGTTTAGAAATGCTGGCATTCAGGGCCAGGGATCGAGGGTGGCTAGGTGGGAATTTACGCTTTCTCTCAAATGTTTGTGAGATGGAGAGCTGAATGCTGCCGTGTGACATGGTTGAGATGCTTGGTGACGCAGGTGGTGGTACATCCCATGTTTGCTGGGCGGCAGGTGCCAACGTTCCTCCAGAGGCAGAGGAAGACGCCGAGGCGGCGGCAGCAGCAGCAGAAGAGGCCGAGGCGGCGTCAGCAGCAGAAGAGGCTGAGGCGGCAGCAGCAGAAGAGGCAGCAGGGGGAGCCTGAGTGACTTCCTTGTTTTTAAGGTGTTTACTCCACTGCAGTTCATGCTTTGCATGCAGGTGCCTGGTCATGCAGGTTGTGCTAAGGTTCAGAACGTTAATGCCTCGCTTCAGGCTCTGATGGCACAGCGTGCAAACCACTCGGGTCCTGTCGTCAGCACATTGTTTGAAGAAGTGCCATGCCAGGGAACTCCTTGAAGCTGCCTTTGGGGTGCTCGGTCCCAGATGGCGGCGGTCAGTAGCAGGCGGAGTATCTTGGCGGCGGGTGTTCTGATTTTGCCCACTGCTCCCTCTTTTGCTGTTGGCTCGGTCTCACCACTGCCTCTTCCTCCGAACTGTGAAAGTCAGTGGCACGACCTTCATTCCATGTGGGGTCTAGGACCTCATCGTCCCCTGCATCGTCTTCCACCCAGTCTTGATCCCTGACCTCCTGTTCAGTCTGAACACTGCAGAAAGACGCAGCAGTTGGCACCTGTGTTTCGTCATCATCAGAGACGTGCTGAGGTGGTATTCCCATGTCCTCATCATCAGGAAACATAAGTGGTTGTGCGTTAGTGCATTCTATCTCTTCCACCCCTGGTGAAGAGCTAGGTGGATGCCCGTGGGAAACCCTGGCAGCAGAGTCTTCAAACAGCATAAGAGACTGCTGCATAACTTGATGCTCAGACAGTTTCCCTGATATGCAGGGGGTGATGTGACAGACTGATGGGCTTGGTTTTCATGCGCCATCTGTGCGCTTTCTGCAGAAGACTGGGTGGGAGATAATGTGAACGTGCTGGATGCACTGTCGGCCACCCAATTGACTAATGCCTGTACCTGCTCAGGCCTTACCATCCTTAGAACGGCATTGGGCCCCACCAAATATCCCTGTAAATTCTGGCGGCTACTGGGACCTGAGGTAGTTGGTACACTAGGACGTGTGGCTGTGGCAGAACGGCCACGTCCTCTAACAGCACCAGAGGGTCCACTAACACCATTACGACCATGTCCACGTCCGCGTCCGCGTCATTTATTAGATGTTTTCCTCATTGTTCCCGTTCACCACAATTTTGAGAATGGCAAATTTGGGAATAGTTTTTCAACCCAGAAAAAAAAAAGTGTTTTTACGGTCACTACAAATAACTTGACCAGCTAAAACAGTACAGATTTGCTTGAATAGAAATGTGAGACCTGTTTTTTTTTTTGCACTGTGTGACAGGTTAAGGTTTAATCACAGAATCAGACTTCTATCTGTACGGTAGCGTGTGTCTTAGGTTTTTCTGAATGACACTATCAGTACCTTCAATGTAAGATATCCTTTTTGGGATAGATTTCAAGTAGGCCTCTAATACCAGAAACTAGTTATTTTGAGAATGGCAAATTTGGGAATAGTTTTTCAACCCAGAAAAAAAAAAGTGCTTTTACGGTCACTACAAATAACTTGACCAGCTAAAACAGTGCAGATTTGCTTGAATAGAAATGTGAGACCTGTTTTTTTTTGCACTGTGTGACAGGTTAAGGTTTAATCTCAGAATCAGACTTCTATCTGCACGGTAGCGTGTGTCTTAGGTTTTTCTGAATGACACTATCAGTACCTTCAATGTAAGATATCCTTTTTGGGATAGATTTCAAGTAGGCCTCAAATACCAGAAACTAGTTATTTTGAGAATGGCAAATTTGGGAATAGTTTTTCAACCCAGAAAAAAAAAAGGGCTTTTACGGTCGCTACAAATAACTTGACCAGCTAAAACAGTACAGATTTGCTTGAATAGAAATGTGAGACCTGTTTTTTTTTGCACTGTGTGACAGGTTAAGGTTTAATCTCAGAATCAGATTTCTATCTGCACGGTAGCGTGTGTCTTAGGTTTTTCTGAATGTCACTATCAGTACCTTCAATGTAAGATATCCTTTTTGGGATAGATTTCAAGTAGGCCTCAAATACCAGAAAGTAGATATTTTGAGAATGGCAAATTTGGGAATAGTTTTTCAACCCAGAAAAAAAAAGGGCTTTTACGGTCACTACAAATAACTCGACCAGCTAAAACAGTACAGATTTGCTTGAATAGAAATGTGAGACCAGTTTTTTTTTGCACTGTGTGACAGGTTAAGGTTTAATCTCAGAATCAGACTTCTATCTGCACGGTAGCGTGTGTCTTAGGTTTTTCTGAATGACACTATCAGTACCTTCAATGTAAGATATCCTTTTTGGGATAGATTTCAAGTAGGCCTCAAATACCAGAAACTAGTTATTTTAAGAATGGCAAATTTGGGAATAGTTTTTCAACCCAGAAAAAAAAAATTGCTTTTACGGTCGCTACAAATAACTTGACCAGCTAAAACAGTACAGATTTGCTTGAATAGAAATGTGAGACCTGTTTTTTTTTGCACTGTGTGACAGGGTAAGGTTTAATCTCAGAATCAGACTTCTATCTGCACGGTAGCGTGTG
Source organism: Bufo bufo (assembly GCF_905171765.1). Taxonomy (NCBI): domain Eukaryota; kingdom Metazoa; phylum Chordata; class Amphibia; order Anura; family Bufonidae; genus Bufo; species Bufo bufo. The sequence continues at coordinate 484,781,707 of NC_053389.1, forward strand.
TCTTAGATTTTTCTGAATGACACTATCAGCACCTTCAATGTAAGATATCCTTTTTGGGATAGATTTCAAGTAGGCCTCAAATACCAGAAACTAGTTATTTTGAGAATGGCAAATTTGGGAATAGTTTTTCAACCCAGAAAAAAAAAGGGGCTTTTACGGTCACTACAAATAACTTGACCAGCTAAAACAGTACAGATTTGCTTGAATAGAAATGTGAGACCTGTTTTTTTTTGCACTGTGTGACAGGTTAAGGTTTAATCTCAGAATCAGACTTCTATCTGCACGGTAGCGTGTGTCTTAGATTTTTCTGAATGACACTATCAGTACCTTCAATGTAAGATATCCTTTTTGGGATAGATTTCAAGTAGGCCTCAAATACCAGAAACTAGTTATTTTGAGAATGACAAATTTGGGAATAGTTTTTCAACCCAGAAAAAAAAGGGGCTTTTACGGTCACTACAAATAACTTGACCAGCTAAAACAGTACAGATTTGCTTGAATAGAAATGTGAGACCTGTTTTTTTTTGCACTGTGTGACAGGTTAAGGTTTAATCTCAGAATCAGACTTCTATCTGCACGGTAGCGTGTGTCTTAGGTTATTCTGAATGACACTATCAGTACCTTCAATGTAAGATATCCTTTTTGGGATAGATTTCAAGTAGGCCTCATATACCAGAAACTAGTTATTTTGAGAATGGCAAATTTGGGAATAGTTTTTCAACCCAGAACAAATGTGTGCTTTTACGGTCACTACAAATAACTTGACCAGCTAAAACTGTACAGATTTGGTTGAATAGAAATGTCAGGTCTATTTTGTAGGCGCTGGGTGACAGGCTCAACTTGCCCCTGATGTAGTATATGGCCAAAAAATAACCACACTGTTGATGGTTAAATGCACTTGGGTGACACAGGCTCAGCCTGCACCAGATGTAGTATATGGCCAAAAAATAATCAGACTGTTGATGGTTAAATGCACTTCGGTGACACAGGCTCAGCCTGCAGCTGATGTAGTATATGGCCAAAAAATAACCAGACTGTTGATGGTTAAATGCACTTCGGTGACACAGGCTCAGCCTGCAGCTGATGTAGGATATAGCACAAAATAACCACACTATTGATGGTTAAATACACTTGGTGATAGCTTGTGCTGGCGCACCACAAGTCACAAAATGGCCGCCGATCACCCCAGAAAAAAAGTGATCTAAAAACGCTCTGGGCAGCCTCAAAAAAGTGAGCAAGTCAATACTAGCACTTCAATGATCCACAGCTGCAGATCAATCACAGAATGAAGTCTTTTGGAGGAGTTAATCACTGCCTAATCTCGCCCTAATGTCGCAGCTGCAACCTCTCCCTATGCTTCAATCAGCAGAGTGACGTGCAGCGCAATGTGACCCAAGCTTATATAGAGGCTGGGTCACATGCTGCACTGGCCAATCACAGCCATGCCAATAGTAGGCAAGGCTGTGATGGCCTCTTGGGGCAAGTAGTATGACGCTTGTTGATTGGCTGCTTTGCAGCCTTTCAAAAAGCGCCAAGAAAGCGCCGAACACCGAACCCGAACACGGACTTTTACGAAAATGTTCGGGTTCGAGTCCGTGTCACGGACACCCCAAAATTCGGTACGAACCCGAACTATACAGTTCGGGTTCGCTCATTCCTACTGACAATCTAATGTATATGGAACCTCCTAACCCTCCCATGAACCATTGATGTCATGGGAGATAATGATCAGGCACATTGGAGTTTAGCCGTTCATTCTTTTGTTCTCAGAAGAAGAGTTTCTTTCAGTGGTAGCAGCTTTCTTCCCTCTCCTTTTTCACTGTATTTGCATGCTTGGCCAAGAATCGAGGGAGATAATTGTCAGTATCAGTATTTGTAAATGAGTGTTCAACTGACAATTTAAAGCGCAGTGTGAGGTGATAAATTCGGAGCGACCTCACTTTTCTATCCTTAGTGGTCTTAAAATTGAACTGTATCAAACTGAATGTTCCTTAGTATGAGATTAAAACGTAACTTTTATTTTTCCTTTTATAATAAATTAGACAAAAATTCTCTAAAAAGTTCTTTATACACTTCATTTGTGGGGAGGAGAGAGAATTATATAATTGTAGTTGGCCCTAGAGTCCTTCTCTTTCAATTGTGGGGAGGGAGGCACCATCCAGGATTTTCTATGCTTGAGTGCTTAATCTTACAGTCTGCTGACCCTAATCAACTCGTCTAGTCAGGGAAATTACTGACAGGCTGTAGTCGGTGCTTACAATACGACAAGGAGAATGAGGGATTTTTAGATCAGGCCCGAGGTTCCAGCGGCTGAGGGTCGTCCTTCTCAGGGCGAGTGCTCCGACTTCAGCCTGTCAGTAGAGAGACACTAGGGCCAATTACAATTATATAATCAATTCTCCTCCCCACAAAGAAAGTGTTTAAAGAACTTTTCTGAGAATTTCTGTCTCATTCATTATAAAAGGAAAAATAAAAGTTATGTTTTATTTTCATACTAAGGTACACTCAGTCTGATACAGTTCAACTGACAATTATCTCAGGTGCATAGCAGCTTTAAGGTTAGAAAAAAAGGGGGAGATTTATCAAACTGGTGTAAAGTGGATCTGGCTTAGTTGCCCATAGCAACCAATCAGATTCCACTTTTCATTTTTGGAAAATGATAGGTGGAATCTGATTGGTTGCTATGGACAACTTAGCCAGTTCTACTTATACACCAGTTTTTGAAATCTCCTCAAAGACTTCTACTTGGTCAATTTCAAGGATAGACATCAACTCATTTTGAATACAATGGCTCCATGAATTGTGGTTGAGAGTTACAGAATTCTATCTATATTATATTCTATTTATTTTATTACAAAACCTCTGAGCCACCAAATATGAGCATTTGAGCCGTTTTTGAGTGTTGCTCTTTAGTATATATGTTTTAACATGTGTCAGAAAAGAACTTTATGCAATTTATAATAAAATTTACTTTAAGACATTTTAGAGTTCTGATGACCCATCTGTCTGTGCAATAATACATTTAATAAAAGTGAACTTTCAAAAAAGTTTATAGAAGTGGGGAATGAGTTTGAGATTTTGCCAAAAACGTCTGTGTCTGTTTAACATTTTGAGGATCAGGCACTTTGCACTGCAAGATGACTTTACCTTACATCTTTCAACAACAGGCATTAAGACATATTCTCCTACATATTAGATTGTTGTCAAATCCTGTTGATGTTGGTGGCATGTGACAACAATTATCTAAAGTCTATGGCCATCTTAACAAAGCTGTGCATTAGACCACACCGTTACTGTGGAGGAAGCTATCACCAATTTCCCTGAGTGTCTCCGGCCTTGATCAGATTATATATAGTACTACACTGAAGGTTTACTTTGATTTGGTAAGTAAAAACATTCCAGATTAGTTTTTTACTCAATATTTAGTGCTTGATGCATGAGTTTGACTTTAGTGTTACTTAATCAGCACTGGGTTAATATAAAATCGTATTTTTGACAATGGAATCCTGCTTTGCTAAACATAATATACAACTCTATTGATTTTGGCCACTTCAGTTGTAAGGACACTTTTGGAGAATATACAGTAATTGATTGTCTGTCTTTTAGAAAATTTCAATTGTTTGAGAATCTATCAAACATTTCCAAAGGACTTCATTTTGTTGACAGCATTGCAATTACATTTATTTGACTATATTTAGGAATCAGAAGAGGAGTCTGTTCTTTCACTTAAAATGCCTCTATATAACACTTTATAACTTGCAAAGACTAAGACAAATTACATTAATATTAGTAACTTTCAAAATATTAAAATGTCCTTGTTCTCTAGACACACTTTCATTAAATACATTAATGAGTGCTACCATACTTGCCAACAGTATTGGAAAAAAGGAGCATACTGTATTTGTTAGGAGAGGAGTAAGTATAATATCTGTTCATATTGTTTTCAACATTCCACAATAAATAGCCTACGACTCCACAATAATTCATTATATATGAAAAACTGCAAACTAACCTTATTTATATATATGAAGAGATACATAGAGTCTGGGAAAGGTGTTTGACATTGTCCCTCAAAGACTCTTCATAAGTAAATTAAGATCTAGAGGTTTAGAAAGTACAGTTTGTAATTGGATAGAAAACTGGCTTTTGGACCATGTCCACAGAGCTGTGGTTAGTGATTCCTACTGTACTCTGAATGGTCCTGGTTATAAGTGCTGTAAAGCAAGGTTTATTATTTATTAATGATATAGCCTTGCTTCTATTTTTGCAGTTGGCACAAATATATGTATAGTGTAACCTATGGAAGATGTTCATAAATTATAAACTGCTTTGGACACACTGATGGTGAAGGGGGGGGGGGGGGTATATCAAGCCCTTCACTCCAGAATTCTGGAGTCGCAAAAAAGTGGTTGTGGCTAAAAGTCAAAAAGTTTTTTTTCTAGCTGTGATTTTTTAAAGTCACCAAAAGAGATGCAATCACACTTCAGTAGGGGGTGCTGTAGTAAATAAGAGCAACATTTCTACACAAATTTATTAAACAATGTGCAACATTTGATAAATTTAGCAGACATTATCCCAACATAGACAAAAAAAATAATAAGGGGGACATTCACTAAGACCGGAGATTTAGATGCCGGGCAGCTTAATATGCCTAAGTTATCTAGAGGCGCCGGCCTCTACATAACTTAGGTGCATGATCCAACATCCGTTCAACAAGCTTAGCAGCTCCCTTGCTGGTGTAGATTCATGTCATTTTCTCCACCATCATAATAGTATTGGGAATTATAACTGTCATGAACCCATTATACAGAGCAGGGCCGGCTTCAGGTTCATGTGGGCCCTTGGGCGATAAAGTCTCAGTGGGCCCCCTTACATAGTGATAACTCTCTAAGTACAGATAATGTAGTAGATATCACCTGCAGTCTTATGTAACAACACAGACACAGTGATGGCTATCTGAGTACAGAAAATGTAGTAGTGCTACCTGCAGCCCTATGTAAAACCACAGATAACACTTGTGCTGATTATGTGGTAGTGTTACCTGCAGTCCTATGTAAAAACCACAGATAACTCTAGTGCTGATAATGTGGTAGTGTTACCTGCAGTCCTATGTAAAACCACAGATAACACTAGTGTAGATCATGTGGTAGTGTTACCCACGTCCTTAATGTGCCTCCCTGTTCCTCTCCCACGGGACTTCATGCTGGTGGCGCTGCCTACTCTTCCATCTTCTTCTTGCCCCACACAGAACGTCCTGAGGCAGCTGCGTCAAGGTATAGGAACACTGGTGATGGTGACACACAGGGAGAGATAAACACACACAGGGACAGAAACACACACAGGCACAGACACACACACACAAAGACATGCACAGAGACAGGGACACGCACAGAGACAGACACATACATATGGACAGACACTTATACTATGGTGAGATCGTCACAGCACCTGCTGTGTATGGGGTAGGCTCACCGCCGCAGTCCGCTCCATCCATTGTCTCAGCACCGCATAGTGAGTGGGGCACAACACTGCCTGCATGGCCTGGCTTATCATAAGCTGAGACAGCGGTATAAAACCCAGTGACAGCTCAGGCTTCTTTCACATCATTTAACTAGAGTAGAGATTGGTTTGCGTACTTATACAAACAGTTGGATAACTGCCTGAAAAGAACACTAAAATAGATAATTTATTATGTAATAATTAAAATATAGTAGCTACCCGCCAGCAGAACAAAACAGGCTAGGTGTGCTGAGCTAGTGGACTGTGTGTATACATATACAGCCACTATTCCCATTCCCACCACTAAATAAAGAAAACTGTATGTGGTGCCAGGGGATACACTGTTTCCTCCACAATAACTGGGTGAGAGGCCTGTGTCCAGGTCAGGGGGAACTAACTCTCCTTAGGGAGAGAGCACCTTAATCAGTGTGAGGAGACTTATAGGCCAAACATGCTCCTCTGTAATTCTGGGATGTAAATGAGCTCATTTGCATCCCTCCCCTCCCAGAATTCCAGAGGAGCATGTATGGCCTATAAGTCACCTCACTCTGATTAAGATGGCTGAGCCTGAAGGGGTTAAAAATGAAACAACTGAAAAAAAAAAAAAAAAAAGGACCTTACAGGCCAGCAGAAACCACAGGAACCAACTCTGCAGTGATGGGAGAAAGGCAGGAGTAGCCATATTGAGTGGTCAGAGTGGTCACCCTCTGGTGATCACAGAAGAACTTGGGGCATGTCAGGAGCACGGAGGACTGCAGAAGGAGGAGGCAATTATCGGGTTATTTTCCTGGGACCCGGCCCCTCCTTCTGCAAGTCTCTCTCTCTCAAGGCTCCCGAGCTCTCTTCGCTAGCTGTGTGAGGAGGCGGGGCCAATGACGCAGCATCGCAGACTGGCACAGGGAGTAAGAGGCAGGACACTGCCTGCATGGCCGGCCTTATCATAAGCCGGGAAAAGCAGTCAACCGCCCGGGACAGTTGGGACCTATGCAGCTGCAGGAGTGAGCGGGCACAGTGGGCCCCCCCAGAAGCAGTGGGCCCCGGCACTTGCCCGGGTGAGCTGAGTGCTGACGCCGGCCCTGATACTGAGGCATAAGAGTATAATTTTTTTAATTTTTTTTTTACAAAATCACTAGTGCCCCCTCATCTGGAATGTGTAATTCAGTTCTTGGAATCAGTGCAAAGAAAGAATGCCCTTGAGTTAGAAAAAAACACAAACAAAGGCAAAAAAATGATAGTGGAAGATCTTAGTTATAAGGAAAGATTTAAAAAAATGTATCTAATCTTGAAAAGAGACATTTAAAGAACTAAGACGTCATACTTAGTAATTACTTGCATTACATACTGTATGTAACAATTCTTTTCATATAACATTAAGTTTTGCCATTACTTTACTACTCCAATGAGAAGTTTATGAAATAATTGCTATCAGTCTGCAATCGAGGTCTAGCTGGGTCTGTCCCTGCATAGTTTGACACTATTCAATCAGAGACTGTGTAGGGACACATCCCAGCTCATGACACCTAGTTTGACATTTATTGCAGACAGCTGGCAATTTATTTATAAACTTCTAGTAAGAAAAATAGAGGAATGTCACAACATAGAGTTAATGAAATACTCCAAAATTGTCATTACATGAGAAGTGCAAGTAGTTAGTAAAACGGACATGTTAGGAGAGGTAACAGGTCCTCTTTAAGGTGGGATAGGATTAACCTGCATACATATAAAACTGGCCCCTGAAAAACATATGGTAAAAAGCTGGTTAATGTAAAATACCTTCAAAAGACAAGGGGACACTATCTCCATCTGGAGAAAAAGGTTGAATCTCCAGAGGCAACAAAGCTTCCTTTCCTTTAGAACTGTGAATCTGTGGAATAGTCGACCTCAGGATTTGGTCACAGCAGGAATAGTTGACAGCTTGAAAAAAGGCTTACATGATTTCTTAGAATAAAATAATATGAACTTTTATGTAAATGTATAGAGTTCTAGTTTTGATTTTTGATCCAGTCTAATTGCCACTTTGGATCAGGAGGGGGATTTTTTCTCTTTAGGAATACCCAAAAGAACTTCGGTAATTTCGGTAATTACAGAACAAATGAATTGCAGCACTATAGAAATTTGAATGGTAATAATGAATTATTTACAATGAAACATTTAGCCCTGTCACAGAAAGTTTTTCAAACTTGTAAAATGCCCCGTGACAGGGCTGAAATTTTGCATTGACTTTGAAAATTCTGAATAATTCATAGTTTGTATTGGAATTTCTGAAGTACTGTTAGATAGATTAGATATATAGATAGATAGATAGATAGATAGATAGATAGATAGATAGATAGATATGAGATAGATATGATATAGATAGATAAATATGAGATAGATAGATAGATAGATAGATAGATAGATAGTGTTTATATGTTTTGATTGATTTCTCTTTCCACAGAAATATGTGTCTAACATATTTTTTTCCATCTAATATTTCTTTGCACATAACTAAAAAAGTTAATTTGCCTCTTGGAAATGGGAGTTTTATATCTGTCTCTGTTTTTTGTCATTTATTCCATTCCTAGGCGGTTGTCTATGGTTTCTATATTTATGTACAGTATCATATTCATATCCTCCAGTCCTTGATGCACACCAGGAGTAACATACAACTTTCGCAGATACTTATATATAAAAATGCTTTACTGATAACATAGAGGTGATAAAGCAATTGACTTTACATAAACATACAAATGCAAGACATATACTGTACACCACCACACACACAATGGCCTCATTTGCTGCCCTCGCTGGATGCTGTGCAAATGTGGCCAGTAATGTGTATCCATATATAATATATACAGTACAGACCAAAAGTTTGGACACACCTTCTCATCCAAAGAGTTTTCTTTATTTTCATGACTATGAAGGCATCAAAACTATGAATTCACACATGTGGAATTATATACATAACAAACAAGTGTGAAACAACTGAAAATATGTCATATTCTAGGTTCTTCAAAGTAGCCACCTTTTACTTTGATTACTGCTTTGCACACTCTTGGCATTCTCTTGATGAGCTTCAAGAGGTAGTCCCCTGAAATGGTCTTCCAACAGAATTGAAGGAGTTCCCAGAGATGCTTAGCACTTGTTGGCTCTTTTGCCTTCACTCTGCGGTCCAGCTCACCCCAAACCATCTCGATTGGGTTCAGGTCCGGTGACTGTGGAGGCCAGGTCATCTGGCGCAGCACCCCATCGCTCTCCTTCATGGTCAAATAGCCCTTACTTTCAAAGTTTTCCCAATTTTTTCGTCTGACTGACCTTCATTTCTTAAAGTAATGATGGCCACTCGTTTTTCTTTACTTAGCTGCTTTTTTCTTGCCATAATACAAATTCTAACAGTCTATTCAGAAGGACTATCAGCTGTGTATCCACCTGATTTCTCCTCAACGCAACTGATGGTCCCAACCCCATTTATAAGGCAAGAAATCCCACTTATTAAACCTGACAGGGCACACCTGTGAAGTGAAAACCATTTCAGGGGACTACCTCTTGAAGCTCATCAAGAGAATGCCAAGAGTGTGCAAAGCAGTAATCAAAACAAAAGGTGGCTACTTTGAAGAACCTAGAATATGACATATTTTCAGTTGTTTCACACTTGTTTGTTATGTATATAATTCCACATGTGTTAATTCTTAGTTTTGATGCCTTCAGTGTGAATCTACAATTTTCATAGTCATGAAAATAAAGAAAACTCTTTGAATGAGAAGGTGTGTCCAAACTTTTGGTCAGTACTGTATATACGTACATATAGAGACTGATGCATAAATAGCATATATATATATATATATATATATATATATATATAATCTACGCATACATAAACACATGCCGGGATCCACAGATACACTTGAAAATGAAATGCAATTACAAGCTACTAATACACTGCCTATCCAAATAAAAAGTCGCCTTTAGCTTTGATTACGGCAAGCATTCACAGTGGCATTGTTTTGCAATGTCACAAGATTTATTTCCATCCAGTGTTGCATTAATTTTTCACCAAGATCTTGAATTGATGATGGTAGTGTCTGACCGCTGCGCAAAGCCTTCTCCAGCACATCCCAAAGATTCTCAATGGGGTTAAGGTCTGAACTCTGTGGTTGCCAATCTATGTGTTAAAATGATGTCTCATGCTCCCTGAACCACTCTTTCACAATTTGAGCCCGATGAATCCTGGCATTGTCATCTTGGAAAATGCCCGTGCCATCAGGGAAGAAAAATCCATTGATGAAATAATCTGGTCATTCAGTATGTTCAGGTAGTCAGCTGACCTCATTCTTGGAGCACATACTATTGCTGAACATAGACCTGACCAACTGCAGCAATCCCAGATCATAGCACTGCCCCCACAGGCTTGTACAGTAGGCACTAGGCATGATGGGTGCATCACTTCATCTGTCTCTCTTCTTACCCTGATGCTCCCATCACTCTGGAACAGGGTAAATCTGGACTCATCAGACCACATGACCTTCTTCCATTGCTCCAGAGTCCAATCTGTATGCTCCCTAGCAAATTGAAGCCTTTTTTTTGGGGTTGCCTCACTGATTAGTGGTTTTCTAACGGCTACACAGCTGTTCAGTCCCAATCCCTTGAGTTTCCTTCGCATTGTGCATGTGGAAATGCTCTTAGTTTCAGTATTAAACATAGCCCTTAGTTCTACAGTTGTTTTTCTTCGACTTGATTTCCCTTCAGCAAATGTTTATGTGATCGCCAATTACGATCATTCAGGATTTTTTACCCGCCACATTTCTTCCTCGAATACGATGAGTCCCCACTATCCTTCCAGTTTTTAATAATGTGTTGAACAGTTCTTAACCCAATTTTAGTAGTTTCTGCAATCTCCTTAAATGCTTTCTCTGCTTGATGCATGCCAATGATTTGACCCTTCTCAAATAGATTAACATCTTTTCCACGACCACGAGATGTGTCTTTCGACATGGTTGTTTAAGAAACGAGAAGCAACTCATTGCACCAGTTGGGGTTAAATAACTTGTTGCCAGCTGAAAGATAATCGCCCATGCAGTAATTATCCAATAGGAGGCTCATAACTATTTACTTAGTTAAATACAGGTGGCGACTTTTTTTTTGGGACAGGCAGTGTATTTACAGTATATATACACACATAGTCTATTGGCACATTATACTTATATACAATCACATATTGCATACGAGTAATTTAGCCTGATCATGAGCTCAGTGCTGTTCATCCAGGGATGGAAGGGCAAGAGCAGAGCTCCCCAAGCTTCATGTAACCTATATCCCCAGTGTTTCAGCCTCCTCCATGGACTCCACTCTATGACCACCCAAATACCTTCCAATCTGCCAGCCGAGAGTATGTTGTCCATCTTCTTTTCCCCAGCTTTAGTGTGTTCTTCCTTTCTTTGAAATGGACGCAATGACCAAATGGTCTCTGGGCATTTTGATAGCTCAGTGGGTAAGTATCACTGAATCATATCAGTATATACTATATCCAATTCATAAGTACATTTTGTGCGGTCATAGGACTGAGGGTTTGGCTGGGAACCATATTTTCCTGTAACAGCAACTTTAACTTTTGTACCTTGAAGTTATCCATCTGCTTTAAAGCTATTTCTTATCTATGACTTTTTGATCTCTCTTTATGTTATGTTGTGCAAGTTATTTTTTGTTATTTTTAACAGTTACAGAACTGTCATTTTTCACTTTTTTCATAGTCATCACGGTTTTATAGAAATGTATAATCCCTGCTTTCTTATTTTCCACCCCCTCTTCTCCCTCTGGCTCCCCCTGATAGATTTTGCAATGAATTCAATGCAGAACCTGATCTATGACAGCCTGTTGAGAGATGTTAGAAAATCAAGTATAAAAATGTGGTAACATGAGGGACATCTCTGTGCATATTTTTATGGCACTTATTTTTAGATCTTCATTAAATTTCTTACAGTACTACAAATGATTTTGTGCAAAGTGTGTTTCAATTAATATGCACACTTCTATATGTGCTCTGGTAATGTTAACTTGCCGTACATTTAATCTTGCATAAAATACCAAGGAAGCAATATGTGGCTTATGTGTGAACATGAACAACTGTGAAGTAAAACATGGTTTCTGTTAAATTAAATTTTCCCCTTGGAAAGTGTATGCAATTATATAGTATGACATTACTGAGGAACTTAAAATTTTGATCTTCTGAGCTGGAATACAGCATATATTTGACATTTCCATAAATAAGATCGCTGTTAGGAATTTAAAAATGTAATAGGAACAAGATAAATAAAAGCAACATAAAAAGGGAAAAAAGAAATATGGAGGAGAATTATGAAAATGTAACCAATCACAGTCGTCATAAATCTGCACCACAGTGTTGTGAAGTAAAGCAAATTAACATGCTACAACTAGATTTACTATCTTCTATTTGCTTCAAGACGCCTCATATCAGAAGGGCAAACAAAAAAGTAAAGAAGAGGAATACATGGTGAATAAAACAATTCTGCAATTCAAAAATTTGAATTATATACATGAGTGCATCAAAGCAGAAATAGGGGGACAATAACACTAACCTCTTTATTAATTAAAATACTAGCAGAAGGACCCGGCTTCGCACGGGTATATTTCATCCATTACATTTAATGTTTGTGTGTGTCGTTAAAAGATATTGACACTATCCACTATAACAGTGACATCAACAGTACCCTGTCCCTTTAACAGTGACCTCCACAGTGGCCTGCCCCCTTAACAGTAACATCCATAGCACCCGCCCCTTTAACAGTGACCTCCACATCGGTTGCCCTTTTATTAGTGACCTCCACAGTACCCCGTCTCTTTAAAAGTGATTTTCACAATAACTCTCCTCCTTAACAGTGACCTCTACAGAGCTCTGTTCCCTTAAAATGTGAGCTCCACAACACCCCGCCCCCTTAACAGAGACCTCCACAGTGCCCGCCCCTTTAACAGTGACCTCCACAGCATCCCGCCCCCATATCAATGACCTCCACAGCAGCTCGCCCCTTTAACAGTGACCTCAACAGCATCCCACCCCCTTAACAGTGACCTCCACAGCAGCCCACCCCATTAACAGTGACCTCCACAGCGGCCGCCCCTTTATAGTGACCTCTACAGTACCCCATCTTCTTCACAGTGATTTCCACAACACCCCGTCCCCTTAACAGTGGCTTCTAAAGCAATCTGCCCTTTAACACTTACTTCAATAGCAGACCGTCCCCTTAACTGTGAGCTCCACAGCAGCCTGCCCCTAGGGTAGCCAGAGGTCCGGTTTTAGGCTGGACAGTCCAGCTTTCAGACTCCCTGTCCTCTGTCCGGCGCAGGACTTAGACGGACACAGGGATGTTCTTTTGAATAGCTCACTCTCAGATAGCAGCACTGTGATGTCTGAGTGTGAGCTACAGGTAGAAATTCACCCTACTTCCCACCCCTGCAACTGACAGAATTTGATTTTTACCTTCATTTTTTCAATCCCCATCAGCTGCGGAGTGAGAGGGTGTGTGGCTTGGAGGGACCTGGGGGTGTGGTTTTTAAGTCTGTCTTTTGAGGGTGGCCTGATTGGCCACCCTACCTGCCCCTGAACTGTGACCTCCACAGTACTCCGCCCCCTTAACAGTGTCATCCACAGCTCCCTACCCCTTTAAAACTGACCTACAGCAGTGAAGAAAAATGGCTGGGTTGTTATGGAAACCTGGTGTAAAACTGTGTGTATGTGGAGACTAAGGACCTGCCAGCTTCTATTGGCTGATAAGGGGCATGTGACCGTGTGTATGGCAGTTGGGATATGAAAAGAAAGACCTGCAGGCTTCTATTGGCTAATGTATGTCATGTGATGTGCCATATTTGCATTTTTGGGGGGAATAGCTCAGGAACGGTACGTGTTAGAGAGCTGAGACCCGGTCTAAAACCTTCCCAGACACCTGATGTACCTGTGTGCCAAATTTCGTCATTGTAAATGCGATGGTGCGGAATCCTTTAGCGGACATACATACACACACACATACATATACTCAGATTTATATATTAGATCTCGATGTATATGACAAATGAGGTGGCCGCAGGTGCTGGGTCATGGTCTATGCCTTTGGCAAAAAAAAAATTATGGCACCCTATAATATTAAAAAAGAATGGTCATTTGATGAATATATAGGTGCTTGGTTCATTACAGAAGAGTTATCAGAGCTGTATGCTATGAAAACCTGCTGACTCACATAAAAAATATGCAGTGACAATATATAAACATTGTAAGGGTACTTTCACACTTGCAAGCAGTTCTGTCGCCGGAATTGCCTGCGGGATCCGTTAAAACGTATGCCAACTGATGGCATTTGTAAGACTGATCAGGATCCTGATCCGTCTTACAAATGCATTGAAATGCCGGATCCGTCTTTCCTGTGCCATCCGTAAAAATGGATCTGGCATTTATTTTTTTCACCTTTTTTTCGGTCTCTGCATGCGCAGACCAGAAGGACGGAGCCGGCATTCCGGTATTTTGAATGCCGGATTCGGCACTAATACATTCCTATGGAAAAAATTGCCGGATCCGGCATTCAGGCAAGTGTTCAGTTTTTTGGGCCGGAGATAAAACTGTATTATGCAGCGGTTTTATCTCTTTTCCTGATCAGTCAAAAATACTGAAATGAAGACATCCTGATGCATCCTGAACAGATTGCTCTCCATTCAGAATGCATGGGGATAAAACTGATCAGTTATTTTCCGGTATAGAGCCCCTAGGACGGAACTCTATGCCGGAAAAGAAAAACCCTAGTGTGAAAGTACCCTAAATGGTAGGAGACTCAGAGAAGTCTTTTATGAAACAGACAAATAACAGTACTACGCAGTGTCCAAACAATATTGCACTGCAGTGCAGAAAATAATGACCCTACAAAATATGGCTACTACATATACACTCACCTAAAGAATTATTAGGAACACCTGTTCTATTTCTCATTAATGCAATTATCTAGTCAACCAATCACATGGCAGTTGCTTCAGTGCATTTAGGGGTGTGGTCCTGGTCAAGACAATCTCCTGAACTCCAACCTGAATGTCAGAATGGGAAAGAAAGGTGATTTAAGCAATTTTGAGCGTGGCATGGTTGTTGGTGCCAGACGGGCCGGGCTGAGTATTTCACAATCTGCTCAGTTACTGGGATTTTCACGCACAACCATTTCTAGGGTTTACAAAGAATGGTGTGAAAAGGGAAAAACATCCAGTATGCGGCAGTCCTGTGGGCATAAATGCCTTGTGGATGTTAGAGGTCAGAGGAGAATGGGCTGACTGATTCAAGCTGATAGAAGAGCAACGTTGACTGAAATAACCACTCGTTACAACCGAGGTATGCAGCAAAGCATTTGTGAAGCCACAACACGCACAACCTTGAGGCGGATGGGCTACAACAGCAGAAGACCCCACCGGGTACCACTCATCTCCACTACAAATAGGAAAAAGAGGCTACAATTTGCACGAGCTCACCAAAATTGGACTGTTGAAGACTGTAAAAATGTTGCCTGGTCTGAGGAGTCTTGATTTCTG
Source organism: Bufo bufo (assembly GCF_905171765.1). Classification (NCBI taxonomy): domain Eukaryota; kingdom Metazoa; phylum Chordata; class Amphibia; order Anura; family Bufonidae; genus Bufo; species Bufo bufo. The sequence goes on from NC_053389.1 coordinate 484,796,758, forward strand.
TTGAGACATTCAAATAGTAGAGTCCGAATTTGGCGTAAACAGAATGAGAACATGTATCCATCCTCTGACGGCTACTTCCAGCAGGATAATGCACCATGTCACAAAGCTCGAATCATTTCAAATTGGTTTCTTGAACATGACAATGAGTTCACTGTACTAAAATGGCCCCCACAGTCACCAGATCTCAACCCAATAGAGCATCTTTGGGATGTGGTGGAACGGGAGCTTCGTGCCCTGGATGTGCATCCCTCAAATCTCCATCAACTTCAAGATGCTATCCTATCAATATGGGCCAACATTTCTAAAGAATGCTATCAGCACCTTGTTGAATCAATGCCACGTAGAATTAAGGCAGTTCTGAAGGCAAAAGGGGGTCCAACACCGTATTAGTATGGTGTTCCTAATAATTCTTTAGGTGAGTGTATATATCATTAATAAATAAAAATATCATACAATGTGCTAACATAATATACATACAGGAGGATATTTATCAATCTGCAACAAAAAGGTAACGCAAAACTACATGTAAACTAAATTGTGCCAAATCTAATATTTTTTTTTATCTTCTAAGTCCCTTTTAGAGACCCTCGGAATATTATATGAAAAATTGGATGTGGTCTTTTTAGACCAAAAATCCCTGTAGGGGTCTCTAACTAATATTTTAACAGAAAAACATATCTTTATTTTTACCACTAAAAGACTTACGCACACAAAAACTATTTAAAATTGTCAGGGTCCAATGAGGTGATGGTGGGCAATTTATCATGGACACTAATAACTCTTAGTAGTCTTATAAATATTCCTTTGTGCCTATTGGGTGCATTATTTGGGGCACATTCCAGTCCGTCCTTTTGAAAGACCTAATTTGTACTTTATTTTGTGGGGTACTTTTGACCGGTCCACATCAACAACCTTTATATTTAAGCTGTTGATCTGGTCTACAGGGATTTTTGGTCTAAAAAGACCACATCCAATTTTTCAAATCTAAGATTTACTCCAAAATGGAGTCATGTCAAAATATAAATCTGCTGAGAAAAGTGGGCATGGTTAATAAAGTGTCATTAGGACTGTCACATGTACTATTGTGTTATAAGAAAAAAGGCACAAATATAGACAATGTTGCAAGCATACTCCAGTCAAGTATAAACTCGTGAAAAGTGGCACGCTGTAAGCTAAATTGCAATTTCATGTTAAAAAGTCACAGGTTCCTTTAGAGCTGGACATATTCAGTCCTTCCTGCTCTCCTGCTACAAACTGGCATAAAAATGTTGCAATTGCCGTCAAAATGTTGCAAATCTTTCCTAGGACCCATTTATTATGCTCTGTACAACATTTGATAAATTTTGTCTAAACTTTCACAACACAACATTCATCTCTAATTCTAAATGTCTAAATTGCACCAAAATTGATAAATCTCCCCCACATTGCCCAAATAGCAGTGCCATTCAGTATCCAAGCAGTAGTTACCAAATCCTGGATTTTCTCTGCCACCACTGCCTGGACAGTATTCAGGTTGAAAGAATCCAGCACTTTCCAAATGATTAAAATATACCTTATTAGAAATCCATAACAAAATGAATATTTCTAAGAAGAAAACCTGGAATTAGAGTATTTCATCTCTTTAAAACTCTCTCCTTTTGGTCCCTCACTACCAGCATCATTTGGACCCATTACTCCAGTGTTTGAGGATCATTAAATATTTTCCCCAATTGCTGCTCTTTATAATAATTAGCTTGAGCCACAATTATTTATTTATTTTACTCACTTATAAATGGGTTACCTATTATGCTGCAATTAACATCAGGCTGTCTCCAATGGGGCTCACAATCTAAGTGCCCTATTAGTATGTCTTTGGAGTGTGGGAGGAAACCGGAGTACCAGGAGGAAACCAACTCAAACACAGGGAGAACATGCAAACTCCATGCAGATGTGGTCAGATTTGAACCTAGGACCTTAATGCTGCAAGGCACCAGTGCTACCCACTGAGCCACCATGCTGCGTAATGAGTTCTAATGTTAGAAAACAAGACCCTGCTATTTACTTCAACATAATGAGTAGAGATAAGCGAAGTTTAGAAAAATTTGATTCTGCAACTTCGCCGGTTTGCCAAGAAATTGTATTTGTTCTAAATTAATTACAAATCGCTTCAAATTAGGTACACCCATGCCATTCTGCTTTTGGGAACGGTAAAGAACTGCGGCCTCACGGGTTGCGGCCATGCTGCGTTGAAGAAGGAACATCCAGGACCTTCTATCTTTGCATCTTGCTGACTTTTCTAGGACATGGAGACTTTGAAGGATGATTTGGAATAAGTAAAGCCAGCAAAATATGAGGATGGTCATGATTAAGACCTAGCCCTCCTAAGAGTGCAGACTGGATGGTATAGGTTGGTATGCTGGCACCAGAATAATAAAAGCTTCCATCTTATTGGTATTGAATTACATTTATGACTGATATAGGAATAAGTAAATGTAGGAATTAATAAATAAAACTGACACAGAATATTTTTCCTTACACTCTTCCTCTCCAATATTTCTTGTTTCCAGCAGCACTGTCCCTAGCGCATGAGCGCTTGCCACGTCTCTCTCCCTATGCTCAGCTCACAGGACAATGTCAGAGACCACGCGGGATGAGGGTTTTATAGGGCTGTATAGGGCATCACAGGGGATGCTATCTGAGGATTGGCTGGCTGCATTATGGGTGATCTTGCGTTCCTGTGCTTGTCTCCTCTGCACTTAGTTTTGCTTTCTAGCATGCGCAGCCGCCATTTTAGAAAAACTTGATTCATTACCATGAAGAGTGAAAAAATTCTGATTAGTGTTGAACCTTTGAAGCTTTGAATGCTTCGCTCTGTTCAATACTAATAATAACTAGAGTGCATCTTGACTGGATTAAAAAAGTTATACATTTGATTTAAAAACTAGTGGAGACAAAAAAATATCCAAAGACGCATGTTGGCGAGGTCAGCAGGAGGCTAGCAATAGAGAACATCTTGCTATACATACACATATTATACAGCAATTGTCTCACAGTATCCCAGTACTGCCGTTATGTATAAACATATTTTACAGACTGTTCCATTCCCAGCACTTCAGTGACAGTCTACTTTCTTGATACATTTCCTTGATAACTTAATGAAGGTACTTTAACATGACCTTTCACTTTCTTAAACCATGGTACAGTAATTATCATTTCTAATTATATTCTCTAAAAGTGAAACATCCCTTGATATACATTTAAATTGCCTCAGTGTCATTAATGCTAAGCTTTCTCATCCTAAATTCTCTGGTTGTGATCTACAGTAATTACCTTCTAAAATAAAGACACCACATCACTTTTAAGCATGTCTTGTGGTAATGAGCACACATTTAGACAAAGTATTATTTGGTCTTCAAATATTTAAAATGAGCCAGAGTACAAAGCATCATTCAAGGGAAACTTATAATCAAGAGTAAAATCTTAAAAATTAAATCAAACAAACTTCAGCTTAGTAACTATCAATTTGCACATATTGTGGTGCTAATAGAGATGAGCAAATCAATTCTCATTGTTTCCTGCCGGTTCTCATGAACTCTACTGTGAAACCAGCATCAGATCCTTTTTTTTTTTTAAGCATGAAATATCTTACCGTACAATTTGTTTTTAAAGAGGATGTTTGTCACCAATAGCAGCCATGCGATTATCCATAGCTATATATGTCACTGTCCCTTTAAGATTACTAATGCTGACTTCGCTCTCTAGAGTTTGAAATGCCCACATATAGTCCTAAGGGACCCCAGACTGTCATCCATAACTTTCAGAGAAATTGGAGCACTTTTGATTCAGATTGAATTTATTTACACCTAGATGTCCGCTAGATGAATTCGGGTGAACCGAGTAAAACGGCTCGCTGCACCATTTTACTACTCACTACGCATGAAAAAGCACAAGGGAGGAAGAAGAAAGATGTTCACATGACTCTGGGAGGAAGAGGGGGAGGAGGGTTGATAGACAGCAAGGATGAGCCAATCAGTGCTGCAGCAGGCAGAAAGATGCCCTTGCAGAATGAGCAGAAGAATAAGACAGTTAATGAGGGTGGATGGGTGTAGCAATGTCTGACAGAAAACGATCTTAGGGACAGTGTATAGTGACAATAAAGCTTCTATTGTAGTGTCAGGGAGAGTTTAGGGAATGGCTAGAAAGAAGAATTGTGTAGAATAGGGAAAGGCAGGGAAAGCTTTCAACCAGAGAGAGAGGAGCTGAGGCTGGGTGTGCAGTGTAGCTGCAGTTACTACCTTATAATACAGCTACAGCTGCACAGAACATCAAAAGCAGCTAATCATAAGAACATTTCCTTTTTCCCCCATTTAAACAGAAATACAACATTTTATTTTTCTTAAAAAGATGTACAATGCAGGTTAGAGTTTTAAATCTGAGTTAAAACACCTGAAATAGTAGTCCAAAATCTTGCACAGGGCATCTCCAGACAGTTCAAGTGTTTTTTTATTTTTTTTATTGGAAAAAAATAGCAACACATTTTTTACAATCCAGAGGGTAGCAGTTTTCATCTCTTTGAAAACTCCTGTAATCTTAGTTCAAGTGTTTTTTTGTTAATGTTTGACAACAGCAATGTAAGTGTACACTGCATGTTACAATCCAGAGGGTAGCATTTTATATCTCTGATTGAAAACACTGGAAACAGTAGGCCAAAATATTTCATAGGGTATTTACAGACACTTCAAGTGTTGGTGTGGTTTGCAAAAATAGCAATATAAGTGTATAACACATGTTTTTCATCCAGTGGGTAGCTCTTTAAATCTCTAAGTGAAAACACTGGAAACAGTAGGCCGAAGTATTAGGCAGGGCATTTCCAGACAGTTCAAATGTTTTTTGGTTTTGCAAAAATAGCAATATTAGTGTACAATGCGTGTTTTACACTCCAAAGGGTAGCGTTTTAAATCTCTGAGTGGAAAAACCCGGAAATAGTTGCTAGAAATCTGGGACAGGGCATTTCCAGATGGATAAAGTATTATTTTTTTTTTGCTTTGCAAAAATATCAATCCAGAGGGTAGCGTTTTAAATCTGAAAACACTGGAAATAGTAGAAGTATTTTACAGGTCATCTCCAGACGGTTCAAAGTTGTTGTTTTTTCAAAAATAGCAAGTGTACAACACATATTTTACAGTCCAGAGGGTAATGGTTGAAAACAGCAGAAGTAGTAGGTCATCTCTAGACAGTTCAAGTCTTGGTGTGTGTGTGTGTGTATGTATGTAAGGAAAATAATCTCATAGTAGACAACTTATGTTTTACACTTGAAAAATCTTTTTTCTCAATCTGTATATTTTAATGCATGTAAGTCATTAGGTCCAATCCTGATAGTGGTGCCAATAATGCATTATTTTCAAAGTAAATTGTCAGTGGTAGTGTCTTCAGTGTATTTGTAGATAGGGAAGGACATTTAATTGCACCTCTCTGTCTATAAGTTCCAGAAAACAGTCAAATTATTCCTGTACTCTGTGTGACCAAATGTCAGGAATACGGAAGAGTTCCAAACAAAAGACCCAGAGCCAGAATGTGGGTAGTAACAGCACCAGCTATCGAACCAGAAGTAGTAGTAGGCCACAGTTCTCCCTGGCTGCAGAAAAATGCAACATTATTATGGACTGGATGGCTCACTTCTCCTCTCAGTCAAATCAGGATGACATGGAGGTGACTTCAGAGTCTGACACCATGCCTTGGAGTCAGGGGTCACAGCATTACTTCTGAATCCTCTCTGTCTTCACTGCCCCTTCCTAATGGGACACCTTTTTTTCCCTAAAAACAGGCAAAACAAAAAAAACCACCATGCCCTACGGTAGATAGTCAAGAGAGTCTCCCTGTTGAAGACTTGTGTTAGAGCAGTCAGTGTTTGGACTGACCTGAGGAGGAGGTTCAAGAGGAAGCTGGGGACCCCATGCATAGCTGTGTTGGTGGTAGTAATAGTGGCACCAGTCGACAAATCAGAGGAGGAGGTTGGTGGAATCAGCAGCAATAAAGAGCAGATAAGCCGTACTACCCAAAGAACTGCCAGGGCCATATCTGCTTCTGGAACTAGTGATGCCGCTGACACCATGGGTGCATCAAGCCCAAAACATGCCAGAGCTAATATGAGTAACTCCCTTCTGGCAGTTTTTATCCATACTGCCTAAGACAGAAACTTTTCCCTGTGCAAGTTCTGAAAAAGTAAAATAAGGCGTGGGCAGTCAAACACAAATATAGGCAACACAGCTTTATTGAACCACATGAAGTGGTATGACGCCATCCCGTGGGCAAACAGAGAAGGCAGCCAGACATCACAATAACAGTTTCTTTAAGTCTCCCCTGCAACATTCAGGCTGCATCCATGGGCAGTACGGTGTGTTTCATAGTGTCATCCTAATTTTCTGCCTTGCTTAATTGTTGCAAGAAAATTTTTACTAAAACCTTCAGAATCACAGGTGCATATTCATGAAGCAAACATAATTACAAAAAACAAGATGGCTGCACACCGTTATATATACAAACAATAAAGCAAAGAAATGGGGGTCATTCTAGACAAAAGTGGTACAATACCGACTATAAATGAGTAATGGAAGGTCTTAGCGCACATACAAGTCGGGCCCATCTACCAGGCGTCAAGGTGGCTTCCACAGATGGGTCCCTAACACAAAATATACTGCCTCACTTTGGACTTACTTGAGCCTACAATATTCAGGGCTGTGTAGGAACCAGCTACAAACGTACTCTGCTCAGAAGTCCCAGGTAGATGGGCGTGTTTAGTCTAAAAGAGGAGCTACCCTCAAAATATTGCAAGAAAATTTAGACTAAAACCTTCAGAATCACAGGTGCATATCCATGAAACAAACATAATTACAAAAAGCAAGATGGCTGTACACCGTTATATATACAAACAATAGAGCTAAGAAATGGGTGTCATTCTAGACAAAAGTGGTACAATACCGACTATAAATGAGTAATGGAAGCTCTTAGCACACATACGTGTCGGGCCCATCTACCAGGCATCAAGGTGGCTTCCGCAGATGGGTCCCTAACACTAAATATACTGCCTCACTTTGGACTTACTTAAGCCTACAATATTCAGGGCAGTGTTTGCTTAATTGTCGGCCATGGATAGTGGAATATGCGGACAGAAAACAACTTTACACGTCCAGCAATCCACTGGTGCACAAGCTTAACCTCTTAACAGTCACGCTAAAATTGGAAAACCCTCCCAAAAATGTCACATTTTTTATTGTAGATTTTTAATGTGTGCCTGCAGTAAATCCTGTTGGCGCACAACTCAGGAGACACTGTTGTATTTTTAACCCATTAGTGACATCATTATTTTTAGCCTTAAGGACCAAAAATATATCCCTTCTTTGTGTTCTAGCAGTCATAACATTTTAATGTCTAATTTCTATATATTATATAATTTTGTATAAGTACATGGGAAGATATCACTGATAGAAATTGGGATGCTGTGAATGCAGCTGAAAGAGAAAGTAAAAGCAGCTTTTACCACAATGATTCCTGACTCGACTTCTAACAAAGATTTCTCCTCTGTTGCTTGAACTTTAGCTGTCATTGTATGAAAGCCTGGAATGTCAGCTTTCAAATAAAACCAGCTGCATGTTTCTAGCTTCTACCATTCAGGAGAAAGCAGTATTTATAGCAGGTCTCCCCCCCTCCACTTTCTGCCCAAGCCCAGCTCGAGCAGAACACTTAAGTAAATCTCCCACTGCCTGAGCTGGACTCGGTCAAAATAGTTAGGTGTTTAAAGGGGTTTTCCAGAAGTTTTAGGCGTTTCTAGGGGTTGCCCTCTTGATAAGTCATCAGTACCTGATTAGTGGGGGTCCGAAACCCGGGATCCCCACCAAAGCAGTTTGAGAAGGCTTAGGCTTAGGGAAAGACAAGAGATGGCCATGGCACTACTCCTGGGTGTTGGACCCTATCCAGAGTAGTGTTGAGTGAATCGAAGCATCCAAAGAAGAATTCGATCTGAAGTTTCAGAAAAATTTGATTCATTGAAACTAACGAACCTGAATTTCCTTGCACTTTGTGGTTACAATCATTTTTCAGAAAATGGCAGCTAGAAAGAATGGGGTAAAAAAACAACTCACACACTTGCTCTCGCAGAGGTAGTGTGCTCCTCTCTTGAAAGGAAAAGACCTGCCAAAGGACCTCCCTTGGGTATAATAATGTCATTGTGTGCTGCCAGCATGATTATGTAGTGACGTCATCAGTGATTAACAGGAAACATTGTGTACGGAGCTTGATGCAGCATTCGACAAGCATATGCCTGCTGTCAGTGTGTCTGAAAGGGTGGCCCTTCTCCGTTCCCCACAAAGTCACCTCCCGCCACCACAAACAGCAGAATCCACAGCAGCAGTAGCGCCAGCAGCCAGTTCCATTTCCTCAACACAATGTGACAGTTTTTTCATGTGCCATGCCAGGCTGAGGCAAATCAGCAAACTGAGACCTCCAGCCTCAATGACCAAGCCTACTTAAACTATTGGTCTTCCTCTGGCGAATACTCTGTTCCCTGACTACATAGACTTTTGAGCAGGCAGACTGGAACAGTGGCCCGAACTGGCTCAGTAGGCATTTTGGTCCTGATTTATCATACCTTCACTCCAGAATTCAAAAAGTTGCAAAATAGGGCTTTTGCAACTTTTTTGGACTCACTTGGGCAACATTTAAGCACTTGCACAAAAATATGGAACTTTTTACATGCACTTGCGCAAAATTTTGCTACTTTTTGCATTTTTACACCACTTACTCCAGTTTTGTAATATGGGTGGAAAAGTGGGTGTGGCTATCTATGTTAATCAGTTTCACTTCATATTTATCATTGTGACTTTTTAAAACAGTCGCAAAAAAGTCTGAATCTTTTTCCAGGAGAAGGGTGGAGTAGGAAACTGGAGTAGCTTTTCAGAAGTGTTAGGTTTACGGACAAGCCAAATTTATCAAACAACCTGTGACATTTGAAAAATGTGGCGCAAAGTACTCCAACACGGACTCAAGAAAAACTGACTTCAAATATTCTCCTCATAATAAATTCCCCCCTTTGTCTTCTTTCTTGCTCAGCCTCCAGTGTAATCTCAGAGAGGGTTCTCAACAATGCAGGGGATTTGGTGACACCCAAAAGGACCAAGTTGACATCCACCAGTGTCCAAAACATCACATTTGTCAAAATAAACCAAGCCTGGATTTGGAAGGATTTTCACACTTCTCCGGCTGAGGATTGTGAATAGATCTTGCCTTGCTGATGGTGCCCTATTATACCACTGCTGCTGTCTGCCTGCCAACATAGACTGTACCATATGGCCGCTGCTGCCACCACCTCAGCTGATACTCATCGCTGCTAATCCCCTTCTGCGACCACTATTAATGCTATGCATCTGTTGCTATTACTACCACTACTACCACTACTACTACCCATAGACAGCTGATCTACTGGTTTGTATGTTCCATGCTATGCTGCTTCTGTTAATATTGCAGCTACACATCTCTTATTACCCTACCCTTTCTACATTCACACTGTACTGTCACTGCTCTCAATTAAACCCCGAATTAGACTCCATAAAGCCTCCAATTAGACCCCATAAAGCCATAATTTTTTTAGATGCTGGGGGCAACTGACTGTTTTTTGTACAAGCATGCTTTCATCCCTGTCTGCATTATGTATGTCAGTGTCACTCTGACATGATTTACTTTTGCTGTCATTGCGTTCAAGAGCTTTGGGAGTGGGGAGGGGGATTTAAATAGCAAAACAATCATAAAAAATGTACAAAAAGAGATAACATCATTTCCCAAAGATTCTGAGTACTAGAAGTATAGAATGTGTTATATACCAATTTCCAGGGCCATTGGAGCCATTTTGGTTTAAGTAGAATTGATTCAGGTCCAAACTTTCAAAGATTTGGCAAACTAGAGCTGAACTGAATCTCAAAATGTTCACTCATCTCTAGTCTGAATCAAGTCTGAATCAAATTTCAAGAAATTTTCTCTTCACTAGCTGCAGTGCTAGGCATAGCTTATTGATGACAGTGGCACTGTTATTGAAAAACACTGCTATTCTGAACAGCCCTTCAAAATACGTTTATTCGTGGTAATTTCACAAATTAGTGGGTCATGTAAAAAAAAAATATATAGAAACAGATCACGTCTTAGGATTTTTTTCTCTCTTGCCTTTGTCTTCTTTTTATTTTTATTTCACCCCCCCGACCCCACTTTCTTTAAAGCAAAGACAATCAGCAATAGTAAATAATGTCAGTGTGACACTAACATATATAGCTATGAGTAAACACATGGTTGATGGTGTTTAACAGCCTGTCTAAAAACACACTGTGCTGTCAGATTTGTTATTTGTTTAAATAAATAAAAATATTCCAAATATTGTCTTTTATTGGGCAGATGCCTATAAATGTTTAAACACACATGGTGGAATCAGAAAAAAAAACTGTGACTTGTCTTGAACAAATGGTCCAAAATGGTCTAAAATCTCTTTTTTTGGGAGCAGCAGCAGTACAGTATGGAACCTGAAAAACAGGAGATGTGCAACTGTGTAGGAGTAGTAGTAGTGGCAGCAGGGGGAAGAGCATCAACAGCAGTATATTATAGAGCAAGATGGAAAGGCAGACAACAGCACTGGCATAATTAGTGCAGCAATAAATACACACCATCAGCGATGGCAGATCTATTTATCAGCTTTGGATATGTAAAAAAAATCCCTCCTCATTCATGCCTCATTCATTTTCACAAATGTAGTCCTTTCAACATTTGCAGGGGACACTTCTGTATTATGACGCCACCTACGCGCCGAATACCACCCTAACAGTACACTGGTGGTTAGACAAGACAGTACACCCATAACAAACTGGGCCAGTTCCAGCCACTGTTCCAATCTGTCTCATAGAAACATAGAAACATAGAATGTGTCGGCAGATAAGAACCATTTGGCCCATCTAGTCTGCCCAATATATCTGAATCCTATTAATAGTCCCTGGCCCTATCTTATATGCCTTATGGGATAAGCCTTATGCCTATCCCATGCATGCTTAAACCCCTTCACTGTATTTGCAGCTACCACTTCTGCAGGAAGGCTATTCCATGCATCCACTACTCTCTCAGTAAAGTAATACTTCCTTATATTACTTTTAAACCTTAGCCCCTCTAATTTAAAACTGTGTCCTCTTGTGGTAGTTTTTCTTCTTTTAAATATGCTCTCCTCCTTTACCGAGTTGATTCCCTTTATGTATTTAAAAGTTTCTATCATATCCCCTCTGTCTCTTCTTTCTTCCAAGCTATACATGTTAAGGTCCTTTAACCTTTCCTGGTAAGTTTTATCCTGCAATCCATGTACTAGTTTAGTAGCTCTTCTCTGAACTCTCTCTAGAGTATCTATATCCTTCTGGAGATATGGCCTCCAGTACTGCGCACAATACTCCAAGTGAGGTCTCACCAGTGTTCTGTACAGCGGCATAAGCACTTCACTCTTTCTACTGCTTATACCTCTCCCTATACATCCAAGCATTCTGCTGGCATTTCGTGCTGCTCTATTACATTGTCTTCCCACCTTTAAGTCTTCTGAAATAATTACTCCTAAATCCCTTTCCTCAGATACTGAGGTCAGGACTGTGTCAAATATTCTATATTCTGCCCTTGGGTTTTTACGCCCCAGGTGCATTATCTTGCACTTATCCACATTAAATTTCAGTTGCCAGAGTTCTGACCATTCTTCTAGTTTTCCTAAATCCTTTTCCATTTGGCGTTTCCCTCCAGGAACATCAACCCTGTTACATATCTTTGTGTCATCAGCAAAAAGACACACCTTCCCATCGAGGCCTTTTGCAATATCACTTATGAAGATATTAAACAAAATTGGTCCCAGTACAGATCCCTGTGGAACCCCACTGGTAACATGACCTTGTTTTGAATGTTCTCCATTGACTACAACCCTCTGCTGTCTGTCACTCAGCCACTGCCTAATCCACTCAACAATATGGGAGTCCATGCTCAATGACTGCAGTTTATTGATAAGTCTTCTATGTGGGACAGTGTCAAAATCCTTACTAAAATCTAGATATGCAATGTCTACTGCACCTCCACCGTCTATTATTTTAGTCACCCAGTCAAAAAAATCTATAAGATTTGTTTGACATGATCTCCCTGAAGTAAACCCATGTTGTTTTTCATCTTGCAATCCATGGGATTTTAGATGTTCCACAATCCTATCCTTTAATAGGGTTTCCATTAATTTGCCTACTATTGATGTCAGACTCACTGGTCTATAGTTGCTCGATTCCTCCCTACTACCTTTCTTGTGAATGGTCACGACATTTGCCAATTTCCAATCTTCCGGGACGACTCCTGTTACTAATGACTGGTTAAATAAATCTGTTAGCGGTTTTGCCAGCTCACCACTAAGCTCTTTTAATAATTTTGGGTGTATCTCATCAGGCCCCTGTGACTTATTTGTCTTCACCTTAGTCAGCAAACTTAGAACATCTTCCTCTGTAAAGATACATGCATCAAATGATTTATTAGTCATCCTTTCTAGTGGAGGTCCTTCTCCTTCTTTTTCTTTTGTAAAAACTGAACAGAAGTATTCATTAAGGCAGTCGGCTAGCCCTTTATTCTCTTCTACATACCTTCCGTCCTTTGTTTTTAATTTAGTTATTCCCTGTTTTAATTTCCTTTTTTCATTTATATATCTGAAGAATGTCTTATCCCCTTTTTTCATAGACTGAGCTAGTTTTTCTTCTGCCTGCGCTTTAGAAGTTCTTATAACTTGCTTGGCCTCTCTCTGCCTAATCTTGTAGATTTCCTTATCTTCATTGCTCTGTTTTTTTTTATAATTACAAAATGCTAGCTTTTTATTTTTAATGATTTGGGCCACTTCTGCTGAGTACCACAGTGGTCTCTTCCTTTTTTTGCTTTTACTGACAAGTCTAATGCAATTTTCTGTTGCCTTCAATAATGCACCTTTTAAGTAGTCCCATTTCTCCTGGACTCCATGTAATCAGTTCCAGTCTGATAAGGACTCATTTATGACTAATTTCATTTTTGAAAAGTCTGTTTTTCTAAAATCTAAAACTTTTGTTTTTGTGTGGTGGGACTCTTTCACAGTTCTTATATTAAACCACACTGACTGGTGATCACTAGATCCCAAGGTTTCGCCTACAATGACATCATATACCGAATCCCCATTTGTGAATACCAAATCCAAAATGGCCTCCCTCCGGGTTGGCTCCTCAACTACTTGTTGTAGAGATAACCCCAGTAGGGAATTTAGAATATCTGTACTCTTGGTAGAACTTGCTATTTTGGTTTTCCAGTTTATATCTGGAAGATTGAAATCTCCCATAATGATAACTTCTCCTTTCATTGTCATTTTAGCTATTTCTTCAACTAGTATATCATCTAGTTCTTTAACTTGACCAGGTGGTCTATATATCACACCTACACGAGTTACTGCATGGCTAGCAAACTGCAACGTAACCCAAACTGACTCTATATTGGCCTCACCAACTTGTATTAGGTTTGATTTAATGCTATCTTTCACATACAGGGCCACTCCTCCTCCTTTCTTGCCTTCTCTGTCTCTTCTGTATAAAGAGTACCCTGGTATGGTTATGTCCCAGTCATTTCTTTCATTCAACCATGTCTCCGTAACAGCCACTAAATCTACATTCTCAGATGCCATTATTGACCCAAGTTCATTGATTTTTTTACCTAAACTGCGAGCATTTGTAGACAGGACTCTGAGCTTATCATTTCTTAACCTCTGTGCTTCTGACCTGTTCTGGCATTGTTTCGGGGGGCAATTGGACTCTTTTATTTTCACTCTTTTGCACCCCCTTCCTAGTTTAAATACTCTTTCGCAAATTCTTGGAGTTGTTCACTGAGTACATTTGTTCCTTTGAGAGAAAGATGCAAACCATCTTTTTTGTACAGTTCCTTTCTCCCCAAAAGTTCATGAATTCAGGTGACTAAAATGTTGAAGTTGTTCTTATTCCAACATCCCTTGTTGCATTAGTGTAACCGCAACAAAGAACCAACTAATACTCACCACTGGAAGAGACAAATGAGAGGCCCAGAAGGCATGCACACTCCATACCCCACCTAGTATCAGAATGCAAAAAAACGGAAAATGAGAAAATACCCATGATAATAATGTGTACTCATGTGAGCAGAAATATGTCACAAAGTGTAAACAAAAAAAGATCACTGTATTAGATTTTTCATAGGGGGTCATTTACTAAGAAATGTATCTATTTTGATGTATTTCTGGTGCAGATTGTGGTGTGAAAGTTATTTGCACTATAATCTCTGACTTTTTCCCACTCACACCAAGTATAAAAAAGAAGGCGTGGCATGGACAGAGAAGGGAACGGGTCGACAGGCCTGTCTCATTTATCATTTTCTACATCTAAAACAACAGATTTTCTTTGAATGGCGTTAAAACATATAAAAAAAGAAACATACTTACCTCATCAGTTTGAGTGTCAAGAGCCAGCCATTGCTATCCCGTGTGAAATCCTGTGCACAATGACATATGTAGTGACCACGCCGACCGACATGATGACGTCTTCATGGGCCACGTGAGATTTCGAGCGAAATCTTCAATCAAGATTGTGGCGGCCGACTCTTTGCGATCAAATGGCTGAGGGTAAGTATGATTTTTTTTTTTTATATTACACTGCAATATTGCCATCAGATGTCACGATTAGCTATGAACATGACATCTGAGGGGTACAATGATGGGAGGCGGCATAATTGCCTCTTCCTGTCATTGCACCAAATACTTATAAAGAAATGCACTTCATGACAAAGTAATTCATCACAGAGCAAATTCTTTTGTAAAATTTGGCGAAACAGCTGAATCAAATTTTTTTTATACTTCGCTCATCACTAGTCTTAAGTGTCCAACTCCGCTTGCACTCACATTGTATCAGAAATCTCAAAATGTCCTCAGTTCTTCCAATCAAACAAATGCAATCAATCTCACAAGCCCTAAAAAGTATTGGATTACTGGAACTCTTTAAAAATGCTTTGAAAAAATGTAATCAAGGATTCCAAATGTTATGATATAATGGACGCAGATGCTTGCCCATGTTTATACACATGCATGGTAGTGTCAGAAGAAACAGTTCCTTGTTCTCAACAAGCTTCCAAAAATGATGCCATAACAGAAGTAGGTGCCTGCTCCTGTTTATACACACACGTGTGTTAATTTCAGTAGAAACAGTAGCTTGTTCTGAACAAGCCTGGAAAAAGTCTCACTTTTATTTGGGAGTAGCAGCAGTAGTACAGGATGGGTGTGGAAAAGGTAAGGTATGTAGAGGTAATAGTGACATATGACAGCAAAAGTAATAGCAGCAGTAGTATAGCATGGAACAGACAAGGCAATAGATGTTTGTAAGGGTAGTACTAGTAGTGACAATTAGGTAGGGGTAATAATAGTTTCAATAAGGGGAGAAGCAGCTGCAACGGCAGTGGTAGGAGCAGCAATGCAGTATGGAACATGATGGTAGGCAGGCAGACAGCAGCAGTGTTATGATGGGTCCGGTGACAAATAGCCACCATCATTAATGGCAAACCTACTCTTTGTCCTCACCCAAAGTGTGTGAAAATCCTTATGGATCCATGCTTTATTTTGACAAAAGTGATATTTTGTATACTGGTGGAGGAAAAGTTTTTCCATGTGGGTGTGATGATGCCACTTGCTGCTCTGAAAACCATCTCTGAGGTGACAGTTGACTCAGGACTAGACAGCATGGCAAGAGCAAACGGGGCCAGTTGTGACTACTGTTCAAATCTGTCTCATCAGAAATCTATGGGATCAGAGAACAGGATATGTGCTGGAGAAAGGGCACAGTCCAGTTAGGACTAAACCTAATTATTTTGGTACTGCATGTCTTCTTGCTGTGTGTCAGATGGTGCGGCAGTGGAAAAAAACTGTCCCATGAAGTTGCAAACTGGCTGCTGTGGCTTTGGCTATTTATTGTAGCAGATACAGAGAGTGGTGACTTAAATCTGGGTGAAGGCACAGAAGTGTGCCAAATGTCCAGAATGATCAGACAATTTTTATAGACAGTTGGCCAGAAATATGAATGCCATAGATAATAATAATAATAATAATAATAATATATGGATGAAGACGTAGAACTGTGTCACATTTCCAGAAGGACAAAAAGTAGGAATGCCATAAAGAAGAATACAATTTGGTTGAAGTCATAGAACTATGCCACATTAGAATTAGAATGTTGAGCCACATTTTAAGGGTTGCTGGCTTGAGATAGCAATACCTGCTGATGAAATAAATTTAAGTGAAGGCGCGGAGGTGCACCACATTTGCAGAGCAACAAGACAGTTTTTACTGACAGTTGGTCAGAAATATGAATGCCTTAGAGAAGAAAATAAATTGGGTGAGGGTGCCCCACATTTGCAGAATGATGTGAGGCATTTTACAGACAGCTGGCCAGAAGCATGAATACCATGGTGAAGAATAACATGTGGGTGAAGGCACATAACTGTACCACATTAGAAGAAAGTTAAGATACATTTTATGGACAGCTGTCTAGAAAAATCAATACCTGCTGCTGAATTAAATTTAAGTGAAGATGCGGAAGTGCACCACATTTGCAGAATAGTAAGACACATTTTAGGGACAACTGTCTAGCAGCATAAATGTCATACAGAAGAATACAATTTGGGTGAAGACACAAAACTGTGCCATATTAGCAGAACAACGTGACACAGGACAGCTAACCAGGAATAATAATGCTTGCTAAATTTAATTTGGGCGAACTGTGACACATTTACCACAACTAAGTGCCATGGCAGCAACTGCAATGCCAGCAACTTGGACAGGTGGTAATTCAGTTTGCACACAAGCTAATTGCTAGTCGAGAAAGTTTTCCCATGCGAAACGCAAGTTTGCGGTGGGCCCCATTCACTTCAATGGCAGGTGAACCTGAAAAACCTTCAGGTCATTATTGCAGCCACCAAATACGTACAAGAAGTGCACACAACATGGACAATGACATACCAGAGGGGGATCAATGGTAAAAATGCCCAAAAAAAATATGTATTTTTGGGTCAATTTGTATGCGTCTTAAAGGGAAACTGTCAAAAATGTGGCCTGCTGGAGCCTAGAAAGTTTTTATTTTAGGCCACGGGAGTACAGGCCCCAGACATTAGGCATTCAACGAACAGAAAACATGAAGTGATTATGCGGCTGGAGGTATATTAGAAATTCATTGTATAACAATTTTACTTCAGGCCAATGGAGTACAGGCCCCAAAAATTATTCAGTCAATGTACAGAAAAGAACAAGTGATTATGTGCCTGGAGGGATATTAGATATCAATTTTACTGCAGGCCAGTACAAATAAATGTTAAATGCATATGTTTAAAAGAACTAAAAATATAAAATTTGATTAAAAACATGGCTAACAAAATCCCCCCTCTTGAATAAACCCCAAATGATAATAGGTGAAATTCGATAACACTTGGTTGTCACAGGTGTTGAATTCTTCTGAGGCCCCAGCAAATAGGCATTCACCGTACAGAAATGATCAAGTGATTATGTGGCTGGAGGTATATTAGACGGTCAATGGATATCAATTTTACTGTAGGCCACTGGAGTAGATGCCCCAAAAATTTGCCATTCACCTGACAGAAAAGGCCTTTTATGCTGCTGTATATAAATAAGACAAGGACCATTCTTTGTTCTGTGTGGTGGCGGATATGTGTGGGCTGGCGTGAGGAAATTCAATTACACGTGGTCGTCACAGGTGTTGAATTCTTCTGAGATCCATGTCTCATTCATTTTTAGAAATGAGCTAGGCGAGTGCGCTTATCGGTCATGATTCCCTCTGATGAGCTGAACGTCCTTTCGGACAGGACACTCGACGAGGGGCAAGCCAAGAGTTCCATGGCAAATTGTGCCAGCTCTGGCCACAGGTCAAGCCTGCACAAAAATTATTCATTCACCGTACAGAAACAAACAATTGATAATGTGGCTGGAGGTACATTAGGCAGTCACCATATAACAATTTTACTGTTGGCCAGTTAGATTACAGGCCCCAAAAATTATGCATTCACCGTACATAAAAGATCAAGTGATTATGTGGCTGGAGGTATATTACACGGTCAATGGATATCAATTTTACTGCAGACCAGTAGACTACAGGCCTCAAAAATTATGAAATCACCGTACAGAAAAGCACAATTGATAATGTGGCTGGAGGTACATTAGGCGGTCACCGTACAGCAATTTTACTGTTGGCCAGTTAGATTACAGGCCCCAAAAATTATGCATTCACCGTACAGAAAAGATCAAGTGATTATGTGGCTGTAGGCATATTAGACGGTCAATGGATATCAATGTTACTGCAGGCCAGTAGACTAGAGGCCCCAAAAATGATTTATTCAACGTACAGAAATGAACAATTGATAATGTGGCTATAGGTACATAAGGCGGTCAACGTATAACAATTTCACTGTTGGCCAGTTATATTATTTGCCCCCAAAATATGCATTCACCGTTCTTAAAAGATCAAGTGATTATGTGGCTGTAGGTATTTTAGACGGTCAATGGATATCAATTTTACTGCAGGCCAGTAGACTACAGGCCCCAAAAATTATTAAATCACCGTACAGAAAAGCACAATTGATAATGTGGCTGGAGGTACATTAGGCGGTCACCGTACAGCAATTTTAATGTTGGACAGTTAGATTACAGGCCCCCAAAATTATGCATTCACCGTTCATAAAAGATCAAGTGATTATGTGGCCAGAGGTATATTAGACGGTCAATGGATATCAATTTTACTGCAGGCCAGTGGACTACAGGCCCCAAAAATTATCCATCTACCGTATAGAAAAGAACAATTGATAATGTGGCTGGAGGTACATTAAGCGGTCACGGTATAACAATTTTACTGTTGTCCAGTTAGATTACAGGCCCAAAGAATTATGCATTCACCGTACATAAAAGATCAAGAGATTATGTGGCTGGAGGTATATTAAATGGTCAATGGATATAAATTTTACTGCAGGCCAGTACAAATACATGTCAAATACATATGTTTAAAATAACAAAAAATATAACATTGGATTAAAAACATTTCCAACGCAATCCCCCCTCTTGAAAAAACCCAAAATGATAATAGTTGAAATTCGATAACATGTGGTCGTCACAGGTGTTGAATTCCTCCGAGGTCCAAAACATTAGGCATTCACCGGACAGAAAGGCCTTTTATGCCGCTGTATTTACATAAGACAAAGACAATTATTTGTTCTGGGTGGTGGCGGATATGTGTGTGTTGGCATGAGAAAGTTTGGCACAATGCAAAAGAATATGGCGCTGTCGGACATCGCCATATGTTCGCCTGTTCAGCAAAGCGCGAACTAGCAGAGTTTGCCGCGAAACGACCGCCGAGTAAACCACAAGGCTATCTCTAATCACCAGTTCCTGAGCTGACCACAACAGAAGCAGTTATTTTGGAGATCTTGGCTGTAAATTGCCTCTGCTCTTTATTACCTCAGCTGCCACCATACACCTACTCTGATGTCTCCCCCTCAGAAACCCAGTTTGGCTCCCAGGTTCTATCCAACACACAGTGATCATCAAAGTCCTCATCCTCCCCAACACTTATATTAGACTGTGATATGTCATTGTGGACTCCTTGGCCCCCTCCCAATTGCCTCCTCTGTATTTTCCTCAAGTGCCACTGATTTCATGGCTACCACTGCCTCTAGCACTATCACCATGGCAACAAGTGCCACTACTACTGCCACAATGTTACATTCTGGAGTGCAGACAGACCTCTGGAACATCTAGCAAACATGACACAGGCAGATTCCAACCAAATAAACTACTGAATACTTTATTACAGATGTAATAAATGAACATGACAGTAATGCAGGACAAGCAGGTTAGGCAATAGTGAACCAAGTGCACCGGTAGACTGAACCAAGTGCACCGGTAGACTATATGCCAAACCATGAGGGCAGAGAGAAAGCAAGCCCCATTCTTCACAGAGCCCCTGGTGGTGGGCATGAACTTGGCCAAGGGCTCACTGGTCGCACCTCCAGGATGGTCCCAGTAGACTTGGACACAACCTGCAAAGAACCACGCTGGTGCAAGCACCAGTGGACCAGACAAGAACAGAAGAACTAGAACCCATAAAAACTAAAGACATGGATCAGCAAGACAAACGGGAACCAGCACACAAGCAGATGCCTGGTCCCCATGTGGAAGGAAAGCATGGCGGTCACAGCCAGAGCTGCACCAATAGACTAGATGTCTCCCTCTGGAGAAGCCAGGAGCCCTCTCATGAAGGCAGGACATATACGGGACAGGAACAGAAGCAGTAAGACACTGCCAGGCAAGGAATAAAACAGACAGGACCAGAAGCAGTTGAGCACTGCCAGGATACACATCGAACATACTGGATAGAGATATGTCAATTTTTCAAAAATTCAATGGTTCGCCAATTTTTTTTAAAAAATTTGGTTCGATCCGAATATATTTGCAGCACATATTTTTTTTTTAAACTGCAGAGAGCCTTTAGAGTGATGTAGAACACTGTGCTTTGCAGTAAAACGCATAGGGAGTCTGCTTTGGTGGTGAAATAATACTGAGAGTCCAAATCACATTCAAATGACAGGCGTTGCTCTTAGAATCACTGCACACTTCAATTATTTGAACAGTTACGGGGCCAAAACTGACCAAATACTCAGCAGTAAGTTTGTAACGACGTCACTAATTATTTTGCCATTCCTCTGATCCGTCAGAACAATAACCCCCAAAAAACAGATCCTGTCTGTGGAGCAAACGAGTTGCATAAAAGCGTGACACCACGGTGCCCTGCACATTTGGTATGCTGGAGGGCACTGTGAATTGTCCATGCAGTGGAGGCTGAGGACATGGTGGAGGATGAAGAGGAAGAGGCAGACATTTTCGCAGGACCAAAGGCGTAACAACGTGGAGGTGGAAGCTGCGTCACCTGGCAAAGTTGCTGGTGTGGCTATGCAGGAACGACATTTACCCAGTGGGTCGTAAAGGACATGTATTGTCCCTGACCGTAGTTATAGCTCCACACGTTGGCACTGCCGTGCACTTTGGCAGACACCGACAGGGTAAAAGACTGGCCCACCTTCTGTTCTACATGCATGTGCAGGGCTGGTACTGCCTTTTTGGCAAAGAAATGATGGCTTTGGACTCTCCACCTCGGCTCAGCACAAGCCGTCAGTTCTCTGAAAGGTGCAGAGTCCACCACTTGAGAAGGGAGGGACTGCAGCACCAGCAACTTGGACAGGAGCACATTCAGCTTCTGCACCATTGGATGAGTGCATGCATACTGTTTAGTGTTGAGCACGAATATTCGAATAGTGAATTTTTATTGCAAATATCGCCACTTCGAGAATTTGCGAATATTTAGAATATAGTGCTATATATTCGTTCTATCTAATATTCAGCAATTTTTCCGTCTGAACACATGATTCCTCTCTGCTTCTTGATAGTGGGCCAATGAGAGGGAAGCAATGTCAAGTTCACAACAATACTTAGTGCACCAATCAGTAAACAATAGTAAAAGTCCAGCTCACCTGCATCAGCAATTGGGAGAGTGCACGGATGGGAAGAGACCCAGACATATGTACTTGAAAGGAAAGAAATCCAGCACCTCGTTGTTCGTGCTTGACGGTGTTTATTCCACAAACCAAGTGTACAGCGGTAAAAGAATCTTCAAAATACAAGCCCCAATACGGTCTACGCGTTTCGAACCAGGTGGTTCTTAATCATGACCTTCACACTAAAATTCTGAGGAAGTATATATATAGGAGTGAACATAAAATCCCTCCCCCATTAAACTAGCTGGGCGGTGCAAACCATCCCAGGTGTTGTAATCAAAAGTGCTAGCAGAAATTTAAGTGCACAAAACAGATTTTAAAATCTAACATAAGCCGCTATGAACAGACATGTCATAATATTATATCCAGCAAACAAAGAGGAGAAGGAAACAGTAACGGAACATAAATAAATAAATAAATAAATATAATTGTGAGTGAGCAACAAAAAAACGTTCCGTCTGAATACTCCTCTGTATTTGCTGGCTGCAATCTAACTCTGTTCATTCAGGCTATACAATATCTTACTTTAAAGTTGCAACATGGTGTAGTTGTTAATGGCTATTAGTAAATATACATGAGTTCTTTTCTCAAGTTTAATCCTGCAGAACTTCTGGAGTTCAGTTTTAAAATCCAGAAGGCTTCTCTTTGGTTTACAAGTTTTTTAAAATCTCCACCTCTTGTGGGCAAAAGCACTCGTTCTATGGCATAAGCTGTAAATGATGATAAGCTTCTGTTATGAGCCATAATAAAGTGTTTTGCCGCACTTGAGATGTTTACATATGCAGGATTTAATATATAATTAATATGCTCCAATAACCTCACTTTAAATTTCCTAGTTGAACATCCTACATATATTAACTGGCATTCTTCGCATTCAATGATGTAGACAATTCCCGATGTGTTGCAATTAATGTAGGTTTTAATTGGATATTTGTTATTACCCTCAGAGTCTTGAAAGTGTTTCTTTGGGGTTACATAATTGCAAGCTTTACATGGGGAATTGCCACATCGTGTGAAACCTGTATATCGTAGCCAACATGACCGCGATTGTCCCACCAATTTTTGACTGAAGAGAGAGGGAGACAGAGGGGCAGCCAATGACAGAGGTCTTTTGGATACTACTCTGTGTCCTCCCCTCAGTATTTTATATAGCTGTGGGTCCTCATACAAAATGGGAATACATTTGGAAACCGCTTTCTCTATCAAGGAAAATTGGTTGCTGAAAGTAAGTACAAGTGTTGGGATATTAGAGGATTTATCCTCATAACCTGGTTTGATCCTGTTTTCCTTATCTTCCCTGTTTTTGGTATATTTTTCCTTATTTCTTTCTTTTGTGCTGGATTTTTTATAATTCAAGGGGGTTCCAAACAGTAGATCTTGCCGTTTTTTTCTTTCTGCTATATTTGTTGCCCTTTGGGTCATCCACAGTGGATATCCTCTATCCTTTAGTCTGTTGGCAATTATTAGTATCTCCTCATAGAAATCAGAGTCTCTGCTACAATTACGCCTGGCTCTGATCATCTCACCCACCGGAATGGCCTTTATTGTGTGGAGCGGATGATGACTATTGGCTCGTAATACTGTATTTCCTGATATGGGTTTGCGATAAGTTTGGGTACATATTACCTGACCTGGAGTGCCAATCAAAGTCACATCCAGGAAATGAATTTTGTAAACATCATGTACTCCAACAAATCGCAATCCATATGAGTTACCATTCAGATAGTCTAGGAAAGAGGGTATGGCAGATACATCGGCAGACCAAATGAATAACAGGTCATCGATGTATCTGCCATACCACTCTATGCTTTCACCAAAGGGATTGTCAGTGTCGTAAATATAGCGCTCCTCCCAGTATGCCATGGTGACGTTTGCAAGTGACGGGGAAAATTTTGCTCCCATACTCACACCCTGTATTTGTAAATAAAATTTGTTATCAAAACTAAAATAATTATGTGTGAGTAAAAAATCAGTTATTTTTAATACATAGTCAATGAAAACGTCACCATGCACACTGTAGCGGTGTAAATTATATTCTAATGCTGTTAGTGCTATTTAATGGGGATTGGACGGGTAAAGGCTGACTACATCAGTTGTCAACCATATATAGTTTTGGGACCATTTTTTATCATAGAAACTTCTTAATACATCTCCTGTATCTCTAATATATCCCGGTATTCTTTTAACTAATGGTTGTAAGACTGTGTCCAGCCATTGACCCAATTTCTCTGTCAGAGAGCCGATTCCCGAAACTATAGGGCGGAGCGGTGGTGGGGAAAGACCTTTATGAACCTTTGGTAAGGCATGTATAATAGGAGTAATCGGACATTCCACATTTAAATATTGGAAATCACTATGGGAAAAAATTCCCAAATTTCTACCTTCCTGTAGAATGTCTGTTAACTCCTTGTGGTAGGGTTCCAAGGGATTGGAATCCAACCTACAGTATGTAGTTGTATCCATGAGAATCTGTAACATCGGTTGTTGATACATTGTTTTGTCTAAAACCACCACCGCGCCGCCCTTGTCCGCCATTTTAATGATGATATCTTCCCTATCTTGCAACTCCTTAATGGCGATTTTTTGTAATTTAGTAAGGTTATTGTTTTTATGACCATTCATATGCCCTACAGTGTCATCATATATTTGTATTAATTCCCTCTCTATTACCTCCTGGAATGTGTCCATTCCACTGGTGCGTGACTTAAGAGGATAAAAGGTGGGATTTTTCACCTAGAAATTCACTGTATTCTGTTCGCATATATCATCTGAAACTTCCTGCAAATCATGTAAATGCAACAGAGTAACTTGTTCCCGAAATGAGAAGCCTGTATAGTGATTTTTGTGTTGTTCAACAATCGCATCTGCCACTGAGTCTGAACTGCTCCAAACCTTACTGAAATGTTTTTTCACTGTCAATAATCTAATAAATTTGTTAATGTCTAGTAAGGTTGAGAACAGATCAAAGTCAGTGGCAGGGACAAAATTCAAACCCAAACTCAATAATTCCAATTGTGGTCTGGTTAAAGTAACAGCTGACAAATTGATCACATCATGTGTATGTAGATCCGATTTTTGAGTCACTGTTTCTTTTGGAATCGGGTAGCCATATTGTGTGCTTTTCTTATTGTGTTTTCTTCCTCCTCTTCTGACTCGTTTTTTGACGTATTTTTTTACCTCATTTTTGATTTCTTGTAATATGAGTACTGAGCTCCTGAAGTATTACTTTTTATGTCCAATTTCTCAGTTGGTTGTGCTTCCATGCTGGTCTCGAACCCTTCATAATCTGAGGAATCAAAACTAACAGTTGCGGTTTTCATGCGCTTTTTTTGTTGTTTTTTCTTTGTATTTCTCAGTATGGATTTCGGAGTTTGATAGGGGTTTTACTCTCCGTCCCCACTCATACACTTGATCCTTGTCATAATCGTATAAATCCCTTTGAAATTTTTTATGTTTCAATTCAATAATATGTTCTTCAGCTTCTTTGATGCTATCATTTGTTTTTTGTAACCATTCGTCATATTTATGAGTGGATTCATACTGGGCCACAGACTGTTTGCATTTTTCTATTTCTGATTGTATCATGACCAGCTTTTCAGTTTCATATTTAACTATCAGTCTCATGAGTTTAAACGAGCAGTCAGTGAGTATATTATTTCATGTTTGTACAAAAGCATTAGAACAGACAATGGTTGGGATCTTTTTAATTCTTAGACACCTGGGGATCATGTATTTTTCCAAATATTTATTGAGGGTAGTATGGTCCCACCAGAGTCTCAGTTCTTGAGATTGCATTGATTTTCAAATTGTAGAAAAATACTTTCCATGTTATATGGGTTTTGAACAAGTTGATCACTTCTTGAGAAAACCTGCTCCGCTTTGTTTAAGCGGTCTGGCATTATAGCAAACACCATGTGCAACAGATTGTGTTCAGGGCTTGATATGAAGGAATCTTATATAACCGCTGGTTTGGGATCGTCTAGCACATTATACCAGGCAGGGAGACACGGTGAAATTCTCAATCCAGCAAACAATAGTAAAAGTCCAGCTCACCTGCATCAGCAATTTGGAGAGTGCACGGATGGGAAGAGACCCAGATATATGTACTTGAAAGGAAAGAAACCCAGCACCTCGTTGTTCGTGCTTGACGGTGTTTATTCCACAAACCAAGTGTACAGCGGTAAAAGAATCTTCAAAATACAAGCCCCAATACGGTCTACGCGTTTCGAACCAGGTGGTTCTTAATCATGACCTTCACATAAAAAACATAAACATCCCTCCCCCATTAAACTAGCTGGGCGGTGTAAACCATCCCAGGTGTTGTAATCAAAAGTGCTAGCAGAAATTTAAGTGCACAAAACAGATTTTAAAATCTAACATAAGCCGCTATGAACAGACATTTCATAATATTATATCCAGCAAACAAAGAGGAGAAGAAAACAGTAACGGAAAATAAATAAATAAATATAATTGTGAGTGAGCAACAAAAAAACGCTCGGTCTGAATACTCCTCTGTATTTGCTGGCTGCAATCTAACTCTTTCATTCAGGCTATACAATATCTTACTTTAAAGTTGCAACATGGTGTAGTTGTTAATGGCTATTAGTAAATATACATAAATTCTTTTCTCAAGTTTAATCCTGCAGGACTTCTGGAGTTCAGTTTTAAAATCCAGAAGGCTTCTCTTTGGTTTACAAGTTTTTTAAAATCTCCGCCTCTTGTGGGCAAAAGCACTCGTTCTATGGCATAAGCTGTAAAGGATGATAAGCTTCTGTTATGAGCCATAATAAAGTGTTTTGCCGCACTTGAGATGTTTACATATGCAGGATTTAATATACAGGGAGTGCAGAATTATTAGGCAAGTTGTATTTTTGAGGATTAATTTTATTATTGAACAACAACCATGTTCTCAATGAACCCAAAAAACTCATTAATATCAAAGCTGAATATTTTTGGAAGTAGTTTTTAGTTTGTTTTTAGTTTTAGCTATTTTAGGGGGATATCTGTGTGTGCAGGTGACTATTACTGTGCATAATTATTAGGCAACTTAACAAAAAACAAATATATACCCATTTCACTTATTTATTTTTACCAGTGAAACCAATATAACATCTCAACATTCACAAATATACATTTCTGACATTCAAAAACAAAACAAAAACAAATCAGTGACCAATATAGCCACCTTTCTTTGCAAGGACACTCAAAAGCCTGCCATCCATGGATTCTGTCAGTGTTTTGATCTGTTCACCATCAACATTGCGTGCAGCAGCAACCACAGCCTCCCAGACACTGTTCAGAGAGGTGTACTGTTTTCCCTCCTTGTAAATCTCACATTTGATGATGGACCACAGGTTCTCAATGGGGTTCAGATCAGGTGAACAAGGAGGCCATGTCATTAGATTTTCTTCTTTTATACCCTTTCTTGCCAGCCACGCTGTGGAGTACTTGGACGCGTGTGATGGAGCATTGTCCTGCATGAAAATCATGTTTTTCTTGAAGGATGCAGACTTCTTCCTGTACCACTGCTTGAAGAAGGTGTCTTCCAGAAACTGGCAGTAGGACTGGGAGTTGAGCTTGACTCCATCCTCAACCCGAAAAGGCCCCACAAGCTCATCTTTGATGATACCAGCCCAAACCAGTACTGCACCTCCACCTGGCTGGCGTCTGAGTCGGACTGGAGCTCTCTGCCCTTTACCAATCCAGCCACGGGCCCATCCATCTGGCCCATCAAGACTCACTCTCATTTCATCAGTCCATAAAACCTTAGAAAAATCAGTCTTGAGATATGTCTTGGCCCAGTCTTGACGTTTCAGCTTGTGTGTCTTGTTCAGTGGTGGTCGTCTTTCAGCCTTTCTTACCTTGGCCATGTCTCTGAGTATTGCACACCTTGTGCTTTTGGGCACTCCAGTGATGCTGCAGCTCTGAAATATGGCCAAACTGGTGGCAAGTGACATCTTGGCAGCTGCACGCTTGACTTTTCTCAGTTCATGGGCAGTTATTTTGCGCCTTGATTTTCCACACGCTTCTTGCGACCCTGTTGACTATTTTGAATGAAACGCTTGATTGTTCGATGATCACGCTTCAGAAGCTTTGCAATTTTAAGAGTGCTGCATCCCTCTGCAAGATATCTCACTATTTTTGACTTTTCTGAGCCTGTCAAGTCCTTCTTTTGACCCATATTGCCAAAGGAAAGGAAGTTGCCTAATAATTATGCACACCTGATATAGGATGTTGATGTCATTAGACCACACCCCTTCTCATTACAGAGATGCACATCACCTAATATGCTTAATTGGTAGTAGGCTTTCGAGCCTATACAGCTTGGAGTAAGACAACATGCATAAAGAGGATGATGTGGTCAAAATACTCATTTGCCTAATAATTCTGCACGCAGTGTATAATTAATATGCTCCAATAACCTCACTTTACATTTCCGTGTTGAACATCCTACATATATTAACTGCCATTCTTCGCATTCAATGATGTAGACAATTCCCAATGTGTCGCAATTAATGTAGGTTTTAATTGGATATTTGTTATTACCCTCAGAGTCTTGAAAGTGTTTCTTTGGGGTTACATAATTGCAAGCTTTACATGGGGAATTGCCACATATAATTCTACATATGGCCATGATCAACTCCTCCGGTGGCTTAAAGTGAACCTGTCATCAACTTTATGCTGAACTCACTAAGGGCAGCATAAAATAGTGACAGAAATGCTGATTTCAGCGGTGTGTCACTCATGAGCTAAAAGTAAGTGGTTGCGAAGAACCAGCATCAGAATCATTGCAGCCCAGGCCTTGAAAAGAGTCAAATCTACCTGAGAAGAGTCCTGGTTATTCATAATCTCCTGCTCTCTCACCCATCTGCTGATGATTGGCAGTTCTCTCCTAGAGAGAAAGGAAGAAAACTAGGTAGAAGCCTGTCAGTCATCAGCAGGTGGCCAGGAGAGCAGGAATTCATGA
Source organism: Bufo bufo (assembly GCF_905171765.1). Taxonomy (NCBI): domain Eukaryota; kingdom Metazoa; phylum Chordata; class Amphibia; order Anura; family Bufonidae; genus Bufo; species Bufo bufo. The sequence goes on from NC_053389.1 coordinate 484,825,370, forward strand.
ATAACCAGGACTCTTCTCAGGTGGCCATGACTCTTTTCCAGGCCCAGTCTGCAATTATTGTGAAGTTGGTTCTCGGCAACCACTTACTTTTAAATTTTAAACGACAGACCGCTGAAATCAACTCACCTGTCTCTACTTTATTATTCCATTAGTATGGGCAGCATAAAGTTGATGGCAGGTTCCCTTTAACAAAAAACTGCCACACCGCCGAGTAGGTGATTTTACCTCGAACACTACGCACTGACTGATGCTACTGCCGCTGCCTCTGTGAAACCATGCACCGCTACTACCCAGGCAGGTAGGCTCTTGCGAAGGGGGTGGTCTACCCCAGGCACGTTTGGCTACCGACCTCCCACTGCTGCCACCCTGCTGACTCCCGACCACGCTAGCTACTTTCTGGCTCCGCAGCTGCCTCACAGGCAAGCTGCCACCCTCTTCTCCCGATGATGCTGAAGCCCCTAATTCACCCGGCTGCATCATCATCATCAAGGACTGTCTGTACGTCACTGATGTCTTTTTCAACGGTCTCTGGGTCAGGAGCTTGACAGCTCGCAACACTAGCTTTCATGCCACTCTCCTAATTACTACTTGTCCGCCTACCGGAGGAAGCAGTGGATGTCTCCTACACATCTTGTCTAGCCAGTAGTTACTGTCCTCTAGTAGGTTGTCCTCTCTGTATAGTAATGCTGAGCCCACAGAATATAATACTTCTCTGGCTGAAGGCACAGAAAAGGACAGAGGCAGGTTGACAACAGGTGAGGGCACAGGGCTTGCTCCTGGGCCATGCCAACTAAGGGTTGTGTCTGATGAACCCACCAACTCTTGGCTGGGGGTGTCTGATGTCACTTGGAGTGAAGTCGATTACCGAGTCAACTATTCAAGAACAATTGTGTTGCTCATCAAGACACAACCGCTAGATGACACCGGGAGCTTGGGCCTCTCGATGTGACTCCTGCTGCCACGCCCCCTTACTCTGCTGCGACCTGTGCCTGCGCCAGAAACATTTAGGCCTCTGCTACTCCCCTGGGCAGGGCCTGGCACTTCTCTGTCTGACATACTGTTAGATCAAAAAAGTTTATAAAACTGAATTAATAAGCCCTTTTTTTTTCACTTATTCACCCCAAAAAAAGCCTCAGAACTTATAACTGCATTGCTGAACGGCTAATAACACTTTTTTTTTCACTAAAACATTGCAAAAAAGGCTTTAGAACAAATAACTGCACCGCTGAACGGCAAATAATCCTTTGTTTTCCACTAATACACCCCAAAAAAGGCTGTCAATTTGTCACTTCACAGCACAAAGGCTAATAAGCCCTTTTTTCTCACTAATACACCCCAAAAAAGGTGTTAGAACATATAACTGCATCGCTGAACAGCAGATAGGATTTTTTCCCCACTGATACTACCCAAAAAAGGCATTAGAACATATAACTGCACAGCTGAACTACTTATACATTTTTTTCCCACTAATACATCACAAAAAAGGCTTTAGAACATGTAACTGTACCGCTGAACGGCAAATGAGCAATTTTTTGTTTTTTTCACCAATACACCCCAAAAAAGTCTGTAATTTTGTCACTTCACCGCACAAAGAATATTAAGCCCTTTTTTTCAGTAATACACACCAAAAAAGGCTTTAGAACATATAACTGCACCGGTGAACGCTAACAAGACTTTTTTTCTTCTAATACACCCCAAAAAAGGCTTTAGAACATATAATTGCACCGCACAAGGGCTAATAGGACTTACAAATATTTCCTAGTAATACACCCTGTTACTGGCTGTATCACACAGCACTTGCATTCCAATAACAAGCAAGGTTTTCTGGAATTACAGAGGTACTGTATCATCTAGTGCAAACCTGAAAGCAGCAGTATAATGGCAATTTGGATTCCCAGTGAGTGCAGCAAGGTGTAATAGGATTGTTCATATTACCCAGGCTGTACACTCCCCTATTGGACTCTGTTCTCCTTTTATAGTGTGGAATAAGTCCTTCAGTATCATTACAATGTTACCACACGTATATTGGCTTTATATGTTTAAATACAGAAAAAACTTATTAAAATCTTGAAAAAAATTTTTTTTACCTCACCATATTCTGACCCCCATAACTTTTTTTTATAGTTATGTCTACTGAGCTGTGTGGGGGCCATTTCTTGTGGAATGATATGCAGTTTTTATTAATACCATTTTAGAGTGTGTGTGTCTTTTTGATAACATTTAATTCTAATTTTTGCGGTAAGAGAAGCAATGAAAAAAATGGGAATTGCCCATTTTAATACTTTTTTTCAGTTACGCCGTTCACTGTATTTGAAAAATATTACAAACCGGATTCCAAAAAAGTTGGGACACTAAACAAATTGTGAATAAAAACTGAATGCAATGATGTGGAGATGGCAAATGTCAATATTTTATTTGTAATAAAACGTAGATGACAGATCAAACGTTTAATCCGAGTAAATGTATCATTTTAAAGGAAAAATACATTGATTCCAATTTTCACGGTGTCAACAAATCCCAAAAAAGTTGGGACAAGTAGCTGGAAAAAGAGGCTGGAAAAAGTAAATTTGAGCATAACGAAGAGCTGGAAGACCAATTAACACTAATTAGGTCAATTGGCAACATGATTGGGTATAAAAAGAGCTTCTCAGAGTGGCAGTGTCTCTCAGAAGCCAAGATGGGTAGAGGATCACCAATTCCCACAATGTTGCGCAGAAAGATAGTGGAGCAATATCAGAAAGGTGTTACCCAGCGAAAAATTGCAAAGACTTTGCATCTATCATCATCAACTGTGCATAACATCATCCGAAGATTCTGAGAATCTGGAACAATCTCTGTGCGTAAGGGTCAAGGCCGTAAAACCATACTGGATGCCCGTGATCTCCGGGCCCTTAAACGACACTGCACCACAAACAGGAATGCTACTGTAAAGGAAATCACAGAATGGGCTCAGGAATACTTCCAAAAACCATTGTCAGTGAACACAATCCACCGTGCCATCCGCCGTTGCCAGCTGAAACTCTACAGTGCAAAGAAGAAGCCATTTCTAAGCAAGATCCACAAGCTCAGGCGTTTTCACTGGGCCAGGGATCATTTAAAATGGAGTGTAGCAAAATGGAAGACTGTTCTGTGGTCAGACGAGTCACGATTCAAAGTTCTTTTTGGAAATCTGGGACGCCATGTCATCCGGACCAAAGAGGACAAGGACAACCCAAGTTGTTATCAATGCTCAGTTCAGAAGCCTGCATCTCTGATGGTATGGGGTTGCATGAGTGCGTGTGGCATGGGCAGCTTGCATGTCTGGAAAGGCACCATCAATGCAGAAAAATTAATTCAGGTTCTAGAACAACATATGCTCCCATCCAGACGTCATCTCTTTCAGAGAAGATCCTGCATTTTTCAACAAGATAATGCCAGACCATATTCTGCATCAATCACAACATCATGGCTGCGTAGGAGAAGGATCTGGGTACTGAAATGGCCAGTCTGCAGTCCAGATCTTTCACCTATAGAGAACATTTGGCGCATCATAAAGAGGAAGGTGCAACAAAGAAGGCCCAAGACGATTGAACAGTTAGAGGCCTGTATTAGACAAGAATGGGAGAGCATTCCTATTTCTAAACTTTAGAAACTGGTCTCCTCGGTCCCCAGACGTCTGTTGAGTGTTGTAAAAAGAAGGGGAGATGCCACACAGTGGATAAAATGGCCTTGTCCCAACTTTTTGGGGATTTGTTGACACCATGAAATTCTGATTCAACATATTTTTCCCTTAAAATGGTACATTTTCTCAGTTTAAACTTTTGTTCCGTGATTTATGTTCTATTCTGAATAAAATATTAGAAGTTGGCACCTCCACATCATTGCATTCAGTTTTTATTCACGATTTGTATAGTGTCCAGACTTTTTGGGAATCCGGTTTGTATTATATTTTCGGATGCAATTATTTTTTTATTATTTATGAATTTATTTTTTTATTCTAACAAAAGTGAATGATTTCAATCTGTATATATATATATATATATATATATATATAGTATATATATATACAGTGCTGCCCATAATTACATATTTAGATATTCCCATGCAATCATAGGTCTATTAAAGTGTATTCCAATGATATAAGAGTACCCCCTGTCCGCATTTTAAACCATGTAAAAACAACTTTATATTAATCTGTCAATCACCTTCCTTTATGCCCAAGGGGCGGTTTTTCTCCTACCTTTGTGCCTAGCCGTGCCCCAACTGTTGTTTCCTAGCGCCGCCCAGCTCATTATTATTCACTGCGCTGGGCGGCTTTTACAGTCTCGATCCTGCCGAGCCGGCGCATGCCCAATAGAAACGTATGGGCATCGGCCTCACTTGTACCTTCTGCTCTGGATAACGTACCCGGCACCCTCACTAGCCGGAATCGCAGTGCGCTTGCGTCCCTTATTCAATGCGGAGGCATCGGCGTCTCCTGCTGCGCCTGTGCCGGCTCGGCAGGATCGGGGACTGTAAAAGCTGCCCAGCGCAGTGAATAATAATGAGTTGGGCGGCGTTAGGAAACGACAGTTGGGGCGCTGCTGGGCACAAAGGTAGGAGAAAAACCGCCCCTTGGGCATAAAGGAAGTTCATTGACAGATGAATATAAAGTTGTTTTTACATGGTTTAAAATGCGGACAGGGGGTACTCTTATATCATTGGAATACACTTTAATAGACCTATGATTGCATAGGAATATCTAAATATGTTTATCGGGCCTGTCAGTGCCCCTTTAAAGTTACTTTTATTCAACCAGCAAGTAATTTTTTGACGGGACATGACGTAGGTGTCTCCCAAAAGATAATAAGACGATGTACAAGAGGCATTATTGTAAAAAAAAAAAAAAAAAAAACATTTCTCAGCTTTTATTTACATTTCAGCAAAAAATACAAGATGTTCCGCACTGTGTAAAATCTCAGAGGACGTGGTCGGAAGCCAAAAGTGACACCTGTGCTGGCCCGGAGGATAGTTAGAGAGGCGAAAAAGAATCCAAGGATCACCACTAAGACCATCCTGTTGAATCTGGGCTCTGCTGGTGGCAATGTCTCAAGGCAGACAATCCAACGGACACTGCACAATGCAGACCAAGAAGAAAGCCACTTCTCCAGATAAGGCACACAAAAGCTCGCTTGGCCTTTGCAAAAGCTCATCAGGACAAAGAAGAAGACTTCTGGTCTTCTGTGTTATAGTCAGATGAAACTAAAATTGAATTGTTTGGTCACAATGATGTTTCCTTTATTTGGTGTAAAAAAGGAGAAGTCTTTAACCCAAAGAACACCATCCCCACTGTCAAACATGGTGGTGGGAACCTAATGCTTTGGGGGTGTTTTTCAGCCAATGGACCAGGGAAACTATTCACAGTAAATGACACCATGAAAAAAGAGCAATACATGAGGATTCTCAACGACAACATCAGGCAGTCTGCAGAGAAACTTGGCCTGGGGCAGCAGTGGACATTTCAGCATGATAATGAACCAAAACACACAGCAAAAGTGGTGAAGAAATGGTTAGCAGATAACAACATTAACGTTTTGGAGTGACCCAGCCAGAGTCCAGACTTGAATCCAATTGAGAATCTGTTGCGGGAGCTAAAGATAAGGGTGATGGCAAGAAGACCCTCCAACCTGAAAGATTTGGAGCTCATTGCTAAAGATGAATGGGCAAAAATATCTGTGGAGACATGCAAAAAGCTGGTCTGCAATTATAGGAAGCGTTTGATTGCTATAATAGCCAATAAAGGCTTTTCTATTGATTATTGAGAAGGGTATGAATAATTTTGGACCGGACACTTTTTGCTCAAATGTAAATAAAAGGTGAGAAATGTTTTCTTTCCACAATAATGCCAATTGTACATCGTCTTATTATCTTTTGGGAGACACCTATGTAATTTCCCGTCAAAAAATTACTTGCTGGTTGAATAAAAGTAACTTTAAGTCAAAATTTGCCAGGGGTATGAATAATTATGGGCAGCACTGTATGTATATATATATATATATATATATATATATATTTATTATATATATATATATATATATATATATATGTTTATATATATAGTGTATATATATATATATATATATATATATATATACACTGCTCAAAAAAATAAAGGGAACACTTAAAAAATACAATGTAACTCCAAGTCAATCACACTTCTGTGAAATCAAACTATCCACTTAGGAAGCAACACTGAGTGACAATTAATTTCACATGCTGTTGTGCAAATGGGATAGACAACAGGTGGAAATTATAGGCAATTAGCAAGACACCCCCAATAAAGGAGTGATTCTGCAGGTGGTGACGACAGACCACTTCTCAGTTCCTATGCTTCCTGGCTGATGTTTTGGTCACTTTTGAATGCTGGCGGTGCTTTCACTCTAGTGGTAGCATGAGACGGAGTCTACAACCCACACAAGTGGCTCAGGTAGTGCAGCTTATCCAGGATGGCACATCAATGCGAGCTGTGGCAAGAAGGTTTGCTGTGTCTGTCAGCGTAGTGTCCAGAGCATGGAGGCGCTACCAGCAGCAGGACCGCTACCTCCGCCTTTGTGCAAGGAGGAACAGGAGGAGCACTGCCAGAGCCCTGCAAAATGACCTCCAGCAGGCCACAAATGTGCATGTGTCTGCTCAAACGGTCAGAAACAGACTCCATGAGGGTGATATGAGGGCCCGACGTCCACAGGTGGGGGTTGTGCTTACAGCCCAACACCGTGCAGGACGTTTGGCATTTGCCAGAGAACACCAAGATTGGCAAATTCGCCACTGGCGCCCTGTGCTCTTCACAGATGAAAGCAGGTTCACACTGAGCACGTGACAGACGTGACAGAGTCTGGAGACGCCGTGGAGAACGTTCTGCTGCCTGCAACATCCTCCAGCATGACCGGTTTGGCATTGGGTCAGTAATGGTGTGGGGTGGCATTTCTTTGGAGGGCCGCACAGCCCTCCATGTGCTCGCCAGAGGTAGCCTGACTGCCATTAGGTACCGAGATGAGATAATCAGACCCCTTGTGAGACCATATGCTGGTGCGGTTGGCCCTGGGTTCCTCCTAATGCAAGACAATGCTAGACCTCATGTGGCTGGAGTGTGTCAGCAGTTCCTGCAAGACGAAGGCATTGATGCTATGGACTGGCCCGCCCATTCCCCAGACCTGAATCCAATTGAGCACATCTGGGACATCATGTCTCGCTCTATCCACCAACGTCACGTTGCACCACAGACTGTCCAGGAGTTGGCAGATGCTTTAGTCTAGGTCTGGGAGGAGATCCCTCAGGAGACCGTCCGCCACTTCATCAGGAGCATGCACAGGAGTTGTAGGGAGGTCATACAGGCACGTGGAGGCCACACACACTACTGAACCTCATTTTGACTTGTTTTAAGGACATTACATCAAAGTTGGATCAGCCTGTAGTGTGTTTTTCCACTTTAATTTTGAGTGTGACTCCAAATTCAGACCTCCAAGGGTTAAAAAATTAAATTTCCATTTTTTTATTTTTGTGTGATTTTGTTGTCAGCACATTCAACTATGTAAAGAACAAAGTATTTCAGAAGAATATTTAATTAATTCAGATCTAGGATGTGTTATTTTTGTGTTCCCTTTATTTTTTTTGAGCAGTGTATATATATATATACACTGCTCAAAAAAATAAAGGGAACACAAAAATAACACATCCTAGATCTGAATTAATAAATATTCTTCTGAAATACTTTGCTCTTTACATAGTTGAATGTGCTGACAACAAAATCACACAAAAATAAAAAAATGGAAATTTAATTTTTTAACCCTTGGAGGTCTGAATTTGGAGTCACACTCAAAATTAAAGTGGAAAAACACACTACAGGCTGATCCAACTTTGATGTAATGTCCTTAAAACAAGTCAAAATGAGGCTCAGTAGTGTGTGTGGCCTCCACGTGCCTGTATGACCTCCATACAACGCCTGTGCATGCTCCTGATGAGGTGGCGGACGGTCTCCTGAGGGATCTCCTCCCAGACCTGGACTAAAGCATCTGCCAACTCCTGGACAGTCTGTGGTGCAACATGACGTTGGTGGATAGAGCGAGACATGATGTCCCAGATGTGCTCAATTGGATTCAGGTCTGGGGAATGGGCGGGCCAGTCCATAGCATCAATGCCTTCGTCTTGCAGGAACTGTTGACACACTCTAGCCACATGAGGTCTAGCATTGTCTTGCATTAGGAGGAACCCAGGGCCAACCGCACCAGCATATGGTCTCACAAGGGGTCTGAGGAACTCATCTCGGTACCTAATGGCAGTCAGGCTACCTCTGGCGAGCACATGGAGGGCTGTGCGGCCCTCCAAAGAAATGCCACCCCACACCATTACTGACCCAATGACAAACTGGTCATACTGGAAGATGTTGCAGGCAGCAGAACGTTCTCTATGGCGTCTCCAGACTCTGTCACGTCTGTCACATGTGCTCAGTGTGAACCTGCTTTCATCTGTGAAGAGCACAGGGCGCCAGTGGCGAATTTGCCAATCTTGGTGTTCTCTGGCAAATGCCAAACGTCCTGCACGGTGTTGGGCTGTAAGCACAACCCCCACCTGTGGACGTCGGGCCCTCATATCACCCTCATGGAGTCTGTTTCAGACCGTTTGAGCAGACACATGCACATTTGTGGCCTGCTGGAGGTCATTTTGCAGGGCTCTGGCAGTGCTCCTCCTGTTCCTCCTTGCACAAAGGCGGAGGTAGCGGTCCTGCTGCTGGGTTGTTGCCCTCCTACGGCCTCCTCCACGTCTCCTGATGTACTGGCCTGTCTCCTGGTAGCGCCTCCATGCTCTGGACACTACGCTGACAGACACAGCAAACCTTCTTGCCACAGCTCGCATTGATGTGCCATCCTGGATAAGCTGCACTACCTGAGCCACTTGTGTGGGTTTTAGACTCCGTCTCATGCTACCACTAGAGAGAAAGCACCGCCAGCATTCAAAAGTGACCAAAACATCAGCCAGGAAGCATAGGAACTGAGAAGTGGTCTGTGCTCACCACCTGCAAAACCACTCCTTTATTGGGGGTGTCTTGCTAATTGGCTATAATTTCCACCTGTTGTCTATCCCAGTTGCACAACAGCATGTGAAATTGATTGTCACTTAGTGTTGCTTCCTAAGTGAACAGTTTGATTTCACAGAAGTGTGATTGACTTGGAGTTACATTGTGTTGTTTAAGTGTTCCCTTTATTTTTTTGAGCAGTGTATATATATATATATATATATATATATATATATATATATATATACTTTTTGCAGCCCCTCTAGAAGGCTGCACTGTCAACTACTTTCTGTTTTAGAAAATATTACTATACTCCCATAAGGAGTATAGCAATTCTCTAATTCCTGATATCCTATGTTGGCCTGCCACCAACTGGCTGACATATGAACTGCAGCTCTAATACACTGGGTTCAGAGAGACCCAGCCTATTTGAAATAGTGACCGCCATCCCTGATTGCTGTACAGGGATTTCACCCTTTAGATGTCGTGATCACTTTTGAATACAGCATCTAAAGGCTGTAATGTCCACAATTGGCATTACTGTTGGTCTTGGAAATTAGTCATGGGCATCTGCTGTTTGAAAAAGCAGAGACCCATCAGCTATGGCGCCCAATGTACGTATGAGTTAAAGACCCCACCAGAAATGTAAAGCTTATTCTTGACATTGTGTTGATATACTTACTTTGTGCTCCTGTGCAACTATAATATTATAGCACCATGTGTGTTATTTTCCCGGGCTGTACTAGAGGTCAGGATTGCCTTCATGCCCATTCATGTGCTTTTAAAATGTTTTTAACCTGTTTGATATGTTGCATATAGTGTTGAGCACGAATATTCGGATCGCAAATTTTACCACTTCGAGAATTCGCAAATATTTAGAATTTAGTGCTATATATTCGTATTTGCGAATAGTGTTAAACATTCTAATTGCGAATTTATCGCAAATTTATTGCGAGTTTATCGTGAATATATTAAATTGCCAATTTTCACAATCAAATAAACAATGACTGGAGATCACAAATTTTCAAATTTGCAACAAATATTGGCCAACAATTAGCAAAATATTGCAAATTCGAATATTGCCTATGTCGCTCATCACTAGTTGCATGTTGTGAAATTCTGAAAAGACATTAAGTACCATGGTGGTGTAGTCTATGAAGCATTTTGTTTTTTTAGATGACTGATTTATGAAGTGTTGACTTGTGGCATGTATTGGGCTGGGCTAATCCTGGAGCCAAGATAATTGTTTAAAACAACCAGCTTTAAAGCAGCCAACCCCAACTTACTAGCACAAAACTAACCCAGGATATACTGGTATCATGCTAAGTGTACATGACATTTATATAAATAAACAATCAGTCCATTAGGGGCCACTGGTCATAAGCACTGAGCACAATGCCAGCATGTCCTGGGTTTAGTTGTTAGTGAGCTGGGACTGACTGCTGAAAGCAATGGAGAAAGCAAAGGAGATATCATGTATGTACTTAATTAATTTGTTGGTAGCACAAAATGGGCCTGAACTGACTCTTCTTTCTATGTCTCCATCTCTGGGTTGGCAACTAAATGTTAAATAGTGGTTTGGAGCAAGAGAACTGATCTAGTTTTTAGCAGAGCCATAGCTAAGTTGCTGTTACTGACAGTTTTTGCAGCCATTCAGGTCGTTATGTTATATCAGTACTTGTGTTCATGTTCAAGTTAGCTTCAATAAGATACAATCATCACTTCTTATGGTAAGTTTAAAAGTTATGGTGGAAAACACAACCTGGAGAGCAAGCGAATCACTCAATTCTGAAAATCCCTCATACAAATAGGCTTTGTGGCATTGTACAGATGTCTAGAAAAAAACATATTGCATGGTCTCCTTATTCTGAAGGGTGCAGGAACCTTTATAAAGTTTATCCCAGGCGGCAGAGAAATTTCAACCATTCACTGACAGGGGTCATTGCTTTATGGGAATTCCTACATTGCGATTGGCTATAAAGCTAAGGTGGACAACAAACCAGAACCAGATAACTGAGCAAAAATGAAGTAGAATAAGAACCGTCATCAGAATAAATAATAGCTAGACTCAGTATAGATTAATGCAAAAATTGACTGAATAAGGAGAAGGAAGGCAAGCCTAATGCTTAAACAAGATAAGGCAAATGATGTCTCCTCTCCCCTGAAAATACCAATGAAGCAGCGGAAACCATGGGTAGATGTGTACTAGTCATGAATGTAATAGTTGAAGTTACTGGCAGAAGCCTATCATAATGATTTTGTGTTTAGTCTAAGTAGATTGATGATTTGTCTACATTCTGCTTTATATTTTACAAATCATACTTTCCCCAATAGTTAAGAATACAGCTAGATTTAGCAGAACATTAGAAATCCTTAAGGTAAAGGACTATAAGCACTATAAGTGTTGTTTGTGCTCTTACAAAAATGTAAAATATGTATGAAGGAACAAAAATAAAATAACTAAAATTGATTTCCTTTTAATGATGCCTTAAGTGCAAGTAAATTGCTTAATCATTTATCTTTGTTTAGGTTTACATTAAGTTATTTTATTATCTTTACTGATTGTAGCCTAAGGGGTAGGTAAATTAAGAAGACCAAGCCTTTACAGTATATCATTATGGAGAATGCACAATATTAAAAGTGCAATTAAATATGTATGCAACATTTTCTATTTCTTACTAAGATGTCAGTTTTGTGTAAGAAACTCCTTATTTGTCTCATTTTCTGCTGTGCATCATTGCAATTTTCTGTCTCAATTATTTTGTCTTAAAGATTCTCATCAGTTATATGTGGTTACCACAATCAGTTACCTTTTCATACCCATTTATTCTATATAATAACTTTGATTTAAACCCAATTTAGATATTAGTTTGACAGTGAAAGCTACTGTCAGAACCGTATTAGGATTGTAGCATACTTTTTTTTATATGGTATTTAGCCAATTTCCTCAATCAGCCACAAAATTACTTGCGAAACTCTTCAATCTACCATTCACACAAAGTTTCAGTTTTTTTCTGTGTTCTTGATCCCAGGGATATGGACAACACATAGGGCCAGATTTATCATTACACTTACATCTTACTCCACTTTTACATATGTCCAAAGTCACTTTTGGATTAGTCACATTTATTAATGGTCCTTTAATACTGTGATAAATGAGGTTTGACGGTAGCAGTTTATCCTTCAGTAAGCGGCTTTACAAAAGTCGCAGGTCTTTAAGAAAAAGTCGCACGTTTTTACGAAAAAGTTGCATGTTCTATTAAAAAGTCACATAAGATAAGCATTGTCCTCACTGGAGTGAACTTTTTAAACTTTTTTTGCAACTTTTTAAATAGTCGCAATAGTAAATCTGTCTAGAGATTAATTTACATAAGAAAACACGCCCACTTTGAGAAAACTGGCGAGCATAGCACAGAGCCAATAAAAGTCGCAAAATTTTGTGCAGTTTTAACGATTGCGCCAAAATTTGCTACTTTTTCACTCCATTATTTAGACTTGAGCTAATGATAAATCTGGCCCATAATGTCTAGTGTTGATCGAGCATGCTCGGCCGAAAACCAGTTCGGCTCGAGCACCGTGATGCTCGGCACATTGCGTTGTGTTCGTCCGAATACCACGTGTGCTCAAGCGCCAATAAACGTGCAGGTAAGTACTGCCACTCACTGCAATGCCATAGCCATGTTGGTTACTGGCATTACAGTGATTGGCTGGCCAGAATGCTATATAGCACCCGATGACATGTGGTTTGGCCAGTCTTAGTGTAATGACCGGCTTCACGCACAGGGAGGGAAAAGGGAAAGCCCTGCCCAAGGGAGAGGGAAAGGTGGTGACCCCTGACTCACCTTGCGGCTGGCACCTGACTGCCCTGACGTCCCTAGACGGGTTCCTCACCCGTGCGGCGATCACATGCCTAAACCCTGGCTTTCCCTAAAATGAGCCCTAGATAGTGAACGGGCCGGTGGGATCGCTAGTCCGCACCACTGACACTAAGAGGGAAACACCAGGGAGAGGACAGACAATATAGACAAACACATACACCCAGGTGGGCGACCACAGCAGACCACAAAGGTCCAACAGGGATCCGGAGGGTAGCGTTCTGGACCAACAACCAGAGAACGCAGCAACACAGCTCCAGAGGGTCAGAATAAATGTCTAGGCAGGAAGCTCTATATCTGGCAACCAGAGAAGTGTGAGAGGGGAATATAAGGAGGTTGGGAGTGCTGGACAAGGAACAGCTGAGGAGAAGGAGCTACGGATCCCTGAGTGAGCCAAAAGGGTTTGCAAAGCAAACCCAGAAAGCTACCATAAGGAAACAGCCCTATCTTACATAGAGCGCGCAGCCAACCGCTGTGACTTCCTGACCCCGGGTATAACGGATTCAGGCGTGGTTCTTGACACCCTCGTGACAGTACCCCCCTCTCTATGAGGGGCCTCCGGACACTCAGGACCAGGTCTCTCAGGATGAGAGGCATGAAAAACCCGAACTAGCCTGTCGGCGTTTACCTCAGACGCAGGAACCCACATTCTTTCCTCGGGACCGTAACCTCTCCAATGCACCAGATATTGAAGAGAGCGGCGGACCCGACGAGAATTAACAATTTTGGATATCTGAAATTCTAGATTACCATCCACAACAACAGGAGGGTGTGGCAGCGGTGACGGTTCTAAAGGTGGAACATATTTTTTGAGTAACGACTTATGAAAGACATTATGGATTTTAAAAGTCTGAGGTAACTCCAGGCGAAAAGCCACGGGGTTGATGATGGCTACAATTTTGTAAGGACCAATAAACCTAGGACCCAGTTTCCAAGAGGGAACCTTCAATTTAATATTCCTAGTAGACAACCACACATAGTCATTCACTCCTAGGTCTGGACCTGGCGACCGTCTCTTATCAGCCATGCATTTGTATTTACCTCCCATATTTTTCAAGTTAGCTTGCACCTTCTGCCATACCGATGAAAGAGATGACGAAAACCGTTCCTCTTCGGGAACCCCAGAAGACCCCCCCTCTTTGAAAGTACAGAATTGGGGATGAAAACCATATGCACCAAGAAATGGTGACTTGCCAGTGGATTCCTGACGACGATTATTTATGGCAAACTCAGCTAACGATAAATATGATGACCACAACTCTTGGTTTTCAGACACAAAACATCTTAGATATGTCTCCAGGTTTTGGTTGGTACGCTCAGTCTGTCCATTCAACTGAGGATGGAAAGCTGAGGAAAAGGACAAGTGTACCCCCAAACGGGAACAAAAAGCTTTCCAAAATTTAGAAATAAACTGGGTACCCCGATCTGAAACAACATCGGAGGGGACCCCGTGAAGCTTCACGATTTCACTGACAAATACCTGAGCAAGAGTCTTAGCATTAGGTAGTGCGGGTAACGCAATGAAGGATACCATTTTGCTAAACCTGTCCACTGCTACCAAAATAACTGTTTTACCCGCAGACAAAGGTAAGTCAGTGATAAAATCCATTGACAGATGTGTCCATGGTCTATTGGGAATGACGAGTGGTAATAGAGACCCTGCAAGACGTGTATGTGAAACTTTTGCGCACGCACAGGTAGAACAAGAAGACACAAATTTCTACACTGCGTGCAGAATTATTAGGCAAATGAGTATTTTGACCACATCATCCTCTTTATGCATGTTGTCTTACTCCAAGCTGTATAGGCTCGAAAGCCTACTACCAATTAAGTATATTAGGTGATGTGCATCTCTGTAATGAGAAGGGGTGTGGTCTAATGACATCAACACCCTATATCAGGTGTGCATAATTATTAGGCAACTTCCTTTCCTTTGGCAAAATGGGTCAAAAGAAGGACTTGACAGGCTCAGAAAAGTCCAAAATAGTGAGATATCTTGCAGAGAGATGCAGCACTCTTAAAATTGCAAAGCTTCTGAAGCGTGATCATCGAACAATCAAGCGTTTCATTCAAAATAGTCAACAGGGTCGCAAGAAGCGTGTGGAAAAACCAAGGCACAAAATAACTGCCCATGAACTGAGAAAAGTCAAGCGTGCAGCTGCCAAGATGCCACTTGCCACCAGTTTGGCCATATTTCAGAGCTGCAACATCACTGGAGTGCCCAAAAGCACAAGGTGTGCAATACTCAGAGACATGGCCAAGGTAAGAAAGGCTGAAAGACGACCACCACTGAACAAGACACACAAGCTGAAACGTCAAGACTGGGCCAAGAAATATCTCAAGACTGATTTTTCTAAGGTTTTATGGACTGATGAAATGAGAGTGAGTCTTGATGGGCCAGATGGATGGGCCCGTGGCTGGATTGGTAAAGGGCAGAGAGCTCCAGTCCGACTCAGACGCCAGCAAGGTGGAGGTGGAGTACTGGTTTGGGCTGGTATCATCAAAGATGAGCTTGTGGGGCCTTTTCGGGTTGAGGATGGAGTCAAGCTCAACTCCCAGTCCTACTGCCAGTTTCTGGAAGACACCTTCTTCAAGCAGTGGTACAGGAAGAAGTCTGCATCCTTCAAGAAAAACATGATTTTCATGCAGGACAATGCTCCATCACACGCGTCCAAGTACTCCACAGCGTGGCTGGCAAGAAAGGGTATAAAAGAAGAAAATCTAATGACATGGCCTCCTTGTTCACCTGATCTGAACCCCATTGAGAACCTGTGGTCCATCATCAAATGTGAGATTTACAAGGAGGGAAAACAGTACACCTCTCTGAACAGTGTCTGGGAGGCTGTGGTTGCTGCTGCACGCAATGTTGATGGTGAACAGATCAAAACACTGACAGAATCCATGGATGGCAGGCTTTTGAGTGTCCTTGCAAAGAAAGGTGGCTATATTGGTCACTGATTTGTTTTTGTTTTGTTTTTGAATGTCAGAAATTTATATTTGTGAATGTTGAGATGTTATATTGGTATTACTGGTAAAAATAAATAATTGAAATGGGTATATATTTGTTTTTTGTTAAGTTGCCTAATAATTATGCACAGTAATAGTCACCTGCACACACAGATATCCCCCTAAAATAGCTAAAACTAAAAACAAACTAAAAACTACTTCTAAAAATATTCAGCTTTGATATTAATGAGTTTTTTGGGTTCATTGAGAACATGGTTGTTGTTCAATAATAAAATTAATCCTCAAAAATACAACATGCCTAATAATTCTGCACTCCCTGTATACATCCTGACGCAACCTTGGCCACCAAAAACGACGAGACAATAGCTCCAAGGTTGCTTTACTACCCGGGTGCCCAGCAAGTGCCGAATTATGATGTTCCTTTAATAATTCGAAACGCAGGTTCAACGGTACAAACAATTTCTCTGAGGGGCAAGAGACCGGGGCGTCCCCCTGGGCCTCTAACACCTTCCCCTCCAGAACAGAGTGTACCGCAGAAACAACCACTCCTCTTTGAAGAATGGGCACCGGATCACTCACATTACCCCCTCCAGGGAAACAACGAGATAGTGCATCAGCCTTGGTATTCTTTGCCCCAGGACGATAGGTAATCACAAAGTTAAACCTGGTAAAAAATAGCAACCACCTAGCTTGTCTAGGGGTGAGACGCTTAGCTGATTCGAGGTACAGAAGATTTTTGTGGTCCGTAATCACAGTGACGGGGTGGACTGCCCCCTCTAAAAAGTGACGCCATTCTTCAAACGCTAGTTTAATAGCTAATAGTTCCCTATTGCCAATATCGTAGTTCTTTTCTGCTGCAGATAGTTTTTTAGAAAAGAAAGCACAAGGACGCCATTTGCCAGGAGACGGACCCTGAGACAGCACCGCCCCCACTCCCACCTCTGACGCATCGACTTCAACAATAAAAGGCTGAGAGACATCAGGTTGGACTAGTACAGGTGCTGAGGTAAACCTCTCTTTTAGAGAGGAAAAAGCAACTTTAGCGGCGTCAGACCATTTAGAAAAATCAGTCCCCTTCCTAGTCATGTCAGTGAGGGGTTTTACAATAAGTGAATAATTTTTAATTAATTTCCAATAGAAATTCGCGAAGCCCAAGAACCGTTGCAGTGCTTTGAGGTTCTCAGTAAGATCCCAATCTAAAATTGCCTGGACCTTCCTAGGATCCATACGGAAACCTGAAGCAGATAAAAAATAACCTAGGAATTGTATCTCCTGAACGGCGAAGACACATTTTTCAATTTTAGCATATAATTTATTCGTCCGTAGGACCGGCAGTACTTGTCTGACATGCACCTCATGTGTTCTCAGATCAGACGAATAAATTAAAATATCATCTAGGTATATTACCACAAACCTGCCGATTAGATGACTAAAAATGTCATTAACGAAATGTTGAAAGACGACAGGAGCATTGGTCAGACCGAAAGGCATAACTAGATTTTCATAATGCCCCTCAGGGGTGTTAAAAGCTGTCTTCCACTCATCCCCCTCCTTAATACGAATCAGATTGTAGGCCCCCCTAAGATCAAGTTTGGAGAACCACCTAGCACCCGCAATCTGGTTAAATAGGTCAGGAATGAGAGGAAGAGGGTATGGGTCTCGGATGGTTATCCGATTTAATTCGCGAAAATCTAGGCAAGGACGCAGGCCCCCATCTTTCTTTTTAACGAAGAAAAACCCTGCAGCCACGGGTGAAGAAGAGGGTCTGATGTGTCCCTTAGCCAAGTTATCGGAGATATAATCTTTAATGGCTTGTCTCTCTGGACCTGAAAGATAATATAACCTGGTCTTAGGTAATTTTGCGCCGGGAATAAGGTTAACCGGGCAATCATAAGGACGATGAGGTGGTAACTTCTGACAACCCTTTTCAGAAAAAACGTCCTCAAAATCCAAAATAAATGTAGGTAGGGTAGTTATGGAGGCAACTAAGCAATTGCTATTTAAGAAATTTTCTTTGCACTGCTCACTCCACTCCAATATCTCCCTGGCCTGCCAATCCACCACTGGATTGTGCGCTACCAACCAGGGAAGACCCAGCACTACCGGAGTGGGAAGCCCCTCCAGAACATAACATGAAAGCATCTCGTTATGGTGGTCCCCTACCCGAAGGTGTAAATTATGAACAATGTGGGTGAGGTTTCTCTGAGACAGAGGAGCAGAATCAATAGCGAATATGGGAATAGGTCTCTGTAGCGTACAGAGAGACAAACCCATAGTGCGGGCAAAATGGGCATCTATCAAATTTACCCCTGCTCCACTGTCTAGAAAGAAAGAAATAGTCTCCGTCTTATCACCAAAAACAATAACCGCTGGCAACACAAATTGCGATGTACGTATGGAGGAAACGTATACCCCCCGGCTGACATCCTCCACACAGCCTGGGGTTAGTAGTTTTCCGACCAATGGCTCTGGTTTTTTCAACCTGTCCCTAAGGCGTCTATCTATTCGGATAGAAAGGGACATAACCGCATCAAGGGAAAAGGGGGTCTCATATAATGCAAGCGCATCCTTAACCCTTTCGGATAACCCAGAGCAGAACTGACTCCTGAGAGCCGGGTCGTTCCATTGGGTATCCATAGCCCACCTACGGAAGTCAGAGCAATACTCCTCTACCGGCCGCTCTCCTTGTAGGAGTCTCCGTAATCTTGATTCAGCCAGTGCGACTCGGTCAGGGTCGTCATATATGAGACCCAAGGCCCCGAAAAACTCATCCACTGACCGAAGAGCCTGGGAATCAGTAGGTAAAGAGAACGCCCAGGACTGCGGGTCCCCCTGCAGCAGGGAAATAACAACCCCCACCCGCTGTTCTTCATTACCAGAGGAGTAAGGGCGCAGTTTAAAGTATAATTTACAGGCCTCACGGAATGTCAAAAACTTGTCCCTTCCCCCAGAAAATCTTGCAGGGAGAGGGACCTTGGGTTCTGCAACAACCTGGTTACCAGTAGCAACCGCTGGGCTTGCGGTCAGTTGTAATTGCTGCTGTTGCTGGAGGACCGACGCCTTCAATCCTGCCACCTCCAAAGACAGGCCATGAAATTGTTTGGACAGAGCAGCAATTTGATCCATACTGGATTCTAAGTAGGTAAATTATTATTATTTTTTTTAACCTACACAAAATAAGGGCCAGATATAATGTAATGACCGGCGTCACGCACAGGGAGGGAAAAGGGAAAGCCCTGCCCAAGGGAGAGGGAAAGGTGGTGACCCCTGACTCACCTTGCGGCTGGCACCTGACTGCCCTGACGTCCCTAGACGGGTTCCTCACCCGTGCGGCGATCATGTGCCTAAACCCTGGCTTTCCCTAAAATGAGCCCTAGATAGTGAACGGGCCGGTGGGATCGCTAGTCCGCACCACTGACACTAAGAGGGAAACACCAGGGAGAGGACACACAATATAGACAAACACATACACCCAGGTGGGCGACCACAGCAGACCACAAAGGTCCAACAGGGATCCGGAGGGTAGCGTTCTGGACCAACAACCAGAGAACGCAGCAACACAGCTCCAGAGGGTCAGAATAAATGTCTAGGCAGGAAGCTCTATATCTGGCAACCAGAGAAGTGTGAGAGGGGAATATAAGGAGGTTGGGAGTGCTGGACAAGGAACAGCTGAGGAGAAGGAGCTAAGGATTCCTGTGTAGGTAATTGAATGGTGTAGGTAATTTAATTTTTTTTTTTATTAAGCAGGGTTGGTGTTAGAAACCCAAAAGTATTTTTAAGGAATATTGTTGTGTCTGGCAGCAATATATATTTTTTGCACAACCTGCACTAAATTGCGTGCGATTAGAGACCCAAAAAAATCATATTTTACATTGTTGGATCTTAACAAGGTTCCAAGTAGAGCTTCAACATGCAACAAAAAGAAATGAGAGTGAGACAAAACATTTTTTGAGCATTCACTTAATAGAAAATAACGATTAAACTGAAACAGGCTGTTTTTCAGCTGATCAAAAAGTTTAGGACCACATGCCTTTAAAAGGCCAAATCTGTGCAAAGATGTGGATTCATTGTCATTTTCTGTCAGGTAATCACACGTTGTGATGGCAAAGGTGAAAAAACTCTCTCTTTTTTTTTTTTTGAGTTTTCAAAAGCTTTATTGAATAATTAAAATCTGTTACATATGTTTCTAATCATTGAAAAACTCTCTCTTTTTGAACGTGATCAGGTTGTTGAACTGCATAAGCAGGGTCTCTCACAGCGCGCCATCGCTGCTGAGGTGGGACGCAGTAATTTCTTAAATGATCCTGAGTTTTATGGAACAAAAAAGTGGAAGACCCAAAACAAATTTCATCAGCACTGAGCCAGAGGATCCAATTATCTATCCGTCAAGACACTGGACGATCCTTGACCCAAATTAAGGCCCTTACTGGTGCTGACTGCAGCCCCATAACCATTAGACGGCATCTGAGACTGAAGGGCTTAAAAAACAAAAAACGTCTTCAAAGACCTCGTCTCCTTGAACGCCACAGAACTGCTCGTTTGGACTTTGCAAGAGAGCACCAAACATGGGACATTCAAAGGTGGAAGAAAGTTTTATTATCTGATGAGAAAAAATGTAACCTTGATGGTCCTGATGGTTTCCAACATTACTGGCATGACAAGCAGATCCCACCTGAGATGTTTTCTACGCGCCACAGTGGAGGGGGCGCCATAATGGTTTACGGTGCTTTTTTCTTCAGTGGAACAATGGAGCTTCAGGAAGTGCAGGGGCGTCAAACGGCCACTGGCTTTGTCCAGATGTTGCAGAGAGCATTCCTCATGACTGAGGGCCCTTGTCTGTGTGGTAACGACTGGGTTTTTCAATAGGACAACGCTACAGTACACAATGCCCGCAGAACAAGGGACTTCTTCCAGGAGAATAACATCACTCTATTGGCCCATCCTGTGTGTTCCCCTGATCTAAATCCAATTGAGAACCTTTGGGGATGGATGCCAAGGGAAGTTTACAAAAATGGACAACAGTTCCAGACAGTAGATGACCTTTGTGCGGCCGTCTTCACCACTTGGAGAAATGTTCCCACTCACCTCATGGAAACGCTTGCATCAAGAATGCCGAAGCGAATTTTGGAAGTGATAAACAATAACGGCGGAGCTACTCATTACTGAGTTCATGTTTGGAAGTTAGATTTCTGTTTTGGGGGGGTTTAGTTTTTTTTTGGAGTTGTGGTCCTAAACTTTTGATCAACTGAAAAACAGCCTGTTTCAGTTTAATCGTTATTTTCTATTAATTGAATGTTAAAAAAAAGTTTTGTCTCACTCTCATTTCTTCTTGTTGCATGTTGAAGCTCTACTTGGAACCTTGTTAAGATAAAACAATGTAAAATATGATTTTTTGCCATTTTTCAAGTGGTCTTAAACTTTTGATCAGGACTGTATATTATTAGCGCAACCTGCGCTAAATTGAGTGCAATTGTTAGAGACTAGAGTTGAGCGGACACCTGGATGTTCGAGTTTGGGACCCGAACTTGACCCCGAACCCGAACCCCAAATGTCATCAAAATGTGGTTAAAAGCATGGCAAGTGCTCTGCAAACAAATGTGGATAGGGAAATGACTTTAACCCCTTTAGGAATCAGCCCTATTTCACCTTAAGGACTTGGCCATTTTTTGCAAATCTGACCAGTGTCACTTTAAGTGCTGATAACTTTAAAACGTTTTGACTTATCCAGGCCGTTCTGAGACAGTTTTTTCGTCACATATTGTACTTCATGACACTGCTAAAATTGAATAAAAAAAGTGTTTTTTTTTGCATAAAAAAATACCTAATTTACCAAAAGTTTGGAAAAATTTGCAAATTTCAAAGTTTCAGTTTCTCTACTTCTGTAATACATAGTAATACCCCCAAAAATTGTGATGACTTTACATTCCCCATATGTCTACCTCATGCGTGTATCATTTTGGGAATGCCATTTTATTTTTTGGGGATGTTACATAGCTTAGAAGTTTAGAAGCAAATTTTTTAATTTTTCAGAAATTTTTCAAATCCCACTTTTTATTGACCAGTCCAGGTCTGAAGTCACTTTTTGAGGCTTACATAATAGAAACCACCCAACAATGACCCCATTTTAGAAACTACACCCCTTAAGGTATTCAAAACTGATTTTACAAATTTTGTTAACCCTTTAGGTCTACCACAAGACTTCATGGCAAATGGACATAAAATTTACGAATTTAGATTTTTGGGAAAATTTTCCAATATAATCAATTTTTTTCAGGAACAAAGTAAGGGTTAACAGCCAAACAAAACTCAATATGGGTTGTCCTGATTCTGTAGTTTGCAGAAACACCCCATATGTGGTTCTAAACTACTGTTTGGCCAAACGGGAAGACATAGAAGGAGGGGAACGTCATATGGTTTTTGCAAGGCAGATTTTGCAGGACTGGTTTTGTTTATACCATGTCCCATTTCAAGCCCCCCGTTGCACCCCTAGAATAGAAATTCCAAAAAAAGTGACTCCATCTAACAAAGTACACCCCTCAAGGTATTCAATACTGGGTTTACAAACTTTGTTAACCCTTTAGGTGTTTCACAAGAGTTAATGGCAGATGGAGAAAAAAAATTGGAATTTCAATTTATGGGAAAATTTTCTATTTTAATCCATTTTTACCAGTAATAAAGTAAGGGTTAACTGCCAAAAAAATGCAATATGGGTTGCCCTGATTCTGTAGTTTGCAAAAACACCCCATATGTGGTCCTAAACTACTGTTTGGCCAAATGGGAGGACATAGAAGGAGGGGAACGCCATATGGGTTTTGGAAGGCAGATTTTGCAGGACTGGTTTTGTTTATACCATGTCCCATTTCAAGCCCCCCGTTGCACCCCTAGAATAGAAATTCCAAAAAAGTGACTCCATCTAACAAAGTACACTGCTCAAGGTGGTTAAAACTGGGTTTACAAACTTTGTTAACCCTTTAGGTGTTCCACAAGAGTTAATGGCAGATAGAATTTTGGAATTTCTATTTTTTGGAAAATTTCCCATTTTAAGCCTTACTTTTTTACTGAAAAAAATGGGTTAACAGCCAAACAAAACTGAATATGGGTTGCCCTGATTCTGTAGTTTGCCGAAACATCCCATATGTGGTCGTAAACTACTATTTGGCTAAACGGCAGGACATAGAAGAAGGGGAACGCCATATGGTTTTTGGAAGGCAGATTTTGCTGTACTGGTTTATTTACACCATGTACCCTTTCAAACCCCCCTGATGCACCACTAGAGTAGAAACTCCATAAAAGTGACCCCATCTAGGAAACTACAGGATAAGGTGGTTGTTGTTTTGGGACTATTTTAGGGTAAATATGATTTTTGGTTTCTCTATATTACACTTTTTTGAGGCAAGGTAACAAAAAATTTTAATTCTAAAATTGTTTCTACATTCGCTATTTAGTTTTGTGGAAAACCTAAAGGGTTAACAAAGTTTGTAAAGTAACTTTTGAATACCTTGAGGGGTGTAGTTTCTTAGATGGGGTCACTTTTTTGAAGTTTCTAGTCTAGGCTACATCAGGGGGGCTTCTAATGGGACATGGTGTAAATAAACCAGTCCATCAAAATCTGCCTTCCAGAAACCATATGGCGTTCCCTTCATTCTATGCCCAGCCGTGTGGCTATATAGCCATTTACGACCACATATGGGGTGTTTCTGCAAACTACAGAATCAGAGCAATAAATATTTAGTTTTGTTTGGCTGTAAAACCTTGCTTTATTACCGGAAAAAAAGGATTCAAATGGATATTATGCCAAAAAATGGGTGTTTTGGCACAGTTTTTATTTTATATTTTAAACGCTATTCATCCGAGGGGTTTGGTCAAATGTTATTTTTATAGGGCAGATTCTTACGGACGCGGTGATACCTAATATGTCTACATTTTAAAATGTATTTAGATTTTACACTATATTATCATTTTAGGAACAAAAAAAAATTATTTTAGTATCTCCATAGCCTGGGAGCTACAGTTTTATTTTTTTTGTTGGGAGACTATCTAATGTATGGCCTTTTGCGGGATGAGATGGCAGTTTTATTGGCACTAATTGGGGGTGCATATGACATTTTGATCGCTTGCTATTACACTTTTTGTGATGTTAGGTGACAAAAAATAGCTTTTTTTTACAATTTTTTTTATTAACGCTGTTCATCCAGGGGGGTTGGGTTAAATATTATTTTTATAGAGAATATTTTTACGGACGCGGCGATGCCAAATATGTATGGCTCTCAGTCTTTAGAGACACTAAGCAGGCATCCTCAAACTGCGGCCCACCAGATGTTGTAAAACTACAATTCCCACCATGCCCTGCTGATAGCTGTAGGTTGTCTGGGCATGATGGGAGTTACAGTTTTACAACATCTGGAGGGCCGCAGTTTGAAGATGCCTGCACTAAAACTAATATTTTTGGGGGAAAAAATGGTTTCCGTGTCTCCAAAGTCTGAGAGCCATAGTTTTTTATGTTCTCTAGGTGACTGTTGGGGATTATAAAAATGTAGTACTCCATGGAAGTGTGATACTCCCTGAAGCAATCAATAACGCAAAGGCCCGGATGATCGGGGCACGTGTCACATTGAGTGGTGGTGTCCTTCGGTATTCCCCTCCTGTGACACACTCTGCACATTTTTGGGGTTCGTCCCTTCTTTCCAGTATGGGGGACCACACCTGGAAAATGTTGGCCAGGGACTATCCGGGCACCTCCAATTCCCGAGGTACTCCGGCCTACTCTTTCCTGGTCTGAAAAAATCAGGTCCTTGATTACTGCCTCATAGAATTGGAGGAATGTCCCTGTGCTTCCAGCGCTTTGGGATAGTACAAAAGCGGTGTACAAGGCAACCTGTACCAAGTAGACCGCAACTTTTTTGTACCATGCTCGGGTTTTGCGCATGGCATTATATGGCTTGAGGACTTGATCAGAGAGATCAACTCCTCCCATATACCGATTGTAGTCAATGATACGATCGGGCTTGAGGTCCGTTGCCGCGGTACCTCGCACAGGGACAGGGGTGATGCTGTTACCGTGGATTGTGGACAGTATAAGGACATCCCTCTTGTCCTTATACCTGACCAGCAACAGGTTTCCACTGGTAAGGGCACGGGTCTCACCCCTGGGGATAGGTACCTAGAGGGGGTAGGTAGGGAGGCCGTGTTGATTTTTCCGCACGGTCCCACAGGCGGACGTGGATCTGGCGGCAAGGGACCCGAACAAGGGAATGCTAGTATAAAAGTTATCCACGTACAAGTGATGGCCATTAGCTGGTCTGGGTGCCACCCTGCTGTGAACATGGTTCCTCCTCCGTCATCTCCTCCTCCTCATCCTCCACCTCGTCATCCTCCAGAACTGTGCCCTGGCTGGACAATTATGTATCTGGCATTTGTGGGTGCAGGAACCCAGCCTCGGAGCCACTTGTGAATGACTGACCGGAGACCCTCTTCCTCCTCCTCCTCCTGTGCCACATCCTCTTCTATCATCGCCAGGAGCAGTTTTTCAAGGAGGCATAAAAGTGGGATAGTAACGCTGAGAATGGCGTTATCGGCACTGGCCATGTTGGTGGAGTACTCGAAACAGCGCAACAAGGAACACAGGTGTAGCATGGAGGCCCAGTCATTGGTGGTAAAGTGATGCTGTTCCGCCGAGCGACTCACCCGTGCGTGCTGCAGCTGAAACTCCACTATCGCCTGCTGCTTGCACAGTCTGGCCAGCATGTGCAAGTTGGAGTTCCGAAGGCCGAAGTTACGCTGCAGCGCTGACAGGCGAGCAGCAGCAGGGTGAGAACGCCGAAAGCGCGCACAGACGGCCCGCACTTTATGCAGCAGCTTTGACATATCGGAGTAATTTTTAAGGAATCTCTGCACCACCAAATTCAGCACATGTGCCAGGCAAGGGATGTGCGTCAAACCGGCTAGTCCCAGAGCTGCTACGAGATATTGCCCATTATCGCACATCACCAGGCCGGGCTTGAGGCTGACTGGCACAAACCACTCATCGGTCTGTTGTTCAAGGCCCGTCCCCAGCTTCTGCGCGGTCTGTCCCCCAAACAGATAAGTTTTAAAACTGCCTGCTGTCGTTTACCCCTGGCTGTGCTGAAGTTGGTGGTGAAGGTGTTATGCTGACCGGATGGGGAGCTGGTAGAGGATGAGGAAGCAGAGTAGGAGGAGGAAGCAACAGGAGGCAAACTGAAGGGCCATGCAATCCTCGGTGGTGGAAGGACATGCACCAAACTGCTATCTGCTTCAGGCCCAGCCGCCACTGCATTTACCCAGTGTGCTGTTATGGAGATATAACGTCCCTGACCGTGCTTACTGGTCCATGTATCCGTAGTCAGGTGCACCTTGCCACAAATTACGTTGCGCAGTGCACACCTGATTTTGTCCCCTACTTCGTTGTGCAGGGAAGGGATGGCTCTCCTGGAAAAGTAGCGGCAGCTGGTCACAACGTACTGTGGGACAGCCACCGCCATAAGGCCTTTAAAACTATCCGTCTCCACCAGACGGAAGACAGCATTTCGAAGGCCAGTAATTTAGAAATGGTGGCATTCAGGGCTAGGGATCGCGGTTGGATAGGGGGGTACTTCCTCTTCCTCTCTAGCATTTGGGAGAAGGAGAACTGAACGCTTCTGTGGGACATTGTAAAGATGCTTAGTGACCCAGGTGTTGGTGTTGCTGAAAGATCCTCTGTTTGCGGCGTGGCAGGTGGCACTGTCACTCCAGAGGTGTATGAAGAGGCCGAGACTGCAGCACAAGAGGAAGCAGGAGGAGCCTGAGACCTTTCTTGGTTTTTGAGGTGTCTACTCCACTGCAACTCGTGCTTTGCACTTAAATGCATGGTCATGCAGGTTGTGCTCAGGTTGAGAACATTTATGCTTCGCTTCAGGCTCTGATGGCACAGCGTGCAAACCACTCGTGTCTTGTCAGCAGCACATTGTCTGAAGAACTGCCACGCCAGGGAACTCCTTGGAGCTGGCTTTGGTGTGCTCAGTCCCTTGCTGCGGTGGGCAGTAGCAGGCGTACTGTCTAGAGGACGGCCGCTCCGCTTTTGCACCCTGCTCCCTTATCTGCTGTGCTGGTGGCTCTGTGCGACCACTGCCTCTTCCTCCGAACTACATAGGTCACTCGCATGACCTTGATTCCATGTGGGGTCGAGGTTTCTCATAGTCCTCCACATCATCTTTTCACCCAGTCTTCATCCCTGCCTTCCTTGTCGGTCTGCACACTTTCGAAAGCCCCAGCAGTTAGCACCTGTGTTTTGTCATCATCCGAGACGTGCTGCGATGGTCCTCCCATGTACTCATCTTGAAAGATAAGTGGTTGGGCATCGGTGCACTCAATATTTTCCACTTCTGGGGCAGGGCTAGGTGGATGGCTCTGGGAAACTCTGCTAACAGAGTCATCAAAATGCAGAAGAGACTGCTGCATAACTTGGGGCTCAGACTGCTTGGCTGATTTGCAAGGGGGTGAGGTGAAAGACTGATGGACATCGGCTGCAGGTGCCAACTGTGGTCTTTCAGCAGGAGACTGGGTGGAAGACAATGTGAAGGAACTGGATCCACTGTCAGCAACCCAATCTACTATCGCCTGTACTTGTTCTGGCCTCACCATTCGTATAAGCAGCATTAGGCCCGACCAAATACCGCTGCAGGTTCTGTCGCCTACTCTAACCTGAGGAAGGGTTTTCACTTATGCTTGTAGCTGGTACAGATCGACCACGTCCTCTCCCTGCAAAGGGAGCTCCACCAGCAGCACCACGACCTGGGCCACGTCCCTTATTTGACTCACTCTTCATATTTCTCAAATTTAGGATCTTGCCCTAAATGGGTGTTTAATTAAAAGTAGAATATATAACGACAGTATGTAAAGGGTGTATCTCATACAGCCTGACACACAGTAGACCTCAATTAAAGATTTGTTTGCCCAAAACGGCTGTATTTAAAATACCTGAATCAAACCCCTGTATTTAAAGGGTGTATCTCACACGGCCTGACCCACAGTATGCCTCAATTAAAGATTTCTTGCCCAAAATGGCTGTATTTCAAATATGTGAATAAAACCCCTGTATTTAAAGGGTGTATCTCACATGGTCTGAGCCACAGTAGGCCTCAATTAAAGATTTGTTTGTCCAAAATGGCTGTATTTCAAATACCTGAATCAAACCCCTGTATTTAAAGGGTGTATCTCACATGGCCTGACCCACAGTATGCCTCAATTAAAGATTTCTTTGCCCACACGTGTGAGATACACCCTTTAAATACAGGGGTTTGATTCAGGTATTTGAAATACAGCCATTTTGGGCAAACAAATCTTTAATTGAGGCATACGGTGAGTCAGGACGTGTGAGATGCACCCTTTAAATACAGGGGTTTGATTCAGGTATTTGAAATACAGCCATTTTGGGCAAACAAATCTTTAACCCCTTAAGGACTCATTTAACCCCTTAAGGACTTAATTTTTATTTATAAAAAAATACCAAATTTACCAAATTTACCAAAAATTATTAACCGGAAAAAAATTATTAAAATGGAAAATCTGACAAAAAAGTGAAATTTTGAAATTGTATCTCTATTTTCCATTAATTCTTGTGGAACACCTAAACAGTTAATGACGTTTGTAAAATCAGTTTTGAATACCTTGAGGGGTGTAGTTTCTTAGATGGGGTCACTTTTATGGAGTTTCTTCTCTAGGGGTGCATCAGGGGGCTTCAAATGGGACATGGGTGTCAAAAAAAACAGTCCAGCAAAACCTGCCTTCCAAAAACCGTATGGCATTCCTCTCCTTCTGTGCCCTGCCGTGTGCCCGTACAGCGGTTTACGACCACATATGGTGTGTTTCTTTAAACTACAGAATCAGGGCCATAAATATTGAGTTTTGTTTGGCTGTTAACCCTTGCTTTGTAACTGGATAAAAATTATTAAAATGGAAAATCTACCAAAAAAAGGAAATTTTTTAATTGTATCTCTATTTTCCATAAATTCTTGTGGAACACCTAAAGGGTTAACAAAGTTTGTAAAATCTGTTTTGAATACCTTGAGGGGTGTAGTTTATAGAATGGGGTCATTTTTGGGTGGTTTCTATTATGTAAGCCTCGCAAAGTGACTTCAGACCTGAACTGGTCCCTAAAAATTGGGTTTTAGAAAATTTCTGAAAAATTTCAAGATTTGCTTCTAAACTTCTAAGCCTTGTAACATCCCCAAAAAATAAAATATCATTCCCAAAATGAACAAAACATTAAGTAGACATATGGGGAATGTAATGTAATAACTATTTTTGGAGGTATTACTATGTATTATAGAAGTAGAAAAATTTAAACTTGGAAATTTGCAAATTTTTAAAATTTTTTGGTAAATTTGGTATTTTTTTATAAATAAAAATGAAGTCCTTAAGGGGTTAAATGAGTCCTTGAGGGGTTAAAGATTTGTTTGTCCAAAATGGCTGTATTTCAAATACATGAATAAAACCCCTGTATTTAAAGGGTGCATCTCACATGGCCTGACCCTTAGTAGGCCTCAATTAAAGATTTGTTTGCCCAAAATAGCTGTATTTCAAATACCTGAATCAAACCCCTGTATTTAAAGGGTGAAGGGTGTATCTCACACGGCATGACCCACAGTAGGCCTCAATTAAACATTTATTTGCCCAAATTGGCTGTATTTCAAATACCTGAATAAAACCCCTGTATTTAAAGGGTGTATCTCACACGGCCTGACCCTTAGTAGGCCTCAATTTAAGATTTGTGCACGAAATGGCGGTATTTCAAATATCTGAATATAACCCAAATGTATAAAGGGTGTATCTCACAATGACATATGCAACAAAGGCTGCCAAATAAACTTTTTTTTACCCAAACGGTGTTTGTTTAATAACTGAATGTGGCAGCAGTATATAACCCAGGAATTTCAAACGTCAAAATGCTGCAAGGCCTGAAATATTGTGTATTTTGCCCCAAAAAGGGTGTTTTATTAATAGAAGAATATAATCCCTGTATATACAGGGTGTATCTCACACGGCCTGACCCACAGTAGGCCTGAATTAAAGATTTGCGCACAAAATGGCGGTATTTCAAATATCTGAGTATAACCCAAATGTATAAAGGGTGTATCTCACAATGACATATGTATCAAAGGCTGCCAAATAAACTTTTTTTACCCAAACGGGTTTGTTTAATAAATTAATATGGCAGCAGTATATAACCCTGGAATTTCAAACATCAAGATGCTGCAAGGCCTGAAATATTGTGTATTTTGCCCCAAAAAGGGTGTTTTATTAATGAAAGAATATAAGCCCTGTATATGCAGGGTGTATCTAACACGGCCTGACCCACATTAAGCCTGAATTAAAGATTTGTGCACCTAATGGCTGTATTTCAAATATCTGAATATAGCCCAAATGTATAAAGGGTGTATCTCACAATTACATATGCAGCAAAGGCTGCCAAATAAACTTTTTTTTGCCCAAACGGGTGTTTGTTTAATAACTGAATATGGTAGCAGTATATAACCCAGGAATTTCAAACGTCAAGATGCTACAAGGCCTGAAATATTGTGTATTTTGCCCCAAAAAGGGAGTTTTATTAATGAAAGAATATAAGCCCTGTGTATACAGGGTGTTTCTCACACGGCCTGACCCACAGTAGGCCTCAATTAAAGATTTGTGCACCAAATGGCGGCATTTCAAATATCTGAATATAACCCCTGTATATACAGGGTGTATCTCACACGCCCTGATCCACACTAGGCCGCAATAAAATTTGTTTGCCCAAAATGGCTGTATTTCAAATACCTGAATAGAACCCCTGTATTTAAAGGGTGTATCTCACACGCCCTGATCCAAACTAGGACGCTATCAAAGAATTGTACCCAAAATGTCTTTATTTCAAATAACTGAATAGAAAGACAGTATGTAAAGGTGGTATCTCACAATGACATCTGCAGCAAAGGCTGCCAACAATTTATTTTTTGCCCAAACGGGTGTTTGTTTAATAACTGAATTTGACAGCAGTATATAACCCTGTAATTTCACACGTGCTGATGCTGCAAGGCCTGAAAATAGTGTTTTTTGGCAAAAAAAAGTGTGTTTTTAAAACCCCAGAAAATGATGGCTGTATTTCTAGCTTAAATTGCACACTGACTAATCCAGATGTTGTATATTGCCAAAAAGTGGGTTTTTTTGGTAACAGAATATGAAAGCTGTATATATTAAACTTGAATTTAACAATTGCAGATCTGTAAAATAGTGTTTTTTGGCAAAAGAGTTGTTTTTTAAAACCCCAGAAAATGATGGCTGTATTTCTAGCTTAAATTGCACACTGTCTAATCCAGGTGTTATATATTGCCAAAAAAGTGTTTTTTTTTTTAACAGAATATGAAAGCTGTATATATTAAACTTGAATTTAACACTTGCAGATCAGGAAAATAGTGTTTTTTGGCAAAAAAGTGTGTTTTTAAAACCCCAGAAAATGATAGCTGTATTTCTAGCTTAAATTGCTGCACACTGACTAATTCAGATGTTGAATGCTGCCAAAAAGTGTTTTTTTTGTAACAGAATATGAAAGCTGTATATATTAACCGCTTTACGTCCGCCCATAGGATATAAACGTCCTATGGGTGGACGTCTATTTCTGAACGGACGTTCCAGAACGTCTTTTCAGAAAGTGCAGCTGCACGCTAATCGTGCAGCTGCTGATCGGGTTGCCCGCTGTCAGTGACAGCAGGGCAACCCTAAGACAAGGCAGGGACAGTGCCCAGGTGTCCCTGCCTTCTAGATCGCTGCAGACACAGCGCTCACCGAGCGCTGTGTCTGCAGAGAAGGAAGCGCTGTGCGCTTCCTGTTCCGGCCCGGCGGTCATGTGACCGCCGTGACCGGAGAGTGAAGAGGCTGTGTGAGGTCTCTCAGAGACCTCGATCAGCCCTGCTCTGAGGCTGTACAGCGCTGGATTGCTGCTGTACAGCCTCTCTAGGGGTGCATTTGTCCTGTAACTGGGGCTACTATGTCAGCCCCAGTTACAGGAGAGATCAACAGTGAAAAAAAAAAAGAAAAAGTGAAGCAAATGTCCCCCAGAGGTCTTGTATGACCTTATGGGGGACGAAAAGTGTAAAAAAAAAATAAATAAATAAAGGGTTGAAAAAATAAAATAAAAAAAGTTTCACATGTAAAAAAAAAAAAAGTTCCCAAGTAAGGAAAAAAAAATTAAAAATTAAAAATAGAAAAAATAAAATAAAATAGACATATTTGGTATTTCCGCGTCCATAAAAAACAGCTCTATAAAAATATCACATGAGCTAACCCCTCAGATGAACACCGTAAAAAAAAAATAATAAAATACTGTGTCAAAACAAGCAATTTTTGTCACCTTGCATCACAAAAGGTGCAACACCAAGTGATCAAAAATACGTATGTCCCACAAAATAGTACCAATAAAACCGTTACCTCATCCCGCAAAAAATGAGCCCCTACATAAGAAAATCTCTCAAAAAATAAAAAAACTATAGCTCTTAGAACATGGAGACACTAAAACATCATTTTTTTGGTTTCAAAAATGCTATTATTGTGTTAAAGTGAAACAAATAAAAAAAGTATACATATTAGGTATTGCCGCGTCCGTAAAAACCAGCTCTATAAAAATATCACATGACCTAACCCCTCGGGTGAACACCGTAAAAAAAAAAAACTGTGTCAAAACAAGCAATTTTTGTCACCTTGCATCACAAAAGGTGCAACACTAAGTGATCAAAAGCGCGTATGTCCTACAAAATAGTACCAATAAAACCGTCACCTCATCCCGCAAAAAATGAGCCCCTACATAAAATCTCTCAAAAAATAAAAAAACTATAGCTCTCAGAACATGGACACATTAAAACATAATTTTTTGTTTCAAAAATGCTATTATTGTGTAAAACTTTAATAAATGAGAAAAAGTATACATATTAGGTATCGCCACGTCCGTAACAATCTGCTCTATAAAAATGTCACTTGACTGAACCCCTCAGGTGAACGCTGTAAAAATAAATAAATAGAAACTGTGCTAAAACAACCAATTTTTTGGTCACCTTGCCCTATAAAGTGTTATAATGAATGATCAAAAAATCATATGTACCCAAAAATAGTACTAATAAAACTGGCACCTTATCCCCTAGTTTCCAAAATGGGGTCACTTCTTGGGAGTTTCTACTGTAAGGGTGCATCAGGGGGCTTCAAATGGGACATGGCATCTAAAAACCATGTGGAGTTCCTTTTCTTCTGCGCCCTGCCGTGTGCCCATACAGCAGTTTATGACCACATGTGGGGTGTTTCTGTAAACCGCAGAATCTGGGTAATAAATATTGAGTTTTGTTTGGCTGTTAACCATCGATGTGTTAAAGAAAAAAATTGATTAAAATGGAAAATCTGCCAAAAAAGTGAAATTTAAAAATTTGATCTCCATTTTCCTTTAATTCTTGTGGAACGCCTAAAGGGTTAACAAAGTTTGTAAAATCGGTTTTGAATACCTTGAGGGGTGTAGTTTCTACAATGGGGTCATTTATGGGGGTATCCACTATGTAGGCCCCACAAAGTGACTTCAGACCTGAACTGGTCCTTAAAAAGTGGGTTTTGGCAATTTTCTTAAAAAATTGAAGAATTGCTTCTAAACTTCTAAGCCTTCTCACGTCCTAAAAAAATAAAATGACATTTCCAAAATGATGCCAACATAAAGTAGACATATGGGGAATGTTAAATAATAAATATTTTATGAGGTATCAATTTCTGTTTTAAAAGCAGAGAAATTGAAATTTAGAAAATTGCGAATTTAGAAAATTTTTGGGTAAATTTTTTTTTTTCATAAATAAAGGTGAAATATTTTGACTCAAATTTATGACTATCATGAAGTACAATGTGTCACGAGAAAACAATCTCTGAATGACTTGGATAAATAAAGGCGTTCCAAAGTTATTACCACATAAAGTGAGATATGTCCGTTTTGCAAAATTTGGCCTGGTCAGGAAGGGGGCAAATGGCCCAGATGGCAGGTGGTTAAACTTGAATTTAACACTTGCAGATCAGGAAAATAGTGGTTTTTGGCAAAAAAGTGTGTTTTTAAAACCCCAGAAAATGATAGCTGTATTCCTAGCTTAAATTGCACACTGACTAATCCAGATGTTGTATCTTGCCTAAAAAGTGTTTTTTTGGTAACAGAATATGAAAGCTGTATATATTAAACTTGAATTTAACACCGCTTTTCAGCGTTATAAATAGTATACAGACCACTATGTTGCATGCTATACATAAGGCATTAGTATTCATTTTGATCAAAAATTCACAAATTCCTACATAGCTCCTAGTTGGAGTTCCTGAGAGCATATGATAAGGTGAGCTTTGACAACTTTTCATATGGGTACTGCATGGTGGCCATTGTTACTGTGGTGCTGTGCTGGTGGGTCCCAGTGCCAGAGTGGCGTTCACAAGCAGCAGGGATACTGTTTGGATGCTGGTTCCCGGGTGCCTACTGGTGTGGTGCTGTTGCAACTCCAAATTTAGAGTAGGTTCCCACTCAAGGAGGCAACCTTGTCACGGTGAGTGGGCTTATGCTTTTTGATCAAAATGTATACTAATGCCTCATGTATAGCATGCAACATAGGGGTCTCTATACTATTTATGATGCTGAGAAGAGATGTTAGTTATGCCGAGAAGCAGTTATTACATCAAAGCATAGCATGAGGATGTGTCATCCAGGTTGACTCTTCTTTATGGATAGTATTTTTATAATGATTGGCAGTGATGGACTTTTCAGGGAGCTACTGTATTTTATGTATTTTTTTTTTATTTGTGTATTTCCTTTGTTCAAAAAAGAGGAGGAAGTGGAGGGCTGTTATTAGTCTATATGCAAAGTGTACAGTCTAATGTCTATACACATTGCTCATTGAGCTCTCTGTATGTGTGAACAGATAAAGCAGGAAATAAAATAATTATTTTTTTTCTTCTATCCAGAGTCTCTGACGAGTCTGTCTCTGACCAGGCTGTCTCAGTTAATGAGTTGAGGTTGCAGGGGTGGAATTTTCATGCTGAGATTTTAGATACAAATTTTTTGCTAAGATAGAGTTAGGTCAATTTAGATGTTCACATTTCCTGACTCTGTGTCAGGATTATATATAGACCACTTTATAATAAATGGTAGCGATGAGTGGCATAGGCAATATTCGTTTTCATGATATTTTTTATTTTTTTTCATAATATTAGCAATAAATTGGCGATTTCTAGAATTCGTGATCTCCTGTCATTATTTTTGCGATTGCGCAAATCGGCACTAATGATGCTCATATTTTTTGCGCAATACATGCAACATTTTATCAGGTCTGAGTAGATATTACTGATTGGTGCACTAAGTATTGTTGTGACATCACAGCACTATGTCTGTAGCATGTATGTATGGACAGCAGAGAAACAGTAATTTCTATCACATTACCTAATACCCTGCACTGGAACCAGCTACACTATATCACTATCTAATCTACACTGACTATCTCCCACTAACTATCTGTATTATATATATGAGCTAACTAACTATCTAATGTAATTAGATAAGAAATAGGATCCAGATGAAAGCACAGAGCACAGCAATGTCACTGCTTTCGCTCTCAGAACTGCAAAAAAACAGCAGAAAATGGCTGCCGGGGAGTTTCTTATCTAGCAAAGGGGTAGGCAACTTTCCTATTGGTTGCTAGGGATGTTGCTGAGCTCTGACAAAGATATTGCAGCCTTCTCATTAGCCCACAAGCAAGAAGGGAGGTTACTGATGAAAAAAAAATCTAGAATATTCGCGATTACTAATATATAGCACTATATTCTACATCTTCACGAATTCTTGAAGTGATGATATTTGCAATAAAAATTCCCGATTAGAATATTTGCGATCAACACTAATAAATGGTAAAGAAAATACATATGTCAGATAACACGTTATTTCTGGTACTATTTTAACCTTACACATTGTAGGGAATGAGTCAAAACTAATGGACAATTTTCCTATGACTGTAGTTTGTCTTGGTACACTCCTGACTTAAGGACTTAGGCTGGGTTCACACGAGCGTGTCCGGATTTGGTCCGAATGCGTCCCGGTGTATTGCGGCAAACCTGTGCGAGTAGGAACGCAATTGCAGTCAGTTTTGACTGCGATTGCGTTCCGATGTTCAAGTTTTTATCGGGCGGGTGCAATGTGTTTTGCACGAGCGTGATAAAAAACCGACTGTGGTACCCAGACCCGAACTTCTTCACAGAAGTTCAGGTTTGGGTTAGTTGTAGTGTAGATTGTATTATTTTCCCTTATAACATGGTTATAAGGGAAAATAATAGCATTCTGAAAACAGAATGATTAGTAGGTGATCAATTGAGGGTTAAAAAAATAATAATAATTAACTCACCTTCTCCTCTTGATCGCGTAGTTGCCGGTCTCTTCTTTACTTCTTTAATGATGAGCTGTGATCTAAAGGACCTGTGGTGACGTCAGATCACATGCTCCAATCACATGGTCCATCACCACGGTACATTGTATTCTATGAGAATTTGAAATTCTTAGCGCACACGATGCAGATTTTTTCCACACGGATTTTGACCTGCGGTGCAGATTTTAAAATCCGCAGCATGTCAATTAATTTTATTTTTCCTGACTCAATTTTCTTCATTCACTTAGTAAAATCTGCATGCGGAAAATCGCACCGAAACCGCACCAAATCCTATGCCAATCCGCATGCTAATCTGCACCAATTGATGCGGATTGACCACACAGATTTGCCTGCGAACACCTGCGAATTTCAGTGCGGATGCTCTGCACATGAATCCTGAACGTGTGCATGTACCCTTAGATGCCACATTCATCGCTGATCGTAGTATCTCAGATGACCATTGATGGCTGTCAAGGGTTAATCTTTAAAAAAAATAGCTTATCCATTTGATCACAAATAGCCCGCTGCAACCATCTTGTTTGAAGATCCAGTGCAAAATATCACGAGATGCTAATGACGTCATCAAGCTAGCTGGCGTGGTCACTTTTATATTTCACCGTGCACTAGATTTCTCATGGGATCTTCAATCAAGATGGCCACAGAGGACTCTTCATGCCCAAATGGATGAGGTGAGTTTTTACCACCATTTTAGGGAAAATTGATTAGTTACCACAAAGCACGAGGAAATCTGGCTTTGCGGAGAACCAAATTTTCCCTGAAATTTGGATCGAAATCTATTTTGTGAACTTGTATTTACTTAACACTAGTTGCAACCTATGTCAGGCAACCCCCTGATGCACTTTTACACATATCGATGTATACCACTCATGCCAAATATATTATTAAGGTGCACCATTTCATAAATTTGGCGCAGGCACATAAAGCAAAGACAGACTTAAAACCAACACAAGAACAACCGCAAATGATAAATCTCCCCCTTTAAAGTAATAAAATAGCGCTTAAAGGTAATGAAATAGCATATACTCACCAGTTTGAGCCCCCACTATCCCAACGCTGACACTCTGCACCAATCCTTGCCAGTACCATTCTCAGGGTTGACAGACTGCTGTGTTTGCATCTAAAGGCAGTAGCCTGTCAACCACTGTTCTGAGGTGAAGGGGGAAGAGTGATGCTCTTTCCATGAGGACTCAATGACATGGGCATAGGGGTCATTTATTAAGAACTGCATTTTAGACTATGGTCTTAATAACCCTGTGCGCTGGCGTTGGATCCACCGAAGTTTGGAAGAGGGGCCTGCCTCTATGTAACTTTAGTGCATCCATTGCCGGTATAAATGTAAGCCAGCTTCCTAGCTGGCTTAAATTTAGATAATTTCTTACGCCTAAAAAAGACATAGAAAATGATAAATGAGACGGGCTTGCCGTCCTGTCCCCTTTCCTGCCCATGCCATGCACCCTTTTTATAGACCTGGTGTGAGTGGAGAAAAGTTGCAGATTGTGGCGCAAATAACCTCTGCACCTCAATCTGCAACAGATACTGTATATGCCAGAAAACTGGTGTATATCTGCTAGTAAAATAATCTTTTAGCTTTGCTAGCAGCCAGATGGTAGGACATTAAGCTGACAGATCCAGTTTAAATAAAAGAAGAATTGAGCAAGGTGGCAAGAAACTTTAAAGGACGGCAAGATGGTTTTTCCTTGCAATATGAGTAACTTGCAGAAAATAAATTCTAAGCTTTTATCTGCTGAGCAGAGAGGAGATTTCAATCTAAGAAACCACCATTTTATATAGTGAACTCATTTGATTTCTAACTGAAATAATTTGTTTTAAAGTGTCAAGAACCTTTGTCAAGAACCTATAGCTTCATTGAGTCTGCACAGCTTCATAGAGATCAATAGTACTATCTTAGCTGG
This sequence comes from Bufo bufo, assembly GCF_905171765.1. NCBI lineage: Eukaryota > Metazoa > Chordata > Amphibia > Anura > Bufonidae > Bufo > Bufo bufo. Next base: position 484,863,618 of record NC_053389.1, read on the forward strand.
CTTGATTTTATTCCATGCAAGTTTTGAGGACAGTGTATCAGTAGTGTTGATCACGAATATTCAAATTGCTAATTTTTATCGCGAATATCGGCACTTCGAGAATTCGCGAATATTTTGAATATAGTGATATATATTCGTAATTTCGAATATTCAAGATTTTTTTTTTAAATTAGTACACATGATCCCTCCCTGCTTCTAGCTTGTGGGCCAATGAGAAGACTGCAATATCTTTGACTTTAGGAGTAGTGATGATTGCGAATTTTCGTAATGCAAATTTTCATAATGCAAATTTTCATAATGAGAATCAATGATATCATGAAAACTCAGATACGATGGTATATTCTAACCCCCAGGCGTTCCCATGGTGACAGGGACGCTTGTCGGGGAGGAGTATGCCAAAGTGGAACAACTGCACAGATTGAAAAAAAATATATGAATATTCTAAAAAACAAATATATTCGTTTTTTAGAATATTCATAATATTCTAAAACAAGAATATATAGCAATATAGCAAATATTCGAAAAAACAAACAACAAATGTAGAACAATTTAGCTAATATAGTGCTATAATCTTTTTTTTTATAGTAATTTTTTTCCAATCTGGACTTCAGATGAGAAAAAAATTACAACTATTAGACAAAGAAGATTATAGCACTATATTAGCTAAATTGCTCTATATTAGTTTTTTTTTTATATTCGCTATATAGCTATATATTCTTTTTTTTTATATTACGAATATTCTAAAAAAAACAAATATATTTGTTTTCTAGAATATTCATCTTTTTTTATTTTATCTGTACAGTTGTTCCACTTTGGCATACTCCTCCCCGACAAGCGTCCCCGTCACCATGGGAATGCCTGGGGGTTAGAATATATTATCGGATCTGAGTTTTCACGATCTCATTGATTCTCATTACGAAAATTCACATTGCAAAAATTCTCATTACAAAAGTTTGCATTATGAAAATTCGCAATCAACACTACTCCTAATGAATAATCGAATTTGCAAATATTTGATGAATATTCTACGAAATATTCACGAAATAGAGCAAATTCGAATATGACCCCTGCTCATTTTGATTGGCTTGATGTATTTTGGATTCCATGCTTATTTAGTTAGATACATTGAAAAAAGAGAGCTACCATATTTTTCGCCCCATAAGAAGCATTTTTTCCCCAAAAAGTGGGGGGGAAATTCCCCTGCGTCTTATGGGGCAAATACTAATTAGTGCTTCCATTATGGCAGGGCTCATTAGTACCTGAGGATCAGAAAGCGGTGAAGGCTCTGTACTCACCGCTTCCTGGTCCTCAGCTGTCGGCTGTGTAGTGGCTGCGCACAGAGTGAGGGCACTCTGTGACCTCACATTGTGCGCGCCAGTTCACAGTACAGCCAACAGCTGGAGAAATAAGAGCGTGGGCGGTTAGGAGTGGCGGCATCCAGGAGCAGGAGAGGTAAGTGTTTTTATTTTATTTTATAAAACATGAGACTACTTGGGGCTGATCTGATATGGTGGGCTGCAATAGGGGTGATGAGAGGCATAAGGCTGATAATGGGGGCTAAAAGGAGGCATAAGGGATGATAATGGGGGCTGATGAGAGGCATAAGGGCTGATAATGGGGGATGATGATAGGCATAAGGCTGATAATGGGGGCTGATAAGAGGCATAAGGACTGATATGGGGGCTAATGAGAGGCATAGAGGCTAATGAGAGGAATTGGGGCTGATATGGGGGTGATGAGAGGCATAGGGGCGGATATGGGGGCTGATGAGAGGCATGGAGGTTGATAAAAGGCATGGGGCTCTTATCTTAGGTCTGATTGGGGGTCATTTACATTGGGGTCTGAGCTGATATCTGATTGGGTGTCTGATCTAAGGACTTATTAGGGTTTTATTAACATTGGGGGTCTGATTGGGGCTGTCAGCTGAGGTATGATTAACATTGGGGGTCTGATTGGTGGTCTGACCTGAGGTGTAATGAAAAATATTTTTTTCCTATTGTCCTCCTCTAAAACCTATATATGTATGTATATTAGGTTCAAACTTTCTTGATCAATTATGCAACATATTAATTATAACTATCAATGCTATTTTTTGTTAGATAAGCATCTAGCCCTTTTTAAATGCTGACATGGTTAGCGTTGATCGCGAATATTCTAATCGTGTATTTTTATTGCAAATATCAGCACTTCGAGAATTTGCGAAGATGTAGAATATGGTGCTATATATTCATAATTGCAAATATTCTAGATTTTTTTGTCATTAGGAAACTCCCTTATTGCTTGTGGGCCAATGAGAAGGCTACAATGTCTTTGTCAGAGCTTAGCAACATTCCTAGCAACCAATAGGAAAGTTGCCTACCCCTTTACTATATAAGAAACTCCCCAGCAGCCATTTACTGCATTTCTATTTTATTTTTTTGCAGTTCGGAAAGAGAGAGAACAGTGACATTGCTGTGCTCTGTGCTTTCATCTGGATCCTATTCCTTATCCAATTACATTAGATAGTTAGTTAGCTCATATACACTCACCTAAAGAATTATTAGGAACACCATACTAATACGGTGTTGGACCCCTTTTTGCCTTCAGAACTGCCTTAATTCTACGTGGCATTGATTAAATAAGGTGCTGATAGCATTCTTTAGAAATGTTGGCCCATATTGATAGGATAGCATCTTGCAGTTGATGGAGATTTGAGGGATGCACATCCAGGGCACGAAGCTCCCGTTCCACCACATCCCAAAGATGCTCTATTGGGTTGAGATCTGGTGACTGTGGGGGACATTTTAGTACAGTGAACTCATTGTCATGTTCAAGAAACCAATTTGAAATGATTCGAGCTTTGTGACATGGTGCATTATCCTGCTGGAAGTAGCCATCAGAGGATGGATACATGTTCTCATTCTGTTTACGCCAAATTCAGACTCTACCATTTGAATGTCTCAACAGAAATCGAGACTCATCAGACCAGGCAACATTTTTCCAGTCTTCAACAGTCCAATTTTGGTGAGCTCGTGCAAATTGTAGCCTCTTTTTCATATTTGTAGTGGAGATGAGTGGTATCCGGTGGGGTCTTCTGCTGTTGTAGCCCATCCGCCTCAAGGTTGTGCGTGTTGTGGCTTCACAAATGCTTTGCTGCATACCTCGGTTGTAACGAGTGGTTATTTCAGTCAATGTTGCTCTTCTATCAGTTTGAATCAGTCGGCCCATTCTCCTCTGACCTCTAGCATCCACAAGGCATTTTCGCCCACAGGACTGCCGCATACTGGATGTTTTTCCCTTTTCACACCATTCTTTGTAAACCCTAGAAATGGTTGTGCGTGAAAATCCCAGTAACTGAGCAGATTGTGAAATACTCAGACCGGCCCGTCTGGCAGCAACAACCATGCCACGCTCAAAATTGCTTAAATCACCTTTCTTTCCCATTCTGCCATTCAGTTTGGAGTTCAGGAGATTGTCTTGACCAGGACCACCCCCCTAAATGCATTGAAGCAACTGCCATGTGATTGGTTGACTAGATAATTGCATTAATGAGAAATAGAACAGGTGTTCCTAATAATTCTTTAGGTGAGTGTATATAATTCAGATAGTTAGTGGGAGATAGTCAGTGTAGGTTAGATAGTGATATAGTGTAGCTGGTTCCATTGCAGGGTATTAGGTTATGTGATAGAAATTACTGTTTCTCTGCTGTCCATACATACATGCTACATACATAGTGCTGTGATGTCACAACAATACTTAGTGCACCAATCAGTAATTTCTACTCAAACCTGGTAAAATGTGAAGTTGCATGTATTGCACACAAAATATGCGCATCATTAGTGCCGATTTGCGCAATCACCAATTCTAGAATTCACGAATTTATTGCAAAAACGCCGCTCATCACTAGACATGGTATCTGTCATTATTACTAGTGTTGATCGAGCACAAAACTGCTCGTGTGCTCAAGTAGAACACTTTGCGATGCTTGGGTGTGTCATACCGAACACCCGAGCACAATGGAAATTAATGGGAGAACCCCAGGCACCCCCTGCTCTGAAGAGGGGAGGGTGTCGGGACTCTAGTTCGGCTTAGGAGTCCCTGCTTTGACTCTATATATAGCTATATCCATATATGGAGTCAGTCTTGGGGACACGCCAGTGTATTTAAATCTACTTTCTGAAAAGTTTCTGTAAGGATTTGAACTCCCAACATTATAGAGGGTGGGCCATTTATATGGATACACCTTAATAAAATGGGAATGGTTGGTGATATTAACTTCCTGTTTGTGGCACATTAGTATATGTGAGGGGGGAAACTTTTCAAGATGGGTGGTGACCATGGCGGCCATTTTGAAGTCGGCCATTTTGAATCCAACTTTTGTTTTTTCAATAGGAAGAGGGTCATTTGACACATCAAACTTATTGGGAATTTCACAAGAAAAACAATGGTGTGCTTGGTTTTAACGTAACTTTATTCTTTCATGAGTTATTTACAAGTTTCCGACCACTTACAAAATGTGTTCAATGTGCTGCCCATTGTGTTGGATTGTCAATGCAACCCTCTTCTCCCACTCTTCACACACTGATAGCAACACCGCAGGAGAAATGCTAGCACAGGCTTCCAGTATCCGTAGTTTCAGGTGCTGCACATCTCGTATCATCTGAAGGCAATCGTCTATGCTGTGAAGATACGAGATGTGCAGCACCTGAAACTACGGAAGCACCTGAAACTACAGCTGGAAAAAGGCTCCAATGTGAGAGCTGAAACGTTGCTGATGAGTGAATAAACCGTCCACTTTTTTACTGCAATCTGGAGTGCTGCCTTCTTTTGCTACATTATCTACATTTGGGATCTTGGTCGCAGGTCTCCTGGGAGGATTCTTTTGCACCCGTCCTTTTTTTGTGTGCTGCTTCTTTTCTTTTTTGTTTATATATATATATATATAGAAAAAAGGCAACAGGAGCCGCACTGCGAAAAACGATGTCAGCGGAGTGCAAGCGGCTATGAAGGCGGTCCCCCTCCAAAGCATATAACAAAAAGAAATTCCGCAGCACTTCCAAGGCGTAAAATGAAAAAAATGGTTCTTTATTTACCAGACAGCAACGTTTCGATCCTTCTCTCTGGGATCTTTCTCAAGCAGTGAACATATACTAGCATAGCATGCTTTTTATACAGCTTAGTGTCATTAATCAATAAACATTTCTCAATTGATATATATTAATAAAATGATGCAAAAAATATTAAAGAAACATAATACAAACACGTGAATTCATAAATTGTGTCAATCATGAGTTCCATATATATAGGATATAGAATTAATATCAAAAATAACATATTATAGTGCAATGCAAATATAAAACGACATGATTCATGATTATATCCATCTGATCATGAATCATGTCGTTTTATATTTGCATTGCACTATAATATGTTATTTTTGATATTAATTCTATATCCTATATATATGGAACTCATGATTGACACAATTTATGAATTCACGTGTTTGTATTATGTTTCTTTATTATTTTTTGCATCATTTTATTAATATATATCAATTGAGAAATGTTTATTGATTAATGACACTAAGCTGTATAAAAAGCATGCTATGCTAGTATATGTTCACTGCTTGAGAAAGATCCCAGAGAGAAGGATCGAAACGTTGCTGTCTGGTAAATAAAGAACCATTTTTTTCATTTTACGCCTTGGAAGTGCTGCGGAATTTCTTTTTGTTATATATATATATAAAATCATACTTCTGATATATATGAATGCATAATATGTGGGAAACTACTACAGATGTTTTTAGACATAATATATTTACATATATTATAATATATTATATATTCTAAATATATAAATATATTATGGCTAACGTATATATACGTTTCTGCCAGGATTCAAACTGCCAACCTTGTACATTAGAGGCAAGGACATTAACCACTACACTATAGAGCTACATGTTAACCATCACAGAAATGTAAAATAAGTCTTCTCCTGAATAGGAATACTCACTACATCAGAAACTACTATGAGGTTTTTTGACACAGCTTAGCATTCAGCTATATGTACAAGGGGATGGGAGTTCAAATCCCAGCATAAAATGTTCAGAAATAGATGTTAAATAGCGGCAGGGGTCATATTAGAATCCACGATATTTCGCTAATATTTTGTAGAATATTTAAGCAAGGAGGAATCATGACTTCAGATGGAAAAAAAATTACGAATATTCTAAAAAACAAATATATTCGATATAATGCTATATATTTGTTTTTTAGACTATTTGTAATATTCAAAAACAAGAATATATAGCAATATAGCGAATATTCAAAAAATCGAATGTAGAGCAATTTAGCTAATATAATGTTAAAATCTTCTTTGTCTAATAGTTGTAATTTTTTTCTTATCTGAAGTTCAGATTTAAAAAAAATTACGACTATTAAAAAGCACTATATTAGTTAAATTGCTCTATATCCTTTTTTTTCAAATATTTGCTATATTTCTATATATTCTTGTTTTAGAATATTTCGAATATTCTAAAAAAACTAATATATAGCACTATATCAAATTTATTTGTTTTTTAGAATATTCGTCTTTTTTTTTTCAATCTGTACAGTTGTTCCACTTCGGCATACTTCTCCCCGACAACAGTCCCCGTCACCATGGGAATGCCTGGGGGTTAGAATATATCATCGGATCTGAGTTTTTACGATCTCACAACTGTACAAAAAAAAATTTGTTGGCCCATAATCAAGAAGCAGGGAGGAATTATGTTATCAGATGGGAAAAAATGACGAATATTCGCTATAACGAATATCTAGCACTATATACGAAATATTCGCAATTTCTCGAAGTTGCGATATTCAAGATAAAAATTCACTATTTGAATATTCGCGCTCAACACTAATGTTAAATTACATTTAAATACACTGACTCGAGCATGCTCGATCAACACTAATTATTACGTTTTTGAGTAGAACATCGTTTAGTTCCTCATACTTAAAGAACTTTTTCCCTTATTGATGTTTAAATCACCTATATTCCACATATAATGATTATCCCTTAGTCTTTTTAAAGTATTTGGAACAAATAATTCATATGTTAGTTCTTTATGATAACCATACATATTCCATCTGAGTCTGATTTTGAACCTTTCAGAGAAACTTCCTATCCCATTTAGTAATCTAGTCACCACTGTACAGCAAGCTTTTTATTTTGAATGTGGAAGCCAAAACTGAATCCCATATTCAAGATGTGACCTCATAAAGGATTAATAGTGGGGTAATATTATGTTGGGGTGTGGGATTTTAGTTATCTTTTTATACACTCCAATTTTGCGTTTGCAGCTGGTTGTCATTGTTGTGTAACTTATACATGCTGTCATTTGGCAGAACAGCCAAATGACAGCATGTATAAGTTACACAACAATGACAACCAGCTGCAAACGCAAAATTGGAGTGTATAAAAAGATAACTAAAATCCCACACCCCAACATAATATTACTCCACTATTAATCCTTTATGAGGTCACATCTTGAATATGGGATTCAGTTTTATTCCATATTATTTCCTTCCATATTATTCCTTAGTTTTATTCCATATTATGTATGTGCATTTATAAACATTAAAAATCATCTGCCATATCCTAGGTCTTTCTATTATATTTAGCAATCAAACTGAATTTAAATATCCTTCAAACTTTATATTATCAGCAAAAAAAAAGTGGTGTTCTGCCTTCAATCCTATCCACCAGTTAATTAATAAAGAGAGTAAAACAAATTGGGTCAATTAGAGTTTTGTTTATACCTCTCTGCTAACTACAGCCTATTTTGAGTATGTTCCATTTACAATGACTGTTTTCTGTTCCTTAAGCAATTCTTTGCCCGTGTGCATAGATTGTGCCATTGTTGCTGCAACTGTAGCATCAGTATAGGGCCATTGTGTGATATATTTTAAAATTATTAAACTTTTTTTTAAAAGAAAATGTGTCACATATAAATTATTTCTGCCTCTTAAAACCATATAGTGACACATATCCCTTAATGTGTTTTATTTTCTGAATTTCTGAACATATTGAACTTTTATGCTTTCCTGCAGCATTGACTTTAGAAATGGGTGGTATGTATGAACTCCTCACATCTTACAGTTTATTTGCAGAGTATATTTTATCATAAGGTCTCTGAAAGAGTATATATTTTAGCTGCAAATTTGAATTTTTCTCCAAGTTTTGATATAACCACTGTTTGGTGCAAAATTCTATAAAAAAGCTCATGGGTAGGGTTGAGCAAAGCATGCTTTGGATCATAGATCTTAAGTCACTTCGCTCAAAACTTAATTTTAATTCTGTATGGAGATCTGTCTCCATTCAGCATTATAATGTATAGGCTCTGGCGAGGTGAAATGAGTTATCACCAAAGTCTCTTAAGACTTTGGTGAATGGCTTCGGCATTTGATTATTAAACTGGAAATCCATTATAAAACAGTTATCCAAAGTTGGGTTCAACTGGTACCTCAGTAGTGAAGCTGACTTTGGAATCAAGTTTAAAAATGATTTCCAAGTTGAAAAATCGAATCCCAAAGTATTATCGTGGGACTTTAGTAATAATGAATTGGCCTCGCCGGAGCCCATACATTTTAATGCTGTACGGAGACAAATCTCCTTACAGCATTAAAACAAAATTTTGAGTGAAGCTCGCTTCACTCATCCCTAGTTGCGAGTATTAATTATTGAGTTATATTCTCATACAAAGTATGCTGTGCAGTCTAAGAAAATGTAGACCTAGGTAACACAGCAGCAGTTTGTCTCATGTAGTATACATTTTTAACGCATTTGTGGATGACGGCTACATTTTGCATAGCCTATTTTTCATTGTTTTAAGAGCACAAGCTTGCTGATTTATGCACTTGTGGTATATATGAACTTTGCACACTCAATTATTTTTATAAAATATCATTATCTCTGTTGGACTGGGACTGTAAAGCTGCTATAGTCCACTTGACCCTTTACTCTAAAGAACACATACTCACTTAATGAGAAATTCCAGACAGAATACATTATTTCATAAAATGGATCCCCTATACGAGTAATGGCAAACCTTTTAGAGACCGATGGCCAAAACCCACTTATTTATAGCAAAGTGCCAACACGGCAATTTAACCTGGATACTACAGTACAATATAGTGTATCTTCCATATACTTTATCATTTAGCTGTAATAGCCTGTTTACATTCAGTGCGCTGCCTGTGCTGTTTATAGTGCGCCCTGTGCTGATGAATGAATGGCAGGAAAAGTCTAAGGCATATTGCCACACCTTAGACTTTTTCCAGGGTGCGGGTGCCCACAGTGAGGGCTCTGAGTGCTGCCTCTGGCACCTGTGCCATAGGTTCGCCGCCACAGCCCTATACCCTTATTTTGTAAGCATGATAGGTCAGTAGCTCCTCCTACAATTTCCATTTCACAGCCACTATTTAGGGAGAATGCAAAAGATCTAACCCTTCTATTTTTACTGTTCATCAAGAAAAAGTCCTGCAGTCAGTTCTGAATTCTTGATATGTTATCCTCGTCCACTTTCTCACATGGTTACAATGACTGTATAGCACTGGAGAACAGTATGCTTGGTATAAACTTTATATACTAGAGATTAGCAAATTTCTGATTCAGGTCTGAATTTATTCTACCCAAATCAAATTTGGTCCAATTGCCCTGAAAGCTGATGTGTATCAATGTTTGTTCTCCTAGGACTTATATTTGTTCTGGAAAGGTGAGAGAAAATTAGAAAGATATGGGGTTCTTTTCAATAAATATGCATTGACTTGGGATTAGGGATGAGCGAACCCGAACTGTATAGTTCGGGTTCGTACCGAATTTTGGGGTGTCCGTGACACGGACCCGAACCCGAACATTTTCGTAAAAGTCCGGGTTCGGGTTCGGTGTTTGTCGCTTTCTTGGCGCTTTTTGAAAGGCTGCAAAGCAGCCAATCAACAAGCGTCATACTACTTGGCCCAAGAGGCCATCACAGCCATGCCTACTATTGGCATGGCTGTGATTGGCCAGTGCACCATGTGACCCAGCCTCTATTTAAGCTGGAGTCACGTAGCGCCACACGTCACTCTGCTATGATCAGTATAGGGAGAGGTTGCAGCTGCGACGTTAGGGCGAGATTAGGCAGATTAACTCCTCCAAAAGACTTCATTCTGTGATCGATCTGCAGCTGTGGATCATTGAAGTGCTATTATTGACTTGCTCACTTTTTTGAGGCTGCCCAGAGCGTTTTTAGATCACTTTTTTTCTGGGGTGATCGGCGGCCATTTTGTGACTTGTGGTGCGCCAGCACGAGCTATCACCAAGTGTATTTAACCATCGATAGTGTGGTTATTTTGTGCTATATCCTACATCAGCTGCAGGCTGAGCCTGTATCAACGAAGTGCATTTAACCATCAACAGTCTGGTTATTTTTTGGCCATATACTACATCAGCTGCAGGCTGAGCCTGTGTCACCCAAGTGCATTTAACCATCAACAGTCTGATTATTTTTTGGCCATATACTACATCAGCTACAGGCTGAGCCTGTGTCACCCAAGTGTATTTAACCATCGATAGTGTGGTTATTTTGTGCTATATCCTACATCAGCTGCAGGCTGAGCCTGTGTCACCCAAGTGCATTTAACCATCAACAGTCTGATTATTTTTTGGCCATATACTACATCTGGTGCAGGCTGAGCCTGTGTCACCCAAGTGCATTTAACCATCAACAGTGTGGTTATTTTTAGGCCATATATTACATCAGGGGCAAGTTGAGCCTGTCACCCAGCGCCTAAAAAATAGACCTGACATTTCTATTCAACCAAATCTGTACTGTTTTAGCTGGTCAAGTTATTTGTATTGACCGTAAAAGCACACTTTTTTTTCTGGGTTGAAAAAGCATTCCCAAATTTGCCATTCTCAAAATAACTAGTTTCTGGTATTTGAGGCCTACTTGAAATCTATCCCAAAAAGAAAATCTTACATTGAAGGTATTGATAGTGTCATTCAGAAAAACCTAAGACACACGCTAGCGTGCTGATAGAAGTGTGATTCTGTGATTAAACCTATACCTGTCACACAGCGCAAAAAAATAACAGGTCTCACATCTCTATTCAACCAAATCTGCACTGTTATAGCTGGTCAAGTTATTTGTAGTGACCGTAAAAGCACACTTTTTGTTCTGGGTTGAAAAAGCATTCCCAAATTTGCCATTCTCAAAATAACTAGTTTCTGGTATTTGAGGCCTACTTGAAATCTATCCCAAAAATAAAATCTTACATTGAAGGTATTGATAGTGTCATTCAGAAAAACCTAAGATACACACTAGCGTGCTGATAGAAGTGTGATTCTGTGATTAAACCTATACCTGTCACACAGCGCAAAAAAAAACAGGTCTCACATCTCTATTCAACCAAATCTGCACTGTTTTAGCTGGTCAAGTTATTTGTAGTGACCGTAAAAGCAGACTTTTTGTTCTGGGTTGAAAAAGCATTCCCAAATTTGCCATTCTCAAAATAACTAGTTTCTGGTATTTGAGGCCTACTTGAAATCTATCCCAAAAAGAAAATCTTACATTGAAGGTATTGATAGTGTCATTCAGAAAAACCTAAGACACACGCTAGCGTGCTGATAGAAGTGTGATTCTGTGATTAAACCTATACCTGTCACACAGCGCAAAAAAAAAACAGGTCTCACATCTCTATTCAACCAAATCTGCACTGTTTTAGCTGGTCAAGTTATTTGTAGTGACCGTAAAAGCAGACTTTTTGTTCTGGGTTAAAAAAGCATTCCCAAATTTGCCATTCTCAAAATAACTAGTTTCTGGTATTTGAGGCCTACTTGAAATCTATCCCAAAAAGAAAATCTTACATTGAAGGTTATGATAGTGTCATTCAGAAAAACCTAAGACACACGCTAGCGTGCTGATAGAAGTGTGATTCTGTGATTAAACCTATACCTGTCACACAGCGCAAAAAAAAACAGGTCTCACATCTCTATTCAACCAAATCTGCACTGTTTTAGCTGGTCAAGTTATTTGTAGTGACCGTAAAAGCAGACTTTTTGTTCTGGGTTGAAAAAGCATTCCCAAATTTGCCATTCTCAAAATAACTAGTTTCTGGTATTTGAGGCCTACTTGAAATCTATCCCAAAAAGAAAATCTTACATTGAAGGTATTGATAGTGTCATTCAGAAAAACCTAAGACACACGCTAGCGTGCTGATAGAAGTGTGATTCTGTGATTAAACCTATACCTGTCACACAGCGCAAAAAAAAAACAGGTCTCACATCTCTATTCAACCAAATCTGCACTGTTTTAGCTGGTCAAGTTATTTGTAGTGACCGTAAAAGCAGACTTTTTGTTCTGGGTTAAAAAAGCATTCCCAAATTTGCCATTCTCAAAATAACTAGTTTCTGGTATTTGAGGCCTACTTGAAATCTATCCCAAAAAGAAAATCTTACATTGAAGGTTATGATAGTGTCATTCAGAAAAACCTAAGACACACGCTAGCGTGCTGATAGAAGTGTGATTCTGTGATTAAACCTATACCTGTCACACAGCGCAAAAAAAAACAGGTCTCACATCTCTATTCAACCAAATCTGCACTGTTTTAGCTGGTCAAGTTTTTTGTAGTGACCGTAAAAGCACACTTTTTTTTCGGGGTTGAAAAAGCATTCCCAAATTTGCCATTCTCAAAATTGTGGTGAACGGGAACAATGAGGAAAACATCTAATAAGGGACGCGGACGTGGACATGGTCGTGGTGGTGTTAGTGGACCCTCTGGTGCTGGGAGAGGACGTGGCCGTTCTGCCACAGCCACACATCCTAGTGAACCAACTACCTCAGGTCCCAGTAGCCAGCAGAATTTACAGCGATATTTGGTGGGGCCCAATGCCGTTCTAAGGATGGTAAGGCCTGAGCAGGTACAGGCATTAGTCAATGGGTGGCCGACAGTGGATCCAGCACGTTCACATTATCTCCCACCCAGTCTTCTGCAGAAAGCGCACAGATGGCGCATAAAAAACAAGCCCATCGGTCTGTCACATCACCCCCATGCATATCAGGGAAACTGTCTGAGCCTCAAGTTATGCAGCAGTCTCTTATGCTGTTTGAAGACTCTGCTGCCAGGGTTTCCCAAGGGCATCCACCTAGCCCTTCCCCAGGGGTGGAAGAGATAGAATGCACTAACGCACAACCACTTATTTTTCCTGATGATGAGGACATGGGAATACCACCTCAGCACGTCTCTGATGATGACAAAACACAGGTGCCAACTGCTGCGTCTTTCTGCGGTGTGCAGACTGAACAGGAGGTCAGGGATCAAGACTGGGTGGAAGACGATGCAGGGGACGATGAGGTCCTAGACCCCACATGGAATGAAGGTCGTGCCACTGACTTTCACAGTTCGGAGGAAGAGGCAGTGGTGAGACCGAGCCAACAGCGTAGCAAAAGAGGGAGCAGTGGGCAAAAGCAGAACACCCGCCGCCAAGAGACTCCGCCTGCTACTGACCGCCGCCATCTGGGACCGAGCACCCCAAAGGCAGCTTCAAGGAGTTCCCTGGCATGGCACTTCTTCAAACAATGTGCTGACGACAAGACCCGAGTGGTTTGCACGCTGTGCCATCAGAGCCTGAAGCGAGGCATTAACGTTCTGAACCTTAGCACAACCTGCATGACCAGGCACCTGCATGCAAAGCATGAACTGCAGTGGAGTAAACACCTTAAAAACAAGGAAGTCACTCAGGCTCCCCCTGCTGCCTTTTCTGCTGCTGCCGCCTCGGCCTCTTCTGCTGCTGCCGCCGCCTCGGCCTCTTCTGCTGCTGCTGCCGCCGCCTTGGCCTCTTCCTCCGCCTCTGGAGGAACGTTGGCACCTGCCGCCCAGCAAACATGGGATGTACCACCAACACCACCACCTGCGTCACCAAGCATCTCAACCATGTCACACGGCAGCGTTCAGCTCTCCATCTCACAAACATTTGAGAGAAAGCGTAAATTCCCACCTAGCCACCCTCGATCCCTGGCCCTGAATGCCAGCATTTCTAAACTACTGGCCTATGAAATGCTGTCATTTAGGCTGGTGGACACACACAGCTTCAAACAGCTCATGTCACTTGCTGTCCCACAGTATGTTGTTCCCAGCCGCCACTACTTCTCCAAGAGAGCCGTGCCTTCCCTGCACAAACAAGTGTCCGATAAAATCAAGTGTGCACTGCGCAAGGTCCACCTAACCACAGATACGTGGACCAGTAAGCACGGCCAGGGACGCTATATCTCCCTAACTGCACACTGGGTAAATGTAGTGGTGGCTGGGCCCCAGGCGGAGAGCTGTTTGGCGCACGTCCTTCCGCCGCCAAGGATCACAGGGCAACATTCTTTGCCTCCTGTCTCCTCCTCCTCCTACTCAGCTTCCTCCTCCTCTTCTTCCACCTGCTCATCCAGTCAGCCACACACCTTCACCACCAACTTCAGCACAGCACGGGGTAAACGTCAGCAGGCCATTCTGAAACTCATATGTTTGGGGGACAGGCCCCACACCGCACAGGAGTTGTGGCGGGGTATAGAACAACAGACCGACGAGTGGTTGCTGCCGGTGAGCCTCAAGCCCGGCCTGGTGGTGTGCGATAATGGGCGAAATCTCGTTGCAGCTCTGGGACTAGCCGGTTTGACGCACATCCCTTGCCTGGCGCATGTGCTGAATTTGGTGGTGCAGAAGTTCATTCGCAACTACCCCGACATGTCAGAGCTGCTGCATAAAGTGCGGGCCGTCTGTTCGCGCTTCCGGCGTTCACACCCTGCCGCTGCTCGCCTGTCTGCGCTACAGCGTAACTTCGGCCTTCCCGCTCACTGCCTCATATGCGACGTGCCCACCAGGTGGAACTCCACCTTGCATATGCTGGACAGACTGTGCGAGCAGCAGCAGGCCATAGTGGAGTTTCAGCTGCAGCACGCACGGGTCAGTCGCACTGTGGATCAGACCCACTTCACCACCAATGACTGGGCCTCCATGCGAGACCTGTGTGCCCTGTTGCGCTGTTTCGAGTACTCCACCAACATGGCCAGTGGCGATGACGCCGTTATCAGCATTACAATACCACTTCTATGTCTCCTTGAGAAAACACTTGTGGGCGATGATGGAAGAGGAGGTGGCCCAGGAGGAAGAGGAGGAAGAGGGGTCATTTTTAGCACTTTCAGGCCAGTCTCTTCGAAGTGACTCAGAGGGAGGTTTTTTGCAACACCAGAGGCCAGGTACAAATGTGGCCAGACAGGGCCCACTACTGGAGGACGAGGAGGACGAGGATGAGGAGGAGGTGGAGGAGGATGAGGATGAAGCATGTTCACAGCGGGGTGGCACCAAAAGCAGCTCGTGCCCATCACTGGTGCGTGGCTGGGGGGAAACACAGGACGATGACGATACGCCTCCCACAGAGGACAGCTTGTCCTTACCTCTGGGCAGCCTGGCACACATGAGCGACTACATGCTGCAGTGCCTGCGCAACGACAGCAGAGTTGCCCACATTTTAACGTGTGCGGACTACTGGGTTGCCACCCTGCTGGATCCCCGGTACAAAGACAATGTGCCCACCTTACTTCCTACACTGGAGCGTGATAGGAAGATGCGCGAGTACAAGCGCACGTTGGTAGACGCGCTACTGAGAGCATTCCCAAATGTCACAGGGGAACCAGTGGAAGCCCAAGGCGAAGGCAGAGGAGGAGCAACAGGTCGCCAACGCAGCTGTGTCACGCCCAGCTCCTCTGAGGGCAGGGTTAGCATGGCAGAGATGTGGAAAAGTTTTGTCAACACGCCACAGCTAAGTGCACCACCACCTGATACGAAACGTGTTAGCAGGAGGCAACATTTCACTAACATGGTGGAACAGTACCTGTGCACACCCCTCCACGTACTGACTGATGGTTCGGCCCCATTCAACTTCTGGGTCTCCAAATTGTCCACGTGGCCAGAGCTAGCCTTTTATGCCTTGGAGGTGCTGGCCTGCCCGGCGGCCAGCGTTTTGTCTGAACGTGTATTCAGCACGGCAGGGGGCGTCATTACAGACAAACGCAGCCGCCTGTCTACAGCCAATGTGGACAAGCTGACGTTCATAAAAATGAACCAGGCATGGATCCCACAGGACCTGTCCATCCCTTGTGCAGATTAGATATTATCTACCTCCCCTTAACAATATATTATTCTACTCCAGGGCACTTCTTCATTCAATACTATTTTTAATTTCATTTTACCATTATATTGCGGGGCAACCCAAAGTTGAATGAACCTCTCCTCTGTCTGGGTGCCGGGGCCTAAATGTGTGACAGTGGCCTGTTCCAGTGGTGGGTGACGAGAAGCCTGATTCTCTGCTATGACATGAATACAGATTTTGCGCTGACATAAGGCCAGATTCTCTGTTACGGGACCGCTCTCCTCTGTCTGGGTGCCGGGGCCTAAATGTGTGACAGTGGCCTGTTCCAGTGGTGGGTGACGTGAAGCCTGATTCTCTGCTATGACATGAATACAGATTCTGCGCTGACATAAGGCCAGATTCTCTGTTACGGGACCTCTCTCCTCTGCCTGGGTGCCTGGGCCTAAATGTGTGACAGTGGCCTGTTCCAGTGGTGGGTGACGTGAAGCCTGATTCTCTGCTATGACATGAAGACAGATTCTGCGCTGACATAATGCCAGATTCTCTGTTACGGGACCGCTCTCCTCTGTCTGGGTGTCGGGGCTTAAATGTGTGACAGTGGCCTTTTCCAGTGGTGGGTGACGTGAAGCCTGATTCTCTGCTATGACATGAATACAGATTCTGCGCTGACATAAGGCCAGATTCTCTGTTACGGGACCTCTCTCCTCTGCCTGGGTGCCTGGGCCTAAATGTGTGACAGTGGCCTGTTCCAGTGGTGGGTGACGTGCAGCCTGATTCTCTGCTATGACATGAAGACAGATTCTGCGCTGACATAAGGCCAGATTCTCTGTTACGGAACCGCTCTCCTCTGTCTGGGTGCCGGGGCCTAAATGTGTGACAGTGGCCTGTTCCAGTGGTGGGTGACGTGAAGCCTGATTCTCTGCTATGACATGAATACAGATTCTGCGCTGACATAAGGCCAGATTCTCTGTTACGGGACCTCTCTCCTCTGCCTGGGTGCCTGGGCCTAAATGTGTGACAGTGGCCTGTTCCAGTGGTGGGTGACGTGAAGCCTGATTCTCTGCTATGACATGAAGACAGATTCTGCGCTGACATAAGGCCAGATTCTCTGTTACGGGACCTCTCTCCTCTGCCTGGGTGCCTGGGCCTAAATGTGTGACAGTGGCCTGTTCCAGTGGTGGGTGACGTGAAGCCTGATTCTCTGCTATGACATGAAGACAGATTCTGCGCTGACATAAGGCCAGATTCTCTGTTACGGGACCTCTCTCCTCTGCCTGGGTGCCTGGGCCTAAATGTGTGACAGTGGCCTGTTCCAGTGGTGGGTGACGTCAAGCCTGATTCTCTGCTATGACATGAAGACAGATTCTGCGCTGACATAAGGCCAGATTCTCTGTTACGGGACCGCTCTCCTCTGTCTGGGTGCCGGGGCCTAAATGTGTGACAGTGGCCTGTTCCAGTGGTGGGTGACGAGAAGCCTGATTCTCTGCTATGACATGAAGACAGATTCTGCGCTGACATAATGCCAGATTCTCTGTTACGGGACCGCTCTCCTCTGTCTGGGTGCCGGGGCTTAAATGTGTGACAGTGGCCTGTTCCAGTGGTGGGTGACGTGAAGCCTGATTCTCTGCTATGACATGAATACAGATTCTGCGCTGACATAAGGCCAGATTCTCTGTTACGGGACCTCTCTCCTCTGCCTGGGTGCCTGGGCCTAAATGTGTGACAGTGGCCTGTTCCAGTGGTGGGTGACGTGCAGCTTGATTCTCTGCTATGACATGAAGACAGATTCTGCGCTGACATAAGGCCAGATTCTCTGTTACGGGACCGCTCTCCTCTGTCTGGGTGCCGGGGCCTAAATGTGTGACAGTGGCCTGTTCCAGTGGTGGGTGACGTGAAGCCTGATTCTCTGCTATGACATGAATACAGATTCTGCGCTGACATAAGGCCAGATTCTCTGTTACGGGACCTCTCTCCTCTGCCTGGGTGCCTGGGCCTAAATGTGTGACAGTGGCCTGTTCCAGTGGTGGGTGACGTGAAGCCTGATTCTCTGCTATGACATGAAGACAGATTCTGCGCTGACATAAGGCCAGATTCTCTGTTACGGGACCGCTCTCCTCTGTCTGGGTGCCGGGGCCTAAATGTGTGACAGTGGCCTGTTCCAGTGGTGGGTGACGTGAAGCCTGATTCTCTGCTATGACATGAAGACAGATTCTGCACTGACATAAGGCCAGATTCTCTGTTACGGGACCTCTCTCCTCTGCCTGGGTGCCTGGGCCTAAATGTGTGACAGTGGCCTGTTCCAGTGGTGGGTGACGTGAAGCCTGATTCTCTGCTATGACATGAATACAGATTCTGCGCTGACATAAGGCCAGATTCTCTGTTACGGGACCTCTCTCCTCTACCTGGGTGCCTGGGCCTAAATGTGTGACAGTGGCCTGTTCCAGTGGTGGGTGACGTGAAGCCTGATTCTCTGCTA
Organism: Bufo bufo; assembly: GCF_905171765.1. Lineage (NCBI taxonomy): Eukaryota > Metazoa > Chordata > Amphibia > Anura > Bufonidae > Bufo > Bufo bufo. Next base: position 484,882,231 of record NC_053389.1, read on the forward strand.
TGACATGAAGACAGATTCTGCGCTGACATAAGGCCAGATTCTCTGTTACGGGACCGCTCTCCTCTGTCTGGGTGCCGGGGCCTAAATGTGTGACAGTGGCCTGTTCCAGTGGTGGGTGACGTGAAGCCTGATTCTCTGCTATGACATGAAGATAGATTCTGCGCTGACATAAGGCCAGATTCTCTGTTACGGGACCTCTCCTCTGCCTGGGTGCCTGGGCCTAAATGTGTGACAGTGGCCTGTTCCAGTGGTGGGTGACGTGAAGCCTGATTCTCTGCTATGACATGAATACAGATTTTGCGCTGACATAAGGCCAGATTCTCTGTTACGGGACCGCTCTCCTCTGTCTGGGTGCCGGGGCCTAAATGTGTGACAGTGGCCTGTTCCAGTGGTGGGTGACGTGAAGCCTGATTCTCTGCTATGACATGAATACAGATTCTGCGCTGACATAAGGCCAGATTCTCTGTTACGGGACCTCTCTCCTCTGCCTGGGTGCCTGGGCCTAAATGTGTGACAGTGGCCTGTTCCAGTGGTGGGTGACGTGAAGCCTGATTCTCTGCTATGACATGAAGACAGATTCTGCGCTGACATAAGGCCAGATTCTCTGTTACGGGACCTCTCTCCTCTGCCTGGGTGCCTGGGCCTAAATGTGTGACAGTGGCCTGTTCCAGTGGTGGGTGACGTGAAGCCTGATTCTCTGCTATGACATGAATACAGATTCTGCGCTGACATAAGGCCAGATTCTCTGTTACGGGACCTCTCTCCTCTGTCTGGGTGCCGGGGCCTAAATGTGTGACAGTGGCCTGTTCCAGTGGTGGGTGACATGAAGCCTGATTCTATGCTATGACATGAATACAGATTCTGCGCTGACATAAGGCCAGATTCTCTGTTACGGGACCTCTCTCCTCTGCCTGGGTGCCTGGGCCTAAATGTGTGACAGTGGCCTGTTCCAGTGGTGGGTGACGTGAAGCCTGATTCTCTGCTATGACATGAAGACAGATTCTGCGCTGACATAAGGCCAGATTCTCTGTTACGGGACCTCTCTCCTCTGCCTGGGTGCCTGGGCCTAAATGTGTGACAGTGGCCTGTTCCAGTGGTGGGTGACGTGAAGCCTGATTCTCTGCTATGACATGAATACAGATTCTGCGCTGACATAAGGCCAGATTCTCTGTTATGGGACCTCTCTCCTCTGCCTGGGTGCCTGGGCCTAAATGTGTGACAGTGGCCTGTTCCAGTGGTGGGTGACGTGAAGCCTGATTCTCTGCTATGACATGAAGACAGATTCTGCGCTGACATAAGGCCAGATTCTCTGTTACGGGACCGCTCTCCTCTGTCTGGGTGCCGGGGCCTAAATGTGTGACAGTGGCCCGTTCCAGTGGTGGGTGACGTGAAGCCTGATTCTCTGCTATGACATGAAGATAGATTCTGCGCTGACATAAGGCCAGATTCTCTGTTACGGGACCTCTCCTCTGCCTGGGTGCCTGGGCCTAAATGTGTGACAGTGGCCTGTTCCAGTGGTGGGTGACGTGAAGCCTGATTCTCTGCTATGACATGAAGACAGATTCCGCGCTGACATAAGGCCAGATTCTCTGTTACGGGACCGCTCTCCTCTGTCTGGGTGCCGGGGCCTAAATGTGTGACAGTGGCCTGTTCCAGTGGTGGGTGACGTGAAGCCTGATTCTCTGCTATGACATGAAGACAGATTCTGCGCTGACATAAGGCCAGATTCTCTGTTACGGGACCTCTCCTCTGCCTGGGTGCCTGGGCCTAAATGTGTGACAGTGGCCTGTTCCAGTGGTGGGTGACGTGAAGCCTGATTCCCTGCTATGACATGAAGACTGATTCTGCGCTGACATGAAGCCAGATTCTCTGCTATGGCATGAAGAGACTGATTCTCTGCTGACATGAAGCCAGATTCTTTGCTATGGCATGAAGAGACTGATTCTCTGCTGACGTGAAGCCAGATTCTCTGCTATGGGACCTCTGTCCAATTGATATTGGTTCATTTTTATTTTTTAAATTTTAATTTTAATTCATTTCCCTATCCACATTTGTTTGCAGGGGATTTACCTACATGTTGCTGCCTTTTGCAGCCCTCTAGCTCTTTCCTGTGCTGTTTTACAGCCTTTTTAGTGCCCAAAAGTTCGGGTCCCCATTGACTTCAATGGGGTTCGGGTTCGGGACGAAGTCCGGATCGGGTTCGGATCCCGAACCCGAACATTTCCGGGAAGTTCGGCCGAACTTCTCGAACCCGAACATCCAGGTGTTCGCTCAACTCTACTTGGGATATATATATTTTGCCTAGAAACCCAAAGAAAGGCAGCCAAACATTTTTCTTTGCATAGCTCTGCGAAAGAGTAATTGCCCAGACAGAGCAAAGGTTCTTGCTATGGTTCTTGGTTCTTGGTAGCTTGATAAAAATATTAGTATATAAATTCACCAAACAGTATGAGGCTACCACCAAAAACATAGCAAAAAAAAAAAAAAGAAATTACCTATGAAGCACATGTAGGTATGTATAAATATACATACTAACAATAAGCAAATCAATTCTATCAGTTTGGAATTCATCTTGAAGTGTTTTAAAAAAAATGGATTCTAACAAACCCAAATATTTTGTAATTTATTTCAGGCAAATCAAGAAAGAGATCCAGATATAAAAATGTGTAATTCAACTTTCTTTTGGAAAAGATTTTAAAAAAAAGCTGAGTGTCTCACATTTATAGCATAGCTTTCTAATCATTGCTCAGCTATTTAATCAGGCTTTCTATCATGAATAGGATAATAGCTCTTTCAGAACAAAAACCTATTATCAGAGCAAAGCAGTCATAATTGGCTTTTCTAGCTGAGAGGCCTTGGGGGACTTCTTTGTGGGTACTTCTATTATTGAGACCACTTAGTATATGCGATGACTATTGTAGTCTAGGTAATGAGCCTCTTGGTTCCTGAGAAAAATGTATGAAAATTAGTATGTCTATCATCAGCTGGCATCAGAAAGAATTATTTTCTAATTCTTAGCTAGGAATGATTAGCTAAGAATTGATAATTTGCATATTTTTGGGTTTGGGGGAAATATTAAAGTTAGCTTTTCTAACAAAAATGATTAGAAAGATAATTTTTTTCTGATGCCATCTCACTCACTCTCTCTCTCTCTTTCGCTCTCCCGAAACAAATTTCTAAAATTCGGTTCTGGTAAGATCCAAACTTTTTGGGAAATTCAGGACAGATTTCGAACAAGTATAATACCTTTGTTCACCCTTAATATATATATATACAGTACAGACCAAAAGTTTGGACACACCTTCTCATTCAAAGAGTTTTCTTTATTTTCATGACTATGAAAATTGTAGATTCACACTGAAGGCATCATCAAAACTATGAATTAACACATGTGGAATTATATACATAACAAACAAGTGTGAAACAACTGAAAATATGTCATATTCTAGGTTCTTCAAAGTAGCCACCTTTTGCTTTGATTACTGCTTTGCACACTCTTGACATTCTCTTGATGAGCTTCAAGAGGTAGTCCCCTGAAATGGTTTTCACTTCACAGGTGTGCCCTGTCAGGTTTAATAAGTGGGATTTCTTGCCTTATAAATGGGGTTGGGACCATCAGTGGCGTTGAGGAGAAGTCAGGTGGATACACAGCTGATAGTCCTACTGAATAGACTGTTAGAAATTGTATTATGGCAAGAAAAAAGCAGCTAAGTAAAGAAAAACGAGTGGCCATCATTACTTTAAGAATTGAAGGTCAGTCAGTCAGCCGAAAAATTGGGAAAACTTTGAAAGTAAGGGCTATTTGACCATAAAGGAGAGTGATGGGGTGCTGCGCCAGATGACCTGGCCTCCACAGTCACCGGGCCTGAACCCAATCGAGATGGTTTGGGGTGAGCTGGACCGCACAGTGAAGGCAAAAGGGCCAACAAGTGCTAAGCATCTCTGGGAACTCCTTCAAGACCGTTGGAAGACCATTTTAGGGGACTACCTCTTGAAGCTCATCTAGAGAATGCCAAGAGTGTGCAGAGCAGTAATCAAAGCAAAAGGTGGCTACTTTGAAGAACCTAGAATATGACATATTTTCAGTTGTTTCACACTTGTTTGTTATGTATATAATTCCACATGTGTTAATTCATAGTTTTGATGCCTTCATAGTCATGAAAATAAAGAAAACTCTTTGAATGAGAAGGTGTGTCCAAACTTTTGGTCTGTACTGTATATATATATATATATATATATATATATATTTATAATGGAGCCTTTGTCCAGCTGAATAACATGTGCAGAGTGTCATACATAAATAGTGCAAGCAATTTACACAATAAAATTCCATGATTAATTTATAACGTGCTATATAAATATAAAAATGACCTTAAAAGATATAATTAATCTGTGAAAACATAATACTATCATGATATTGTAGAGGGGCAAGAAGAAAGCCTTTATTAAAAGAAAAACATCCAAGCCGGGCTACAAAAAAAGATATGTTTGTCGCAAAAACAACACAATAATGCCTCTTGTACATCGTCTTATTATCTTTTGGGAGACACCTATGTCATTTCCCATCAAAAAATTACTTGCTGGTTGAATAAAAGTAACTTTAAGTCAAAATTTGCCAGGGGTATGAATAATTATGGGCAGCACTGTATATTATTAGTTTCAACTTATTATTCTTTATTATTAGTAATATTATTACTATATTCAGCATTTTGTAGAAATAAAATGGAGTTTATGTTTCATGTAGTTAATAAGAACACATTATTATGGCAGTGTTTTCACTACTGCCTTCTTTTAACTTGACAAAGTAAAATAAAAACATGAGGTATTGTAGAACGCTACAAAGAAAAAATAGCGTAGCTCAAACTGAGTTTAATGACTTTCATTGGCATTTTGAGACTGCTACTATATCAGTCCTACCAATCTATGTAATCTTCTTAATCTTCTCAGCAAAAAAGACAGTATTAGTATACCTATTTCTTGCAGAAGGTGGATAACTTTGTGTGGATAGAATCTCGAGCACAGAAAATTATAAATAAATAATGTAACACAATATGATTTCAGTCTTATTAAAATTTTGTTTCACACATGGTGGTAAAACCTCTATCTATCAGGGCTCTCAAAAATAAAATAAAATTGAGTAGTCTGAGACATTCACTATATACCTTTATTATACAGCAGTAGTGTTTGGATAGTATTTGCATAAACATTACATTTTAATGTTAGAACTATAAATGAGCAAAGTTTTGAAAAATTTGATTTGGCAACTTCGCCAAAGTTAGTCAGGAAATTTGATTAGTTCCGAATTAATTTGTTATGAATCACTATAAATCAGGCATACCCAGGCTGCTCTGCCTTAGGCCCTTTGCAGACGACCATGTCCGGATAAGGTCCGAATGCTTTGCGGGTGCGCTGCGGGAAAATGCACGATTTTTCAGCGCGAGTGCAAAACATTGTAATGCGTTTTGCATGTGTGTGAGAAAAATCAGCATGTTTGGTACCCAAACACAAACTTCTTCACATAAGTTCGGGTTTGGGTTCGGTGTTGTGTAGACTGTATTATTTTCCCTTATAACATGGTTATAAGGGAAAATGATAGCAATCTTAATACAGAATGCTTAGTACAATAGGGCTGGAGGGGTTAAAAAAAAAAAAAAGAATTTAACTCACCTTAATCCACTTGCTCGCACAGCCCGGCTTCTCTTCTGTCTTCTTCTTTGAGCAATAGGACATTTGATGACATCACTGCACTCATCACATGGTCCATCACATGATCCATCACCATGGTGATGGACCATGGTGATGGACCATGTGATGAGTGCAGTGACGTCATCAAAGGTCCTTTTCCTGTGCACAGCAAAGATGAAGACAAAAGAGAAGCCAGGCTGCGCGAGCATGTGGATTAAGGTGAGTATTTTTTTAACCCCTCCAGCACTATTTTACTAAGCATTCTGTATTAAGAATGCTATTATTTTCCCTTATAACCATGTTGTAAGGGAAAATAATAATGATCGGGTCTCCATCCCGATCATCTCCTAGCAACTATGCGTGAAAATCGCACCGCATCCGCACTTGCTTGCGGATGCTTGCGATTTTCACGCAGCCCCATTCACTTCTATGGGGCCTGCATTGCGTGAAAAACGCAGAATATAGAAAATGCTGCGATTTTCATGCAACGCACAAGTGATGTGTGAAAACCAACGCTCATGTGCACAGCCCCATAGAAATGAATGGGTCCGGATTCAGTGCAGGTGCAATGCATTCACCTCACGCATTGCACCCGCGCGGAAAACTCGCCCGTGTGAAAGGGGCCTTAGGGTATGGCCACAAGCCGTGCTGCGGTGAAGAACTGCATGGCCAATTAGCCCACAGCTTCCTTTCATTTATTGATGAAGACCACATCGTATAGTCGGCCTTCATTGTTATTGGCCACGTGGCACTTTTGATGCACCTTTAAACAGGGTCTTTTGCTGGTATGGGGTTTGGCTGGTTAGGTGGCATAATATGTAAATTATTGCTGTTCTGGCCTGCAATCTCCTGCAGGTTATTTGACAGTAAACACAGAACATTAATCAGCTCTGGCATACCCACTACTCCAACCCCAGCACTCTCCTGCCCTACAGCCCTTCTTCTGCCATTTGCTTTTACTCCTTTTCCACATCATCTAATATTGTTGCAAATATGTAACATAGTAACATACTTTTATCAGGAACAACCTGCTCCTCCTCTCTCAGCATCTTGCTGACCTTTTAGAACTTTGAAGGATGATTTGGAAGAAGAAAAAACCAGGAAAAGATGAGGATGTTCATCATTAAGACCTGGCCCCCCTAAAGGGTGCAGACTGGATGGTAATGTTTGGCACGCTGGGAGTGGAATAATAAAGGCTTACATCTTATTGGCATTGAATTATATACTGTATCTTAGAATGACTGATGTAAGAATAAGTAAATGTAGGAATAAATAAAGAAAACTGAAACAGAGTCTGTCTCCCTGCACTCTCCATCTGTAATTAGTGTTGGGCACGAATATTCAAATAGCGAATATTAATTGCGAATATCGGCACTTCGAGAATTCGCAAATATTTTGAATATAGTGATATATATTCATAATTTTTAATATTTTCGATTTTTTTCCATTAGTAACTTCCCTTCTTGCTTGTGGGCCAATAAGAAGGCTGCAATGTCTGTTTGAGCTTAGCAACATTCCTAGCAACCAATAGGAAAGTTGCAGTGTTATTGTTGTGCTCTCTGCTTTGCTGTGTCATTACATTAGATAGTTAATTAGTTAGCTTATATATATAATACATATAGTTAGTTGGAGATAGTCAGAGTAGGTTAGATCGTGATATAGTGTAGCTGATAGGTTCTAGTTCAGGGTGTTAGGTAGAGTGATACTGTAGGTTCTGCTGTCCATACATACATGCTACAGACATAGTGCTGTGATGTCACAAGTTCACAACAAAACTTAGTGCACCAATCAGTAATATGTAGTCAGACCTGCTATAATGTGAAGTTGCATGTATTGCTCCAAATTATGCGCATCCTTAGTTGCTAATTTGCTCATTCGCGAACATATTGGAGCTCTCTATGTGCATATAAAGCTATTGTAACGTTCTGCTGTGCCAATCATTTTCTCCAGTCTCAGAAAACTTCGAGCAGCTTGAAAAATGTAGCAAAAGTGACCCATATCTGTATTGCTCACTCAATACGTGCATATTACATTGCCGATTTTCGCAATTAAGAAAATAATGGGAAATTCTAGAATTTTCAAATTTATGATGAATATTCACCCAAATATTTGTCAAAAAATATCACAAATTCGAATATTGCCCCTGCCACTCATCACTAGTGTTGATGATACTGAACTGGATATTGCTGCTTGTGGTAGGGGAGATGGCACAAGGTAGGTGACCTTGTGGGGGGCAGAGAGCAGAGAGGGGCCTCATGGTCAGACACATTAGTGGCAGTCATCTGCTTGATGAAAGCTGAAGAAACACAATGGGCCAGATTTATCATTACTCTGACAGCTGAACAAAATCGCAGAAATATAGTGGCAAATATGGGGGAGCTGCTCAAACCCCAAACACTGTAGCGTGTTTTTCATTGGGGGAGCAGTCCCACCGCATGTGGACCGCAGCAAATGACTATCCCCAGCAAAAAAATGCGTACAATGGAGGATGCCGGCGCGGTCCACATGCACCACAAAGGCATCCTACACAAAACGGAGCATTGTGCGGATGAAAATATAATTAGATAAATCACAGAAAAAAATGCACCAAACGGATATGCCACTGACTATACTAGCTAGTCATACAAGCAGATATTAAAAGCTGAGACTTTTGCCAATATATTCCTGTCAGGAACATATCGGAGCCCATCATGCACCACGTCACGGTCACTCAGCATGGCAAGGGTCCTACCACTACGCTAACTATGGTGTGAACACGGTCTGAAGGTGATGTAATCCATCTCACAGCCAAGCTTCCACACAACCGCATAGCAGGACAACTTATGCAATGTGAACAAAGCAAGACTGTAAGCCACACCCATATCATGTATTGAATGTGTCTTTACCTGGCATTTAAACATTCTTTTGCACCTGGTATCCTCCATCACACTGTCTGATATGGGTGTGGCTTACAGGCTTGCTTTATGAATCTGTTTAGAGATTCATTTACATAAGAAAACACGCCCACTTTCATAAAACTGGCGAGCATAGTGCAGAGCAGAAAAAAGTTGCAAATTTGTGCGCAGTTTTAGCGTTTGCGCATTTTTTGCCGACTTTTTCACTCCATTTTCTGACTTGAGCTAATGATAAATCTGGCCCAATGTATTCTGCTAATAAAGCAATTTAGCGTCCCTTTTTGCCAATAGAAAAACATTCCTCCATTGTGCTTTGATAGTAAGGGTCTAAAAGCATGGCTTTACAGTTTCCAGTTTGGATCAAATGTTGGAGCCCCATTTTTCAAATCTGACGTGTCAGTTTATGTGGTAATAACTCTGGAATGTTTTTACTTACCCAAGCCATTCTGTGATTGTTTTCTCGTGACACATCATACTTCATATTAGTGTGAATTTGAGTTAATACCCTTTATGCATAAAAAAAAACATTTGCAGAAAATTTGAAGAAATTCGCTATTTTGAAAGTTAGAATTTCTCTGCTTTTAAGACAGATAGTGATACTTCATAAAATAGTTATTACTTTACATTCCCCATATGTATAATTTATGTTGGCATCATTTTGTAAATGTCATTTTATTTTTTAGGACGTTAGAAGGCATAAATTTTTACATTTTTAAGAAAATTGCCAAAACTCACTTTTTTAAGGAGCAATTCAGTTATGAAGTCCCTTTGTGGGGTTTAGAAATCACCAATAAATGACCACATTTTAGAAACTACACCACTCAAGTTCAAATTCAAAGTTTTACCAACTTTGTTAACCCTTTAAGTATTCCACAAGAATTAATGGGAAATGGAGACAAAATTTTAAAATTTCATTTTTTTTGGGCAGATTTTCCATTTTAATCCATTTTTTTCTTTAACACATTGAGGGTTAACAGCCAAACAAAACTCAATATTTATTACCCTTATTCTGCAGTTTACAGAAACACTCCACATGTGGTGGCAGACTGCTGTATGGATGCATGACAGGGCGCAGAAGAAAAAGAGCGCCATATGGTTTTTGGAAGGCAGATTTTGCTGGACTGGTATTTAGACACCATGTCCTATTTGAAACCCCCCCAGATGCACCCTACAGTAGAATCAAAAAGTGAGACAATTTTGGAAACTAGGGAATAAGGTGACAGTTTTATTGGTCCTATTTTGGAGTACATATGGTTTTTAATTGCATTATATTATGTATTTTGGAAGACAAGATAACCAAAGAATGGATTTTTTGGCACAGTTTTTATTTTTTGTTTTTTACAACATTCATCTGACAGGTTAGATCATGTGCTACTTTTATACAGCAGTTTGTTATGGATGCGATGATATCAAATATGTATACTTACTTTGTTTGTTTGTTTGAGTTTTACATAATAAAGCATTTTTGAAAAAAATTGTTTTTGTGTCTCCATTTTCTGAATGCCATTTTTTTTTTTTTCTGCCGATCATCTTGTGCAGGGACTCGTTTTTTGCAGGAAGAGTTGACGTTTTTATTGGTATCAATTTTGGGTACATATGATTTTTTGATCATTCATTATTACGCTTTTTAGGGCAAGGTGACCAAAAAACTGGTAATTTTTTCACAGTTTTTCTTTTTTTCTTTTTATGCCATTCGCCTGAGGGGTTAGGTCATGTGATATTTTTATAGAGCAGGTCGTTATGGACGTGGAAATACCTAATATGTCAACTTTTTCTTATTTATTTAAGAATAGCATTTATTTAAGTATAGCATTTTTGAAACAAAAGAAATAATGTTTTAGTGTCTCCATAGTCTGAGAGCCATAGGTTTTTAATTGTTTGGCCGATTGTTTTAGGTAGGGTCTAATTTTTGCGGGATGAGATGGCACTTTGATTGGTACATGGAAGGGGTTAAATGGCCGAAATCAGTGTCAGCACCGATGTCCGCTGTTATTGTAGAGTGTCAGCTGTATGTTACAGCTGACACTCTACTACCGCTCGGCCATCCTGAATGATTGTGGGAGTGGGGAGGGGTGTGGGGTCAGCACCCTGATGATTATGGGTGTCCCGCTTGGCCATCCTGAATGGGGGGGTGATCGGGGAAGAATAAACTTAACAGAGCAGCCCTGATCTCCTCAACACTGACTGACCAATCTCAGCAATTCAAAGGCAGGGCCACTCTGAATGGTCCCCTGCCGGATGCCCGAACAATTCAGCTGTCCGTGACACCTGTTTAGATGTTCTTGCGGTGACACTTTGATCTCATGACGTTTTGTGTACGTCAAGATGCGGTAACTAACATCACATCATGACGTACACAGAACGTCATTGGTCACTAAGGGGATAACAAAAAACCTGATGTAAACAATAGGTCATTTTCACAATATGGAACTTGGTGTAACTGGCATACCCATAAGACTCCTTAACTCTTGATTACCCAGTAATTATGTTTCTAATCAACAGTAAGACTATTTTCATGAAGTTATGACACTAGCAACTGTTCAAATGATACTTATTCATGTATAAATTATCAGCTCTACCAAGAACGGATTAATGTCACTTCGGCTTGTTTTTCATAACTTATGTAACAGCACTGCCTATTTTGATGGTATTTAAGCTGAGCATCTTTGCAGATCAGATGGTGTAGATTGCGGTTTCCTACTCCCTGTAGCAATGTTTTTTTTTTCCCATAAAACCAATCTTAATATTCACACTCTCTATTGTGCCGGTGGGTGTAACTTGCATTTTGAATTAGAAGCCTTCAACAAATATAAGAAGTAACAAAATCATTTAACAGTGCATACCTGCTATATTTTCAGTGACTTTTTGCTAGCAACTAATCTGTGAATTTTAGCAAGAGCCTGCTACGGTTATGAACCAGTGAAAATTATGATACCTTATTTAGACTACTTATAGTCAGTAGAAAATGAACACGGGGCTGAAAAGAAAATACTTTTTGCTTCTGTGTTATCACATGGTGTACTATGCTTTGCACAAAGCTAGTCTGCATTTAAAAAAGGATAATATGATGCAGTCTTTGACTTCTGTTTCTAAGAAGACTTGAAGTTTCCAGATATGTCCACACTTTCACTTAAGACTCCAAATTCTCATGATACAAAACAAGGGGGTAATTTACTAATTGCAGATATCTGACTTTTCCCCGCTCATGCCAGGTCTAAATTTGTGGGTGTGGTATGGGCGGGGAAGGGCATGGGCCGATAGGCCCGACTCATTCATATTTTGTACGACTGTTTTAGGCGTAGACAATAGTCTAAATGTAAGACACCTTTGAAGCTGTCTAACATTTAGAACTGGCGCTGGATGTGCTAAAGTTAAAACGCCAGTCTTAATAAATATGCCCCTAAATACTTTCTTGTAAGGTCCCAGCAAATTCCATGATGGGCATCCAATAACATTCCAAAAACTGGGTCACCACACAAATAGTAGAAAACATGAATCACGGCACTTGGATATGGAATGCAAGTTAATGAAATATTTATTTCATCTGAAATGTTTTCACTACAAATGGCCAATGTTTTGATCCATCCCCGACCTTGTTCACGGTCTATATGTACATATGCAATATATACAGACATAAGTCCATTTGGACAAAATATAAAAAATAGCAAAATAGTATGTGTAAAAACTAAATACAATTGGCAGAATAGAAATAAAAATAAAAATTGAGAATGTCACGTACAGTTGCATATATATAACACACGACATGGGGGTCACAGAGAGTTGTAGTGACCTGACCATAAAGAATAACATGATTGGCACATAAAGAGAGAGTAAATATTTTAGAGATTTTAGCAGGAAATTTATTGTAGGTACTGGAGATTAATGTATGGTAGTTAGAGATGAGGGAATTTCAGGTTATGAAATTTGTTATAAGGTGAATTTGGTAAAAGGTGAATTGGATCCATAACGCAATTCACCTTTTACCAGTAAGCGAAGCATGAACAAATTTCAAAATATATAATTCGCTCATCTCTAATGGTAGCCACTAATAGAAGTGGCAGTAGTACTTGCTAAATATAGCATATAGTATAAGAGAAGCTACATAGATGAATGCTGCCAATAAAAGAAATGGCAGTAATACTGGCTAAATATAGCATATAGTATAAAAGAAGCTAAATTGATGAATGCTTCCATATACAGGTGAAACTCGAAAAATGTAAATATCGTGGAAAAATTAATTTTTTCCAGTAATGCAACTTAAAAGGAGTTGCATTAATACAACTTAAAATTAGAGTTTTATGAAAAGGTTCAATATTCTAGGCTCAAAGTGTCTCACTCTAGTCAGCTAATTAATCCATATCCCCAGAGCAAAGGGTACCTCAAAATTGTGACTTTGGGGTTTCATAAGCTGTAAGCCATAATCATCCAAATTATATCAAATAAAGGCTTGAAATATCTCGCTTTGCATGTAATGAGTCTATCTCATATGTTAGTTTTACCTTTTAAGTGTAACGTCATCTGGAGCATGCGCATTCACAATAACACACTTTGGGCAAAGCACAAGGATAGATGCCAATACTACAGTATACCCAATATAGAGCGTTCCAGGAGTTGAATAAATCATTCAAAAGAGTTGCATAAAGCGAACTACATTGGGGGCATGAGTCAGATCAAATGATAAATGTCAGTATTAGGTTAGTATTAACAATAGAAATAGATATAAAGTCTATCTATTACCATACATATAGCTATTATTAATATGAACGACCATAAGGTTAGTATGTTAATGGTAATGCTAGATAGTCCACTATACCTTCAATTTGCTATCATCTAGTCTGTGGAGAGGAAGAAGAAAAAAAGAAATTAGAATGTAAAATCAAATGACAAGATCAAAGCTGATGTTACACGTCGGCCGGGTGAAGCTTGCGTTGCGCTGCCTCCACCATACATAACCCGGGCATGCACAGCACGATGGCCAAGATGCCATCCAACTCCATCACCTGCTAACCTACTGGTATGTACCTTGGCAATCTCTCTATACATGTTCTTTATTAGTATACCCTAGTCTATTATTTCAGAAGACTTAAAGGTGGGAAGAAAATGTAATAGGGCAGCACGAAATGCCAGCAGAATGTTTGGATGTATAGGGAGAGGTATAAGCAGTAGAAAGAGGGAAGTGCTTATGCCGCTGTACAGAACACTGGTGAGACCTCACTTGGAGTATTGTGCGCAGTACTGGAGGCCATATCTCCAGAAGGATATAGATACTCTAGAGAGAGTTCAGAGAAGAGCTACTAAACTAGTACATGGATTGCAGGATAAAACTTACCAGGAAAGGTTAAAGCTTGGAAGAAAGAAGAGACAGAGGGGATATGATAGAAACTTTTAAATACATAAAGGGAATCAACAAGGTAAAGGAGGAGAGCATATTTAAAAGAAGAAAAACTACCACAAGAGGACACAGTTTTAAATTAGAGGGGCATAGGTTTAAAAGTAATATAAGGAAGTATTACTTTACTGAGAGAGTAGTGGATGCATGGAATAGCCTTCCTGCAGAAGTGGTAGCTGCAAATACAGTGAAGGAGTTTAAGCATGCATGGGATAGGCATAAGGCTATCCTTCATATAAGATAGGGCCAGGGACTATTAATAGGATTCAGATATATTGGGTTGACTAGATGGGCCTAATGGTTCTTATCTGCCGACACATTCTATGTTTCTATATGTTTCTATACACATGATGGGCTTTACATCTCTAGTATATTATCACCATATGATGCAATACTAAATTGTGGTCTTTCTATAATTACACCCGCATGTGGATCGAGTACCGAGTGCTTTCTCTGCCATATATTATATGGAAGCATTCATCAATGTAGCTTCTCTTGGACTACATGCTATATTTTAACCAGTACTAATGGCACTTCTATTATTGACTACCATATATTAATCTCCTAATCTACCTACAATTGATTTCCTGCTAAAATCTCTAAAATCTCTACTCTCTCTATGATACCACACAACTGCTAAGTATCAGTATCTATGTTTTCTCCTTTTTATTTTACAATTGTTTGCCATTTATGTATGTCTCTTGTGAATCATTTTTTGTAACCAAGTGCTGTCCATTTTCCATATATTAAATCTAAAAAATTGATGGTGTGTCTTGTAACCGTAAGAACCTGTTAACTCCATGAAGAGTGTGTGTGCAGTCTGAGGCTGTATGTTGTTTTTCCGTGAGGCTTGCTATCGTGTGTGTGTCTGCTTGTGAGTGGAACACTCAGGGGTGTCCTGTCGACCTTAGAATGGGCAGGTGGTGGCGGCAAAAGTTTTGTGTTATTGTGCGGGTGTGCTTGCAGGCTTCAGGTGGCGATTTATGCTCAAATTGCAGCCTGGTGCAGGGCATAACAGTGTGTGAGGGCATGAGGTGAATTGGCCTGAAGGGCTTGGGCAACCCTTGTCACGTGACATGGTGGGCTGGTCTGGTCCCCGTTACATGACACACTTTCCTGCACCTTTTTCTAGCACTATACTTTGTATTTTGTCTAAGCATTTTGTAATGGGGTAACTTCCTACAGAATGTCTTTTAAACAGCAGTACATATTGTCAGACCAGAAACTATTGAGCAGCTAATAATCTTTTCCTTGCTGCAGACTGGAATTTTCTGTTGAATCTTGTATCTTTTTCTGAATCTTGACTTGTTCCTGTTCAATCTTTCTATAACAGAGGATATATTTTTAGATCAAATTCTCTATTGCCTTTTGACCTTTGAAGCACTTTTCAATATTGTATTTTATGGATTCACAATAAAATTGTCCATTCCTTTATTTGAAAAAAAGCTTTATTAATGAAAAAATATTAAGTTCCACAGATGTGCTTTCAAAACATATTTTCTTTGAAGTGTCCTGCAGTAAAACATAGTCTATTTATTTTTTGAGCCTGTCATTTCATACTAAACATGTATGAACCTATATATAAATCACTCAATAAAATGTCAATATAGAATATATATATATATATATATATATATATATATATACAGTACAGACCAAAAGTTTGGACACACCTTCTCATTCAAAGAGTTTTCTTTATTTTCATGACTATGAAGGCATCAAAACTATGAATTAACACATGTGGAATTATATACATAACAAACAAGTGTGAAACAACTGAAAATATGTCATATTCTAGGTTCTTCAAAGTAGCCACCTTTTGCTTTGATTACTGCTTTGCACCCTCTTGGCATTCTCTTGATGAGCTTCAAGAGGTAGTCCCCTGAAATGGTCTTCCAACAGTCTTGAAGGAGTTCCCAGAGATGCTTAGCACTTGTTGGCCCTTTTGCCTTCACTCTGCGGTCCAGCTCATCCCAAACCATCTCGATTAGGTTCAGGTCCGGTGACTGTGGAGGCCAGGTCATCTGGCGCAGCACCCCATCACTCTCCTTCATGGTCAAATAGCCCTTACTTTCAAGGTTTTCCCAATTTTTCGGCTGACTGACTGACCTTCATTTCTTAAAGTAATGATGGCCACTTGTTTTTCTTTACTTAGCTGCTTTTTTCTTGCCATAATACAAATTCTAACAGTCTATTCACTCTAACCTTTACAAGTGAACTTAATGTGACCTTCTCTAAACTTTTCAATGCACATGTCCAACTGTTCAATGTTTCAGCACTTTTTGCACAACTTGCTGTTCTCTAACAAGGAGCTTTACGGCAAAATTCACAATAGGTGGTTGATTCATGAATTGCCCAATAAATTTCTTGGTTTAATTAGAATTGTTTTTTAATCATGCTGTTCACATTTTGACATCATGAGACCAAGACAACACCTAACAAGAAAAGGCATAGAAGTGGATGTCCTTTGGCCACATCCCACACCGATGACCACTTCATTGTGAACAATGTGCTGCGGAACCAGATAATGAATGCCATACTCCAGGCACATTTAAAATAAATGAGAGGCAACCAAGTGACATCAGCGTGGTCTGCGTGCTAGACTACCTGCAAGGGTACTTGACCACAGGCATTATCATCTTACATGGGCCAGGGAGCATCTACACTGGATGAGGGACCAGTGGGCTTTAGTGCTGTTTAATGATGAAAGTTCATTCACGCTGAGCAGAAATGATGGCTGCCAACGATGTTGAAGACATCATGGAGAGCGCTAACTATTGTCACCAGACTAGTCTTTGGTGGTGGTGCTGGTGTTACATTGTGGGCAGGTGTCTAGTCAATACAGAACTGCTTTTCACTTTGTGAATGGTACAGTGACAAGCCCATACTACTTGAATAACATCATTAATCCAGTCATTCTGTCTCTGTAATAACAACACAGGCCTAATTTCATCTTCTTGGCCGACAATGCGCCACCTCATCGAGGTTGCATCATTAGGGAATGGCTGCTGGAGACTGGGGTACCTCAAATGGAGTGTTCTGCACTTTCTCCAGACCTGAATCCCATTGAAAACCTATAGGATCAGCTGAGACACCATGTAGAGGCTTGTAACTTTGTACCCCAGAACCTCAATAACCTCAGATTTTTTCACTGTTGTTGTTGAGTGCTTTGATCTCTTCTTTATTTTATCCTTAGACCTATGAATCAGGGTCTGCATGGTGGACAAAATGGCAGCACTGATATTAAGTATCAAAAAGAAGCTGCAGCGCCCAATTAGAATATGCCATTACCCATAATACAAAATAGAAAACAGGCAGCACTCCAAGAAATACAAAAAATAAAACCTTTTATTCATCCAGGTGGTACAGCAATGTTTCGGCTCAACAATAGAGCCTTTTTCAAGGACTAAGACAAAGTGATACCATATACAGTACAGACCAAAAGTTTGGACACACCTTCTCATTCAAAGAGTTTTCTTTATTTTCATGACTGTGAACACATGTGGAATTATATACATAACAAACAAGTGTGAAATAACTGAAAATATGTCATATTCTAGGTTCTTTAAAGTAGCCACCTTTTGCTTTGATTACTGCTTTGCACACTCTTGGCATTCTCTTGATGAGCTTCAAGAGGTAGTCCCCTGAAATAGTTTTCACTTCACAGGTGTGCCCTGTCAGGTTTAATAAGTGGGATTTCTTGCCTTATAAATGGGGTTGGGACCATCAGTTGCGTTGAGGAGAAGTCTGGTGGATACACAGCTGATAGTCCTACTGAATAGACTGTTAGAATTGGTATTATGGCAAGAAAAAAGCAGCTATGTAAATAAAAACGAGTGGCCATCATTACTTTAAGAAATGAAGGTCAGTCAGTCAGCCGAAAAATTGGGAAAACTTTGAAAGTAAGGGCTATTTGACCATGAAGGAGGAGAGTGATGGGGTGCTGCACCAGATGACCTGGCCTCCACAGTCACCGGACCTGAACCCAATCGAGATGGTTTGGGGTGAGCTGGACCGCAGAGTGAAGGCAAAAGGGCCTACAAGTGCTAAGCATCTCTGGGAACTCCTTCAAGACTGTTGGAAGACCATTTCAGGGGACTACCTTTTGAAGCTCATCAAGAGAATGCCAAGAGTGTGCAAAGCAGTAATCAAAGCAAAAGGTGGCTACTTTGAAGAACCTAGAATATGACATATTTTCAGCTGTTTCACACTTTAATTCATAGTTTTGATGCCTTCATAGTCGTGAAAATAAAGAAAACTCTTTGAATGAGAAGGTGTGTCCAAACTTTTGGTCTGTACTGTACAGTCCGTGAAAAAAGTCTTGTCGCTTCTCTATTTTATAGAAACTCCTGCTATTAACCTGACTTTTAATTAATCAATTGGTGTTAGAAAAAGCTCATATGAAAAGCTAAAGCCCTCCCAAATGATGTTTAATGCACTGAAATAAATTAGTTTCACTGAAAAAAGATTTATTATTTAATCAAGACAGAAAGGTCAAATTTTGGCAAGACAAAAGTTTTGTCGCCTATACAGAAATTGAACAACTTTACTGCAAATCCCAAAATATGTCAGCAAATTAAGTAGTGGTGCTGTGAGATCCAAATTTTATATATTGTATGACTTCCATGAGCTTGAAGGACAGCATCCATGCGGTTTGGCAAGGATTCATACAATTTATTGATGAAGTCATCATGAATAGCAAAGAAAACAGTCTTGCATGCCTCCCAGAGTTCATCAATATTCTTTGGTTTCGTCTTCCATGCTTCCTCTCTTATCCTACACCACATATGCTCAATGATGTTCATGTCTGGTGACTGGGCTGGCCAATCCTGGAGCATCTTGATCTTCTTCGCCTTAAGGAACTTTGATGTGGAGATGGAAGTATGCGATGGAGCACCATCCTGCTGCAGAATTTGGCCTTTTTTATGATTGGGAATATAAGAGGTAGCTAAGATTTCTTGGTATTTTAGACTATTGATGTTGCCTTCCCCCCTGCAGATCCCTTGCACACCCCCATACTGGATGTAACCCCAGACCATGATTTTGCCTCCACCAAACTTCACTGTTTTCTGGGTAAATCTCGGCTCCATGCGGGTTCCAGTAGGTCTCCTGCAATATTTGCCGCGACTGTGCTGTAATTCAACAGAAGATTCATCTGAAAAATCCACCTTCTGCCACTTTTCCAGCATCCATCCATTTATCCTGTGGCCCTTGGCAAATGCCACACGGTTTTTTAATTGTCTTTTGTTTAGTGCTGACTTATGGGCACTGATTCGACCATGGAGGCCATTTTGAGACCGAATCCGACAAACTGTTCTGGTTAACACAGAGACTTCAGGTGACCAGGTCTCGTGGAGCTCTGCTGCAGTGGAAAATGGGCTGGCCTTGGATTTTCTAGCCAACAAACGGTCCTCTCGAGCAGTTGTCTTGCGGGGTCGGCCTGACCTGGCCTTGTCCAAAACTCTCTTCAAATCTTTTTTTATCCTCTGAACTTGACGCTGAGACACATTGAAGGTGTCTGCCACATCAGCAGTGGATCTGGTCTTCAGCCTCTTGATAATCAACACTTTAGTCTCTGGGTGAATCTTAGGCATGTTTGCAGAGGTCTAGTTGCAGTTAATGTGAAGGTCTAGTGTACTGGGGTTCTTTTTATACACACCTGAGACCTAATTGATCCATTATTAGTCACAGGTGAAGCTCATATGACAAGGCGACAACACTTATGTCTCGTCAAAAATTGACTCAATGGGCTTTACCAAGCTGTAAATATTAGAATACTTTTTGTCAGTTTTGTTTTGCACTGAAACATTATTACAAAAGCTGTTGGGATTAAAATGACCCATTTCTTGTAACAAAATCTTGATTAGAAATATATTTTAGAGGCACTTCAGGTCAATTTGTACACAAGCGACAAGACTTTTGTCTGGGACTGTATATGCTAAAACAACAATAAGTGGCAATTATACATCAGGATTACAAAATTAATCAAAAAAGATCAAAATGCATACAGTGCATCATAAATCTGTTCAATAAAGAATAGACATGATTACAAACGTGACCTAAACATAATAGATAAAATAATTCATTACAAAACTTATAAATATATACCAACCATAAAAAAGTTAATGATCCTAATCAATAGTGCATACTTTTCAGGTGTAAAAACGAAAGTGCCATGTGCAATACATTATATGTGCTAAGTAAGGAGCAGGTGAAGGATTAAGGTACACTAACCAGACATCGGGCAACCGCATTTACAAACACGAGCCATAATCGGCGTATCAGAATCGTCAACACGCATGTCCGTGCTGGTCTCATCACGAGAAAGACATCACTATGTGTAACGGCCATTGGGGCATGCACACTTGGCATTCCTATCCCCGGTTGCCATATTGGAAAAGGTTAGAACCAGACACTACCTGGCGCATGCGCAGATCCCCGCAAGGATGCACAGTGCCATTTTTGTAAAGGGTAAGGCATCCCTATAGCCAACAACATAAACGCTCATGTATATAACCTTTTGCATAAATAACTGGACACCTGGTAAGACTGGACTAGGGTAAGGAAAGGTGCATACTAATTAGGACACCCCCCCTTTCCCAATGAGGAGAATCACAGAAGACTACGGCATACTCAATATCAGGTCTGCAGTCAATCTACCCATACATCTTCAATGCCAAGAATAAGCCCAAGAGGGTTCTCATCCATGCATAGAAAAAAAAGGGGGTGTACTATCTAAACCTTCATCGTAATGGCACAACCCGGATACAATAGGTCACATAACAAGCATAATAAACACTTTAGTCGCACCAACATCACGCGAGTGTATCCATCATCCTTCATCATCCTCTCCATCTCCGGCCTGTTATCTAAAAAATAAATGAAAAATCATAATTAGTGTCTTAAAACCCAATAAAGATACTTAAGATAATCAAAATACCTATTCGTCCTAAATAGCACTACCATATACGCAAGAGAACAGCAGCATCGGACCCCCAAGGGGCATTGGGAAAGCCACCCAATCACAATATATTCCGAATATAATTATATTTATAATTATAATTATAATATATATAAAATATTATAATATTAATTGAGTTTGTGTATCCACTGTAACTCCTAATGCTTCAAAATTTTAACCCTATCGCTCCCCCCCCCCCTTCTAGGTATAGGAACATGATCCACAACCAACATTTTAAATCACTCTCAGTGTGTTTAAAGTCTGAAAAATGCTTAGACACTGGCAAATCAAGATGCTTTTTGTGTATCATATAGCTGATAATTATTCAGACGGGTTTTAAGGTCCGTCGAGGTCTCGCCCACATCCAATAGATTACATGGGCACATAAGAATATATATACAGTGGGATGCTAAAGTTTGGGCAACCTTGTTAATCGTCATGATTTTCCTGTATAAATCGTTGGTTGTTACGATAAAAAATGTCAGTTAAATATATCATATAGGAGACACACACAGTGATATTTGAGAAGTGAAATTAAGTTTATTGGATTTACAGAAAGTGTGCAATAATTGTTTAAACAAAATTAGGCAGGTGCATAAATTTGGGCACTGTTGTAATTTTATTGATTCCAAAACCTTTAGAACTTATTATTGGAACTCAAATTGGCTTGGTAAGCTCAGTGGCCCCTGACCTACATACACAGGTGAATCCAATTATGAGAAAGAGTATTTAAGGGGGTCAATTGTAAGTTTCCCTCCTCTTTTAATTTTCTCTGAAGAGTAGCAACATGGCGGTCTCAAAACAACTCTCAAATGACCCGAAGACAAAGATTTTTCACCATCATGGTTTAGGGGAAGGATACAGAAAGCTGTCTCAGAGATTTCAGCTGTCTGTTTCCACAGTTAGGAACATATTGAGGAAATGGAAGACCACAGGCTCAGTTCAAGTTAAGGCTCGAAGTGGCAGACCAAGAAAAATCTCGGATAGACAGGAGCGACGAATGGTGAGAACAGTCAGAGTCAACCCACAGACCAGCACCAAAGACCTACATCATCTTGCTGCAGATGGAGTCACTGTGCATCGTTCAACCATTCGGCGCACTTTACACAAGGAGATGCTGTATGCAAGAGTGATGCAGAGGAAGACTTTTCTCCGCCCACAGCACAAAAAGTGCCGCTTGAGGTGGGCTAAAGCACATTTGGACAAGCCAGCTTCATTTTGGAATAAGGTGCTGTGGACTGATGAAACTAAAATTGAGTTATTTGGCCATAACAAGGGGCGTTATGCATAGAGGAAAAAGAACACAGCATTCCAAGAAAAACACCTGCTACCTACAGTAAAATATGGTGGTGGTTCCATCATGCTGTGGGGCTGTGTGGCCAGTGCAGGGACTGGGAATCTTGTCAAAGTTGAGGGACACATGGATTCCACTCAGTATCAGCAGATTCTGGAGACCAATGTCCAGGAATCAGTGACAAAGCTGAAGCTGCGTCGGGGCTGGATCTTTCAACAAGACAACGACCCTAAACACTGCTCAAAATCCACTAAGGCATTTATGCTGAGGAACAAGTAAGACGTTCTGGAATGGCCATCTCAGTCCCCAGACCTGAATATAATTGAAAATCTGTGGTGTGACTTAAAGAGATCTGTCCATGCTCGGAAGCCATCGAACCTGAATGAACTAAAGATGTTTTGTAAAGAGGAATGGTCCAAAATACCTTCAACCAGAATCCAGACTCTCATTGGAACCTACTGTTTAGAGGCTGTAATTTCTGCAAAAGGAGGATCTGCTAAATATTGATTTCATTTCTTTTTTGTGGTGCCCAAATTTATGCACCTGCCTAATTTTATTTAAACAATTATAGCACACTTTCTGTAAATCCAATAAACTTAATTTCACTTCTCAAATATCACTGTGTGTGTCTCCTATATGATATATTTAACTGACATTTTTTATCGTAAAAACCAACGATTTATACAGGAAAATCATGATGATTAACAAGGTTGCGCAAACTTTCGCATCCCCCTGTAACCAAATTAGAGTCACATGTCAGATGGAACCGGATACGGTGAGAAAACCCTGAACTGGGATGTATAACACATTTACCCTTACAAATGTAACGACAGTTGACCCAGCCCAAACATGGAAAACAACCTTATCCAACCTGCGTCAACATGGCTTGTTTACTGATCTTTTTTGGACCAACATCTGCCCTGACCAGCTGGTTACGTAGACTTTTTGATGTCCGATATGAAAATAAGGGAGGAGACTTAAACTCAGGCACATTCTTAAGACATCCACCAAATATACTCCAATGCCATCTGATAATGCTGCTAATATCCACACTCAGCTCAGTATAAGTGGAAATAAATGGGACTCTGGAACCTTCCTCCTTTGGCCTATTCCTAACCAATGTGCTCATTCTGTCCAATTTATATACCTCCTCCTTCTGTTGTACTAACAACTTATGTGGATAGCCTCGCTCATGAATTTGTCAACCATTGCATTCAATGTACTATCCAACAACCCCGGGTCAGACACAATTCATTTAGCTTTCAAGAATTGTGAATGGGGGAGGTGTCTTACCATTTTTATCGGGTGACAACTATTATATAACAACATGGTGTTCCTATCAGTTGGTTTAGTATTAGTGATGATCGAGCACCAAAGTGCTCGGGTGCTCTGGCCGAACACATCGGGGTGTTCGGGTGCTCGGTATAATAAAATTCAATGGGAGAACCTGAGCATTAAACCACGCACCCCCTGTTCTGAAGAGGGGAGGGTGTCTGGTTCATAGGAAAAGGTCAGAAATTGATGGAAACACCACCGAAATGGTTTGGGAACAGCATGGGGAGGATGTCTGGATGCATCTTGGACTCCCAGGTCGCTGCCGGGAACCATGTTCTCCGAGTAGTAGGCCACTTTTACAGACTGCCAATAATATGCACAAAACCAGAAAAAAAGAAATTTGGGAAAAATTGTTAAGTAATATTCTTTCCTGTATATTTACTTGTATATAAAGTGCAAGTGCTGCCAAAAATTACAAGGAAGAGGTACTCTGATGCAACCTGTATATCACATAATGGAGGGCCTCATTCACATTGTGGTACAATAGTTCAGGTAGTGGGACTCCAACACTCATAAAGCCCGTGCAATAAGTGAAAGAGCTGCCAAAAATTACAAGGAACAACACTCCAAAACACCCTTTGTTACACATAAAGGAGGGCATCATACACACCCTTGAAAAATTATGATTGATGGCCTGCTGGTGACCCTCAAAAACATTTGGAGCAATGGTCTGCTGATCTGACCATCTAAAACATTAGAGGCAAGGGCCTGGTGCCGCATTGTTGACTCTAGATAACCTCTGGGTGATTAAACGCCCCCGTGACGGTGACAATTCATTCGGATGTCTGCCCTATCAACTTTCGATGTTCTTTTCTGCCCCTACCAAAGTGATCACGGGTAACGGGCAATCAGGGTTCGATGAGAAAGGGCTACCACATCCAAGGGAGGTCAATGGCTGAAATCTGATTGGCTGTTGTTGCTTTGCCCCTTTTTTTTTCCTAATTACGAACCACCCAGATAGGGTGGGTCAAGTTATTAAAGCACAAGCATCCAAGGAAGGCAGCAGGTGCGTGGCAATTACCCACTCCCGACTAGGGGAGGTAGTGACAATAAATAACAATACAGCACTCCTAAGCGGCCCTGTTATTGGAATGAGTACGCTTTCCGTTAACGAGGATCTATTGGAGGGAAAATCTGGTGCCAGCAGCCAACTTGCTCCCGGCCTCCACAATGTTCACCCAGTGTGCCATCATGATGAGGATTGTGTTGACCAGACTCTTGGCTACTGATACTGAACTTGTAGGTGAGGGCCTGCTGCTGCTTTGTTGACTCTAGATAACTTCTAACTTCCATTTGGATGTCTGCCCTAACAACTTTGGAGAAATTTTTCAACAAGAACCCTTTGGTATAGCACCGTTTTGCTTGTCCTCTCCACCAGAGGAATAAGAGATGAGAAGTTCTATTGTAGCGGGGGTGGAGAAGGGTGAACAACCAGTAATCAGTGTTGTCTAAAATGCACATGAAGTCAGCCATGTGTGCCAGAGTACCAACAGGCAAGACTTTGCTGTCGTCATCAGAAGGTGAGCTGACCCTGTAAAAGATTGTAGGCGAGGGCCTGCAGGTGAGCTGACCCTGTAAAACATTATATGCGAGGACCTGCAGGTGAGAAGACCCTGTAAAACATTATATGCAAGGGCCTGCAGTTGAGCTGACCCTGTAAAAGATTTTATTTGAGGGCCTGCAGGTGCCCTGACCCTGTAAAACATTATATGCAAGGGCCTACAGGTGAGCTGACCCTGTAAAACATTATCCTCAATCTCTTCCTTCTCTTCTGCCCACCCACGCTGAACAGATGGAATTAAACTTTCATGGGTACTACCCTCTGTAGCGGAGGCAACGTCTCCTGCTACTCCTTCTCTTCATCGTCCAATTCGCTGAGAAGACGGACGGAGGGTGGTCTGGCTATCACCCTGTGTAATGTCTTCATCCCCTATTTCTACCTCTTCCACATGCAAAGCGTCATCCTTAATTGTGAGCAGCATGCGTTTAAGTAGACACAGAAGTGGGATGGTTATGCTAATTATAGCGTTATTGCCGCTCACCATCTGTGTTGATTCCTCAAAGTTTCTTAAAAGGTCACAGAGGTCAGACATCCATGCCCACTTCTCGCTTCTGATTAGCGGAAGCTGGCTGGAAAGGCGACAACCATGTTGCAGCTGGTATTCGACAACTGACCTCTGCTGCAAACAAAGCCTGGCCAACATGTGGAACGTGGAGTTTTAGCGCATGCACACGTCGCACAGCAGCGTTGATAGACCGGATGAAGCTATCGATGACTTGAGGAAATGTGCACACTTGTGGCACACCTTCACCAGTAGCTGAGGCAAATTGGGGTAGGTTTTGAGAAACCGCTGTACCACTAAGTTTAAGACGTGGGCTAGGCATGGGATGTGTGTGAGTTTGCTGAGCTCCAAAGCTGCCACCAAGTTACGGCCATTATCACACACAACCATGCCTGGCCACTAATCCCCTGCAACAGCTCTGCGGTGGTGTGCTGTTTGTCCCCTAAGCATATCAGCTTCAGCACGGCCTGTTGACGCTTCCCAACTGCAGTGCTACAATGCTTCCAGCTATCGGCTGACAGCTGACTGGTGCTGCATGTGGATAATTCTGAGGTGGAAGTGGAGGTGGAGAAGTGGGGGCTGGAGCCACTAATGTAGGTGCTGGCGGAAACCCTGATAGAATTAGGGCCCGCAATCCTAGGCGTCGGTAGCACCTGTGCCATCCCAGGGTACTCGCTCCCGGCCTCCACAATGTTCACCCAGTGTGCCGTCAGGGAAATGTAGCATCACTGGCCAAATGCAATTGTTCTTGTGTCCGTGGTTAAGTGGACCTTCCCAGTAACTGCGTTGGTCAGGGTACGTATGACCTTTCGTGACCTCGTTTTGGTGTGGCACAGGTTGCAAACTACTATTCTTTTGTCGTCCGCATTTTCCTCAAAAAAGCGCCATACTGCGGAATACCTGCCATTTGGCAAGGGAGATTTATGCTGCACCGTGGGACAGTTGTGGGCCTGTTTGGTGTGGCCCACCTTCTCCCTTTTGCCACCCCACTGCCTCTTCCAGCCTGTTGCGGTGCTGCAGATCCTTCCCCCTCTGTACTGCTGTCCTCGCTCGGCTTTCCACCTTCCCAGGTTGGGTCAGTGACCTCATCGTCCACTACCTCCTCTTCCACGTCCTCACTCTGATCAGTCTCTTGATTTGTTGACCTAACCACAACCTCAGTGATTGACAACTGTGTCTCATCCTCTTCATCCACCTCATTAAACAGTAATTGCCCTTCCCCACCATCATGTTCTTGTGACTGTGGCTGCTCAAGAGTTTGGGAATCAGGGCACAAGATCTCATGTCCCTCTTCAAGCGTGCTTGGTCGATAGGGCCAAATCAAGTAATGGCGAAGAAAAGATCTCATCAGAATTTCTGAGTGTGGGATCACTTGTTTGGCCAGACTCTCCATGGTGGGAGGAGGAGGATCAGGGAGAGGATTCTGTTGACCAGACTCTTGGCTACTGAGACTGGACTTGGCAGAAGACAGGGTGGTTCTTAACCGACTGGAAGCATTATCTGCTGCAATCCAACCGAACACCTGGTCGCACTGGTCTGACTTCAAGAGATTTGTCCTGTGACGCCTGCAAACTAGAACATGAAGCTAGGTATCGTGGACGATTGTTTTTCTTGTGTTCTGGCAGCAGGCACAGTTTAAATGTGCCCAGGGCCACAGCCTCTGCATGATCCATCAGCATCACGCCTCTTCCCCATCCTTTACCGCTCGCCTTGTGCATATTAAATGTTATATGCACGCTTAACACACAAGATGTGGCCCGGATGTCACAGTTCACAGCAAGCACAGTATATGGGAAAAGTACAGAAAAGTATGGAAAAGGGAAAATAGATTTCATTTATATTTTTCCTATCTCTGTCTCTGACACACAGAAGGTATTGCACAAATGTCAAAAGTCACTTCAGACACCCTCTATCAATTTTTTTTTGAAAATGATAGAAAAAATACACTCACCTAAAGAATTATTAGGAACACCTGTTCTATTTCTCATTAATGCAATTATCTAGTCAACCAATCACATGGCAGTTGCTTCAATGCATTTAGGGGGGTGGTCCTGGTCAAGACAATCTCCTGAACTCCAAACTGAATGTCAGAATGGGAAAGAAAGGTGATTTAAGCAATTTTGAGCGTGGCATGGCTGTTGGTGCCAGATGGGCCGGTCTGAGTATTTCACAATCTGCTCAGTTACTGGGATTTTCACGCACAACCATTTCTAGGGTTTACAAAGAATGGTGTGAAAAGGGAAAAACATCCAGTATGCGGCAGTCCTGTGGATGCTAGAGGTCAGAGGAGAATGGGCCGACAGATTCAAGCTGATAGAAGAGCAACGTTGACTGAAATAACCACTCGTTACAACCGAGGTATGCAGCAAAGCATTTGTGAAGCCACAACACGCACAACCTTGAGGCGGATGGGCTACAACAGCAGAAGACCCCACCGGGTACCACTCATCTCCACTACAAATAGGAAAAAGAGGCTACAATTTGCACGAGCTCACCAAAATTGGACTGTTGAAGACTGGAAAAATGTTGCCTGGTCTGATGAGTCTCGATTTCTGTTGAGACATTCAAATGGTAGAGTCTGAATTTGGCGTAAACAGAATGAGAACATGTATCCATCCTCTGATGGCTGTTTCCAGCAGGATAATGCACAATGTCACAAAGCTCAAATCATTTCAAATTGGTTTCTTGAACATGACAATGAGTTCACTGTACTAAAATGGCCTCCACAGTCACCAGATCTCAACCCAATAGAGCATCTTTGGGATGTGGTGGAATGGGAGCTTCATGCCCTGGATGTGCATCCCTCAAATCTCCATCAACTGCAAGATGCTATCCTATCAATATGGGCCAACATTTCTAAAGAATGCTATCAGCACCTTGTTGAATCAATGCCATGTAGAATTAAGGCAGTTCTGAAGGCAAAAAGGGGTCCAACACCGTATTAGTATGGTGTTCCTAATAATTCTTTAGGTGAGTGTATATACATTTTCAGTTATATTTCTCCAATCTCTCGCCCAGACACACAGAAGGTATTGGACAGATGTCTCTAGTCACTGCAGACACCCTCTATAGAAAAATTATTGAAAATTATGAAAAAAAATATTAATTTTCAGTTATATTTCTCCAATCTCTGGCCCTAACACACAGAAGGTATTCGACAGATGTCTCTAGTCACTGAAGACACCCTCTATAAAAAAGTATTGAAAATTATGGAAAAAATATACTAATTTTACAGTGAGTGCAGTACATACCTGCACATTTATTGGCTGCATAGCAGCCGCGAAACGTGCAGGGAGGAGACTCGAGCAAGGCGCTCGAGCACATGCAGTACTCGGCCAAGTACCTCCATGTGCCGAGCTTAGCAATGCTCAAGCCGAACAGCAGTTCGGCCGAGTATGCTCGCTCAGCACTATTTAGTATATAACTGAGTGTGCAATGTGCCATTCGAGACAACCACATTTGTGTCCAGAAATTAAACCTCTGTATAGGAGTGAAACAATGTAAAATGTAGCCCAAAATGAGCACTATTCAGAAAATCCTGGAAATCAAATTATTCCTTTTCCATCCCTGTCCAGATGAGGAAGACGTCCTCTATGTATCTCCACCACCCCAAAACCTGTGTGAAGTGGTGTGACACATAGACAACATCCTCCTCAAATCGTTGCATAAAAATATTTGCGTAGGTCGGGGCCCCATTCGACCCCATGGCTATGCCCCGCTTCTGTATATAGTATGCATCCTGGAACAAGAAATAGTTATACCTCAAAATAATATCCAATAGAGATGTGACAAACTGGGAAGCCTGTGTAGATAGAGAGGACAATTCTAGCATATGTGATACGGCACAACTCCCCTTATCATGATCAGGTCACGTTTGTAATCATGTCTATTCTTTATTGCACAGATTTATGATGCACTGTATGAATTTTGATCTTTTTTGAATCATTATGCAATTATGATGTATAATTGGCACTTATTGTTGTTTTAGCATATATATGGTATCACTTTGTCTTAGTCCTTTGCTTGAGAAATGCTCTATTGTTGAGCCGAAACGTCGCTGTACCACATGGATGAATAAAAGGTTTTATTCTTTTTATTTCTTGCAGTGCTGCCCATTTTATATTTTATATATATATATATATATATATATATATATATATATATATTGTATATTCCTGCGTATAAGACTACTTTTTAACACATGAAAATCTTCTCAAAAGTCGGGGGTCGTCTTATACGCCGGGTATGGCGGGCGCTGCAGTGCTGGGACGCCCGACTTATCAACAGAGAGAGCCCGGGCTATTGCCTTGTATCCCCAGCAGCTGAGAGCTGCGATGTAACCCATGGCATATGCCCCCCCCGCGCTGTACCTTGTATACCGCCCCCTGCTCTGTACCTTGTATGCCTCCCCCCTGCTCTGTACCTTGTATGCTCCTTGTACCGCCATCCTCCCGACCGCTCGCATCTCGCTCCTACGCATGTGCGAGATTTCATGCGGCGAGCGTGGATACACGGGATCCTCACGGCCGCTAGCATCTCGCTCCTGCGCATGTGCGAGATCTCCGTGCGGCGTATCTAAGTGCGGCGCAGATGTGCATATGTGAATGTGAATATGAAGAATAACATAACAAAAACATGTTCAGGGTATAGGTGGCACATGTTTAGGGTCTGGGAGGCAGGGAGGGAGGACAAGGAAGGTGGTGGGATGCAGGGATGGTGGTGATACCATTGGATGGGGGTGGTACCTAGGGATGGTGGTGGGATGCAGGGATGGCAGTGGTATCTAGGGATGGTGGTGGGATGCAGGGATGGTGGTGGGATGCAGGGATGGCAGTGGTACCCAGGGATGGTGGTGGGATTCAGGGATGGCAGAGGTACCCAGGGATGGTGGTGGGATGCAGTAATGTACTGCTGTGTGTTGAAAAAGGGGTAGTCTTATACGGCGAGTATATCCCAAACTCTATATTTTCAGTGTAAAAGTTGGGGGTCGTCTTATACGCCCAGTCGTCTTATACGCCGGCATATACGGTATATACATACAGGTATTATGCAATACTTTCCATCTTACCCAATGTATGTGAATGTGTTGAAAAAGCTAAGAAATACAGTATAACATTTCACCTCGGTAGGTTTAGAGAATTTTGTGTGTAAAGTACACTTTAAACCTTAACGTGTCACAGTTTTTTTTTATTTTATTTTTTAATGACATGTAGCATAGCAACATCTCAAAGGATTTGAGACTGAATGTTGAGACCCCCACTGATCAGTAGAAGTGCTGACATACAGTAGTGCTCTCTCTCTCCTCACTGAAGGAGACAAGCTCAGTAGAAAGGCTATGATCCCTTCTTAATTTTATCTCTTGCAGTGAGGAGAGAGTTTTCTATATGAGTGCTTCTATCTTCTAATTCTAGCAATCAGTGAGGTCTGAGCACTGAGACCTTCACCAATAAAAACCTTTTATATGCCCCTATAATATATACTTTTTTTAAAGTTCAGTGAAACTTTAAAGGAGTTGTCTGCATTCTGTTTAAATCTGTTTAAATGTCTGCTTGTGCAATGCTAAAATGAACCATTGCTTACCCGAACACATATATAGAAGCCACCAAAAATGTTGCACATTAGGCCATGCCTCTTACCCATGGAACCAGACCCTTTCATAGTAAGCCAAGTCTACCTTGTGGGACTATGCACATAATTTTTCAAAATCTAGTTGTGCCAAATTTGAAATATTGACTGCATTTATATGTAAAATGAGTTTTACAGAAACTTAAACAACTCTTGTAAGTCCAATGAGAAATTTATAAATCCCTCTCTGTGGGCTCCCTCTATGAACCTATGCAGTTGTGGGGTGATGATGGTTGTCATGGCACCCAGAAACTTTACAGAGCCCTTGGGCCTTGAAAATGTGAAAAATTGGTTCTACAATTTTAAGCCTTCTAACACCCCAAAAATATAAAATTACATTTACAAAATAATGACAACATAAAGTAGACATATGGGGAATGTTAATTAATACCTGTTTTATGAGGTTTCACTATCTGTCTTAAAAACAGAGAAACTCAAATTTATAAAAAATATAATTCTTTCAGAATTTTCAGTGAATATTGGATTTTGTTAAAGATAAAACACATCAAGTCAACCCAAATTTATCACTAATATGAAGTACAATGTGTCATGAGAAAATCCCAGAATCGCATGGATGATTAAAAGCATTACAAAGTTATTACCATATAAAGTGACGTGTCAGATTAGCAATAATAATAGGCTCTGTCAGTTATGTGAAAAAGGAGTGTCAAAAAAAGGTTAAAGGTAAGCTGGATGAAGACATCACACCTATTTCTAAACAAGACAAAAAAATTGTTATATCAAAATTGGAAAAATGTCAGAATGACAATAGATCAACTAAACAACTGCAATAAAATCTCATTTAGTTGCATTATTATTCCTTCCACTGAAAAGAATGCATTTCTGTATGGCCCCAACACATGCCCAAAAGAGTTTTATATTCTTTGTTTTCCTAAGCTACAGATGGCTTAATTCGAGGCAGGGAAGGAGCTATATAATGAGCTTTAGTATGTCATTGCTCGTAAAGTGCTGTTTTCAAATTTTGTGGGCAGATAGCAATTTAGGTAAAGAATAAAATAAATGTTCATGAGATGGAGGAATTGGGAAAAAATAAAACCTGTTTGTATGAATAACTAGTAAAAGGGGAAGGTAGTAATCTTCAAAAGTCTGTTGTTTCAGAGTTTTAATAATTAGAACACATTTAATGGGATTTTAAAGCAAACTGATACAAGTCACAAGGTGGCTTTTTGTATTCATAAAAAAACAGGAATAAGTTTTGAATGCCTTTAATGACTGAATATATTACTGTATTATTTCTGTAGCAGTACTCAATATTAGACAGATACACTGCAATATAATGTATGCTTATGCAAATCTAACTAGCCTGCTATTTCCCAAAGTACAAAGTCATGTTGAATTCACCAATATAACAACCAGACCCAGAATTAAATTTTCAATTTTTATAATAGTATTTTTTTTAATCTGTTTAACTGCATCATAACATATATACATATCATGTCTTAACAGAGTATTGCTGCTCATGTAGTAATACTAAATAACAGATTTACAGGGGCAGATTTACCAATACTGTGGTACACAATGTCAATGCAGACATGGTAATCTAAAGATCACCAGGTTGATCATGTAAATTCATAGAATGCCAAGTGTAACTTTTGTGCCACCTATTATAGTTAGCATCATTTGTACCATCATTTTGTGCCTAAAATCTGGAGAAATGTTGACAGTATTGCAGTATAAGCTATATCTCTTTCATAGCAAAGTCATACCACTTTCCTAAGACACTCTTGCTTGCCAAGCAAGGCATAAAAAGTGTCTAATGCATGTTTTGGTACTGAATTTCTTTCTGTGGGATCTGAGATAGGTTTTATGTACAAGTCACTATCTATCTATCTATCTATCCATCCCAGGTCGCAGTTTAGGGAATAAGATCAATGAACTTGAGTCTATAATGGCATCTGAGAATATAGATTTAGTGGCTGTTACTAAGACATGGTTCAATGGGAGTAATGACTGGGATATAACAATACCAGGGTTCTCTTTATATAGGAAAGACAGAGAAGGCAAAAAAGGGGGAGGGGTGTCCCTGTATGTGAAAGACACCATAAAATCTAATTTAATACAAGTTAGCGAGACCAATTTAGAGTCAGTTTGGGTTACATTGCAGCTTGATAATCATAAGGTAACTTGTGTAGGTGTAATATATAGACCACCTGGCCAAGTCAAATAATTAGATGATCTACTAGTTGAGGAAATAGCTAAGATGACATTGAAAGGGGAAGTTATCATTATGGGAGACTTTAATCTTCCTGATGTAAACTGGAAAACAAAAATAGCTAGTTCTGCCAGGAGTACAGATATTCTAAATTCCCTACTGGGATAATCTCTACTGCAAGTAGTTGAGGAGCCAACCTGGAAGAAGGCCATTTTATATTTAGTATTCATAAATGGGAATTTGTTATCTGATATTACTGTAGGGGAAAGCTTGGGATCTAGTGATCACCAGTCAGTGCGGTTTACTATAAGTACAGTGAATAAGTCACACCACACAAAAACAATAGTTTTTGATTTTAGAAAAACTTACTTTTCTCAAATTAGATTAGTGGTATACAAGTCCCTATCAGATTGGAACAGTTTCAATTGAGTCCAGGAGAAATGGGACTACTTAAAAGTGTCACTATTGAAGTCAACAGATAATTGTATTAGGCTTGTCAGTAAAAGAAAAAAAAAAGAAGAGACCACTGTAGTACTCAGCAGAAGTGGCCAAAATTATTAAAAACAAAAAGATTGAAACATAGAAACATAGAATGTGTCGCCAGATAAGAACCATTTGGCCCATCTAGTCTGCCCAATATACTGGATACTTTGAATAGCCCTTGGCCCTATCTTATATGAAGGATGGCATTATGCCTATCCAATGCATGCTTAAACTCCTTCACTGTATTTGCAGCTACCACTTCTGCAGGAAGGCTATTCCATGCATCCACTACTCTCTCAGTAAAGTAATACTTTCTGATATTACTTTTAAACCTTTGCCCCTCTAATTTAAAACTATGTCCTCTTGTAGCAGTTTTTATTGTTTAAAATATTCTCTCCTCTTTTACCTTGTTGATTCCCTTTATGTATTTAAAAGTTTCTCTCATCTCCCCTCTGTCTCGTCTTTCTTCCAAGCTATACATGTTAAGGTCCTTTAATCTTTCCTGGTAAGTTTTATCCTGCAATCCATGTACTAGTTTAGTAGCTCTTCTCTGAATTCTCTCCAAAGTATCAATATCCTTCTGGAGATATAGTCTCCAGTACTGAGCACAATACTCCAAATGAGGTCTCACTAGTGCTCCGTAGAGCGGCATTATTACCTCCTTCTTTCTACTGGTAATGCCTCTCCCTATGCACTCAAGCATTCTGCTAACATTTCCTGCTGCTCTATGACATTGTCTGCCTACCTTTAAGTCTCCTGAAATAATGAAATTATATGTTTCTAGTTCCATATAATTTTTGGGCCAGGATCACTTGTTTTTAGGCATCCTTTCTTAAATGAAACATGACCTAAATGTACAGCAAATATGCTACATGGAAGACCTCTTGTGCCAAGAACAGAGTTAGTTCACATTATGGCTCAGAGTACAGGGCAGCATCAAATAAAGTCATTTCCCCTGCAGCACTGCTGTAGGGAAAATGAGTATAAGATAGTGTGAGGCAACTTTTTTAATTTCAACAGCAAGCAAATTACGTATGTTTTTTCTAGGATACTGGTCTTAGAATTTTCTTTTTAGGTATAAAATCTAAGTAGTAAAATACAGTTGAATGACAATCAAATATATTCTGAGCTAAACAAGTAAAAAAGACAATTAAATATGACTAAATCACATGTAATTTTACCCTATTCCATAAAGAGCTAGTAGGTTTCCCATATTATTTAGTTCATTTATCATAAAATTTAGATATACAGTATAACTAATTTCATTGTTTTGACAAACTAACTGTGCCACATAACTATCTCCAACCTGGTTGTCCATATCATGTTATAACCCTTTCATTCCTGTGATACACCTATGATACACATATGAATTCTTTAAATATATTACCCCATGCTAATGCCTTCTAGAACAGGGATGCTCAACCTTCGGCCCTCCAGCTGTTGCAAAACTACAACTCCTAGCAAGCCCAAATAGCTGTAGGCTCTCCAGGCATGCTTGGAATTGTAGTTTTGCAACAGCTGGAGGGCCGCAGGTTGGGCTTCCCTGTTCTAGAATATGCATCTGCACATTCATTCAGCTGTAACCCGTCTCATGTCTGTATATTTGTATATGCAAGCCAGAGAAAGCAGTCATGTATTTCATAACCCAAAAGTGAAACTTTTTGGTGAATAAGACATTTCTTCATAAAACTTTCAGTTTATAGTTATGTTTTATTTGTAAAATACTCTCAACCACAGAGCTCCCTTTTATCCAAGGAAGCTTTCAATATTTACACAAAGATTTAGACATTTCTCACAATGTCATTGTAATTCAGACATAATGGGCAATGTAGTTTTTTTTGTAATATTTGATGAAACTCAGAGGGCTTATACAGTTGTACTTTTTATACAAAAATCTCCCAGTTGGACTGTTAATCAAGTGAACTGACAAAAAAAATAATTGTGTCATTTTGATAGAATGTTAGCCACAGCATGACAAATAATAACAATAAAAACATATATGGAAGAGGGCACTTTACATAAAAGCCACTCGAAAGCAATGTTAATAGTTACATTATCAACAGCATCCCCATTGATCAATTATCAGAGAACAAGAAAGAAATTTCAAGTTGGCAATTATGCCAAACACTGTGGCTGTCACGGTGGATTATTTGGACTTTTCTTACTTTATATCAATTCAAAGAATGATTATTGCCGTCAGCTTGAATTTTAAAGGACAAGAAAATTATATTAGTCATATGTAAGAAAAGATTAAAGTGGTTTCCTTGACACCCTTGTGATCTACAAGATGCTTATTCAGTCAAACAAGTCTTACAGCATTAATTAATGTGAATGCACGTCTGCCGCACTTTATATTTTATTTCTACTTTTAATTTACAGACTCAGTCATGTATTCTTTAGCGACATATTGCCTCAGGATAGTTTGATTCCCTTGGTCCAGTTGTAGCTGGCTCTGCATATCACTAGATGAAGTTAGTTTATTATGAATACTTTTCATTCTGTTTATAGAAACACGTGAAATATTGTATGAGCTAATATGGTTCACTGGTTGTAAATAGAGTTGAGTGAACACCTGGATGTTCGAGAAGTTCGGCCGAACTTCCCGGAAATGTTCGGGTTCGGGATCCGAACCCGACGCGAACTTCGTCCCGAACCCGAACCCCATTGAAGTCAATGGGGACCCGAACTTTTCGGCACTAAAAAGGCTGTAAAACAGCCCAGTAAAGGGCTAGAGGGCTGCAAAAGGCAGCAAAATGTAGTTAAATCCCCTGCAAACAAATGTGGATAGGGAAATAAATAAAAATAAAAATAAAATAAATAAAAATTAACCAATATCAATTGGAGAGAGGTCCCATAGCAGAGATTCAGGCTTCATGTCAGCAGAGAATCAGTCTTCATGTCATAGCAGAGAATCAGGCTTAACGTCACCCACCACTGGAACAGTCCATTGTCACATATTTAGGCCCAGGCACCCAGGCAGAGGAGAGAGGTCCCATAACAGAGATTCAGGCTTCATGTCAGCAGAGAATCAGTCTTCATGTCATAGCAGAGAATCAGGCTTCACGTCACCCACCACTGGAACAGTCCATTGTCACATATTTAGGCCCAGGCACCCAGACAGAGGAGAGAGGTCCCATAACAGAGATTCAGGCTTCATGTCAGCAGAGAATCAGTCTTCATGTCATAGCAGAGAATCAGGCTTCATGTCACCCACCACTGGAACAGGCCACTGTCAGATATTTTTAGGTCCCGGCACCCAGACAGAGGAGAGAGGTCCCATAACAGAGATTCAGGCTTCATGTCAGCAGAGAATCAGTCTTCATGTCATAGCAGAGAATCAGGCTTCACGTCACCTACCACTGGAACAGTCCATTGTCACATATTTAGGCCCAGGCACCCAGGCAGAGGAGAGAGGTCCCATAACAGAGATTCAGGCTTCATGTCAGCAGAGAATCAGTCTTCATGTCATAGCAGAGAATCAGGCTTCACGTCACCTACCACTGGAACAGTCCATTGTCACATATTTAGGCCCAGGCACCCAGGCAGAGGAGAGAGGTCCCATAACAGAGATTCAGGCTTCATGTCAGCAGAGAATCAGTCTTCATGTCATAGCAGAGAATCAGGCTTCATGTCACCCACCACTTGAACAGGCCACTGTCAGATATTTTTAGGCCCCGGCACCCAGACAGAGGAGAGGTTCATTCAACTTTGGGTTGCCCCGCAATATAATGGTAAAATGAAAATAAAAATAGGATTGAATGAGGAAGTGCCCTGGAGTACAATAATATATTGTTGAGGGGAGGTAGTTAATGTCTAATCTGCACAAGGGATGGGCAGGTCCTGTGGGATCCATGCCTGGTTCATTTTTATGAACGTCAGCTTGTCCACATTGGCTGTAGACAGGCGGCTGCGTTTGTCTGTAATGACGCCGCCTGCCTTGCTGAATACACGTTCAGACAAAACGCTGGCCGCCGGGCAGGCCAGCACCTCCAAGGCATAAAAGGCTAGCTCTGGCCACGTGGACAATTTGGAGACCCAGAAGTTGAATGGGGCCGAACAATCAGTCAGTACGTGGAGGGGAGTGCACAGGTACTGTTCCACCATGTTAGTGAAATGTTGCCTCCTGCTAACACGTTCCGTATCAGG
This sequence comes from Bufo bufo, assembly GCF_905171765.1. Classification (NCBI taxonomy): domain Eukaryota; kingdom Metazoa; phylum Chordata; class Amphibia; order Anura; family Bufonidae; genus Bufo; species Bufo bufo. The sequence goes on from NC_053389.1 coordinate 484,920,279, forward strand.
AGGTGGTGCAGTTAGCTGTGGCGTGGTGACAAAACTTTTCCACATCTCTGCCATGCTAACCCTGCCCTCAGAAGAGCTAGCCGTGACACAGCTGCGTTGGCGACCTCTTGCTCCTCCTCTGCCGTCGCCTTGGGCTTCCACTTGTTCTGCTGTGACATTTGGGAATGCTCTCAGTAGCGCGTCTACCAACGTGCGCTTGTACTCGCGCATCTTACTATCACGCTCCAGTGCATTAAGTAAGGTGGGCACATTGTCTTTGTACCGTGGATTCAGCAGGGTGGCAACCCAGTAGTCCGCACACGTTAAAATGTGGGCAACTCTGCTGTCGTGCAATGTGGGCAACTCTGCAGCATGTAGTCGCTCATGTGTGCCAGGCTGCCCAGAGGTAGGGACAAGCTGTCTTCTGTGGGAGGCGTATCGTCATCGTCCTGCGTTTCCCCCCAGCCACGCACCAGTGATGGGCCCGAGCTGCGTTGGGTGCCAGCCCGCTGTGAACATGCTTCATCCTCATCCTCCTCCACCTCCACCTCCTCCTCATCCTCATCCTCCTCGTCCTCCAGTAGTGGGCCCTGTCTGGCCACATTTGTACCTGGCCTCTGCTGTTGCAAAAAACCTCCCTCTGAGTCACTTCGAAGAGACTGGCCTGAAAGTGCTAAAAATGACCCCTCTTCCTCCTCTTCCTCCAGGGCCACCTCCTCTTCCATCATCGCCCTAAGTTTTTTCTCAAGGAGACATAGAAGTGGTATTGTAACGCTGATAACGGCGTCATCGCCACTGGCCATGTTGGTGGAGTACTCGAAACAGCGCAACAGGGCACAGAGGTCTCGCATGGAGGCCCAGTCATTGGTGGTGAAGTGGTGCTGTTCTGCAGTGCAACCGACCCGTGAGTGCTGCAGCTGAAACTCCACTATGGCCTGCTGCTGCTCGCACAGTCTGTCCAGCATGTGCAAGGTGGAGTTCCACCTGGTGGGCACGTCGCATATGAGGCGGTGAGCGGGAAGGCCAAAGTTACGCTGTAACGCAGACAGGCGAACAGAGGCAGGATGTGAACGCCGAAAGCGCGAACAGACGGCCCGCACTTTATGCAGCAGCTCTGACATGTCGGGGTAGTTGCTAATGAACTTCTGCACCACCAAATTCTGCACATGCGCCAGGCAAGGGATGTGCGTCAATACGGCTAGTCCCAGAGCTGCAACGAGATTTCGTCCATTATCGCACACCACCAGGCCAGGCTTGAGGCTCACCGGCAGCAACCACTCGTCGGTCTGTTGTTCTATACCCCGCCACAACTCCTGTGCGGTGTGGGGCCTGTCCCCCAAACATATGAGTTTCAGAACGGCCTGCTGACGTTTACCCCGGGCTGTGCTGAAGTTGGTGGTGAAGGTGTGTGGCTGACTGGATGAGCAGGTGGAAGAAGAGGAGGAGGAAGCTGAGTAGGAGGAGGAGGAGACAGGAGGCAAAGAATGTTGCCCTGCGATCCTTGGCGGCGGAAGGACGTGCGCCAAACAGCTCTCCGCCTGGGGCCCAGCCGCCACTACATTTACCCAGTGTGCAGTTAGGGAGATATAGCGTCCCTGGCCGTGCTTACTGGTCCACGTATCTGTGGTTAGGTGGACCTTACCACAGATGGGGTTGCGCAGTGCACACTTGATTTTATCGGATTCTTGGTTGTGCAGGTGAATTGATCGCTCCGGACACCCCACGTGCTGGGATACGAACGGCTCCACTGTGATCCACCAGACTTGATAAAGGGGTCATGCACCCCGAAACGCGTTGTCCTGAATAAACCAATTTGTTTTCTACCATCGGTTGTGGATTTGCGCCGGTTACTCTGTCCGTTTTTCTTGGACTTTCTTGGTACAGCAAACCCACAGTTACTTGGTTGTGCAGGGAAGGAACGGCTCTCTTGGAGAAGTAGTGCCGGCTGGGAACAACATACTGTGGGACAGCAAGCGACATGAGCTGTTTGAAGCTGTCTGTGTCTACCAGCCTAAATGACAGCATTTCATAGGCCAGTAGTTTAGAAATCGAGGGTGGCTAGGTGGGAATTTACGCTTTCTCTCAAATGTTTGTGAGATGGAGAGCTGAACGCTGCCGTGTGACATGGTTGAGATGCTTGGTGACGCAGGTGGTGGTGTTGGTGGTACATCCCATGTTTGCTGGGCGGCAGGTGCCAATGTTCCTCCAGAGGCGGAGGAAGAGGCCGAGGCGGCAGCAGCAGCAGAAGAGGCCGAGGCGGCAGCAGCAGAAGAGGTAGCAGGGGGAGCCTGAGTGACTTCCTTGTTTTTAAGGTGTTTACTCCACTGCAGTTCATGCTTTGCATGCAGGTGCCTGGTCATGCAGGTTGTGCTAAGGTTCAGAACGTTAATGCCTCGCTTCAGGCTCTGATGGCACAGCGTGCAAACCACTCGGGTCTTGTCGTCAGCACATTGTTTGAAGAAGTGCCATGCCAGGGAACTCCTTGAAGCTGCCTTTGGGGTGCTCGGTCCCAGATGGCGGCGGTCAGTAGCAGGCGGAGTCTCTTGGCGGCGGGTGTTCTGCTTTTGCCCACTGCTCCCTCTTTGTCTTTTGCTACGCTGTTGGCTCGGTCTCACCACTGCCTCTTCCTCCGAACTGTGAAAGTCAGTGGCACGACCTTCATTCCATGTGGGGTCTAGGACCTCATCGTCCCCTGAATCGTCTTCCACCCAGTCTTGATCCCTGACCTCCTGTTCAGTCTGCACACTGCAGAAAGACGCAGCAGTTGGCACCTGTGTTTCGTCTTTATAAGAGACGTGCTGAGGTGGTATTCCCATGTCCTCATCATCAGGAAACATAAGTGGTTGTGCGTTAGTGCATTCTATCTCTTCCACCCCTGGGGAAGGGCTAGGTGGATGCCCTTGGGAAACCCTGCCAGCAGAGTCTTCAAACAGCATAAGAGACTGCTGCATAACTTGAGGCTCAGACAGTTTCCCTGATATGCATGGGGGTGATGTGACAGACTGATGGGCTTGGTTTTCATGCGCCATCTGTGCGCTTTCTGCAGAAGACTGGGTGGGAGATAATGTGAACGTGCTGGATGCACTGTCGGCCACCCAATTCACTAATGCCTGTACCTGCTCAGGCCTTACCATCCTTAGAACGGCATTGGGCCCTACCAAATATGGCTGTAAATTCTGGCGGCTACTGGGACCTGAGGTAGTTGGTACACTAGGACGTGTGGCTGTGGCAGAACGGCCACGTCCTCTCCCAGCACCAGAGGGTCCACTAACACCACCACGACCATGTCTGCGTCCGCGTCTCTTACTAGATGTTTTCCTCATTGTTCCCGTTCACCACAATAGGAAAAATATTATTCGGGCCAATGTATTGAATAAAAATTCAGGCCTTTTTTTACAGACACCTAACACTATCTGGCTATCTATTTAGGTACCGTATTACACTAATACAGGCACACCAGTAATGACAGATTTAGCTGAATATAAATTTGAGGCCTATTATTTAGGCGCTGGGTGACAGGTATACGTTTACGGACAGAATTAGACTTGGATCTGCACTGTAGCGTGTGTGTGAAGTTCTTGAATTACCCTATCAGCACCTTCAATCAAATATACTCTTTTAGGGATAGATTTAAAGTAGGCCTGATACAGCAGAAACCACTAATTTTGAGAATTGCAAAATTGGGAATTGTATTTCAACCCAGTACAAAAACTGTGCTTTGACGGACACTAAATAACTTGACCAGCTAAAACAGTAATGACAGATTTGGATGAATATAAATGTAAGGCCTATTTTTTAGGCGCTGGGTGACAGGTATACGTTTAATCACAGAATTAGACTTGGATCTGCACTGTAGCGTGTGTGTGAAGTTCTTGAGAATTACCCTATCAGCACCTTGAATCTAATATACCCTTTTAGGGATAGATTTAAAGTAGGCCTGATACAGCAGAAACCACTAATTTTGAGAATTGCAAAATTGGGAATTGTATTTCAACCCAGAACAAAAACTGCGATTTGACGGACACTAAATAACTTGACCAGCTAAAACAGTAATGACAGATTTTGATGAATATAAATGTGTGGCCTATTTTTTAGGCGCTGGGTGACAGGCTCAACTTGCCCCTGATGTAGTATATGGCCAAAAAATAACCACACTATTGGTGGTTAAATGCACTTTGTGACAGGCTCAACTTGCCCCTGATGTAGTATATGGCCAAAAAATAACCACACTATTGATGGTTAAATGCACTTGATGAAAGCTTGACCCTGATGTAGAATATAACAAAAAATAACCACACTATTGATGGTTAAATGCACTTGGGTGACAGGCTCAGCTTGCCCCTGATGTAGTATATGGCCAAAAAATAACCACACTATTGATGGTTAAATGCACTTGATGAAAGCTTGACCCTGATGTAGGATATAGCAAAAAATAACCACACTATTGATGGTTAAATGTACTTGGGTGATAGGCTCAGCTTGCCCCTGATGTAGTATATGGCCAAAAAATAACCACACTATTGATGGTTAAATTCACTTGATGAAAGCTTGACCCTGATGTAGGATATAGCAAAAAATAACCACACTATTGATGGTTAAATGTACTTGGTGGCAGCTTGTTCTGGCGCACCACAAGCCACAAAATGACCGCCGATCACCCCAGAAAAAAGTGACTGAAAAACGCTCTGGGCAGCCTAAAAACACTGAGCAATTGAATAGCAGCAGTTCAATGATCCACAGCTGTAGATCGATCACTGAATGAAGTCTTTTGGAGGAGTTAATCACTGCCTAATCTCGCCCTAACGTTGCAGCTGCAACCTCTCCCTACACTTGTATCAGCAGAGTGACGTGCAGCGCTACGTGACCCAAGCTTATATAGAGGCTGGGTCACATGCTGCACTGGCCAATCACAGCCATGCCAATAGTAGGCATGGATGTGATGGCCTCTTGGGGCAAGTAGTATGATGCTTGTTGATTGGCTGCTTTGCAGCCTTTCAAAAAGCGCCAAGAAAGCGCCGAACACCGAACTCGAACCCGGACTTTTATGAAAATGTTTGGGTTCGGGTCCGTGTCACGGACACCCAAAAATTCGGTACGAACCCGAACTATACAGTTCGGGTTCGCTCATCCCTAGTTTTAAACAACAAAAAAGTATAAAATGTGTTTTAAAAAAAAGCATAGCTGTAAAAAAAATAGTTGTTAGCACTTAAAAGTATTTTCCAAGATTATAAAAAGCACTGAAATATTTTTGAATGCTAAATAGAGTTAAGCGGACACCTGGATGTTCGGGTTCGGTAGGTTCAGCCGAACTTGAAAAAAAAGTTTGGGTTCGGGACCCGAACTTGACCCGAAATTGAACCCAAACCCGAACCCCATTGAAGTCAATGGGGACCCAAACTTTTGGCCACTAAAATGGCTCTAAAATAGCCCTGGAAAGAGCTAGAGGGCTGCAAAAGGCAGCAAAATGTGCTTAAGAGCATGACCGATGCTCTGCAAACAAATGTGGATAGGGAAATGAATTAAAAAAACATAAAAGACCTTAAAAAAATAAAAATTAGGAATGATGTAGGAGGAAGAGGTAGAGGAGGCAGTGAATGGGTGGATGTGGCCGTGTAGGCTCATGTGGCGGTCTAGGTGGAAGCGGCGGCAAAGGAGGAATAGGTAGCCAACACAGATGTGTGTTATTTTGCATTTTTACATAGAGGTATCCCCCAAAATATTGGGACATATAAAATAAAAAAAAAGAATAAGAGCACTTGAGTACAAGGATGGATGGTTGAGGCTGTTATAACTGTCTATTCTGCACAAGGTAAAGACAAGTCTTGTGGGATCCAGGCCTGGTTCTTTTTAATAAACGTGAGCTTGTCCACGTTGGCTGTGGACAGGCGGCTGCGTCTGTCTGTAATGACGCCTCCTGCCGTGCTAAATACACGTTCAGAGAGTACACTGGCTGCAGGGGAGGCCAGCACCTCCAAGGCATACAGGGCAAGCTCTGGCCATGTGGACAATTTGGAGACCCAGAAGTTAAATGGGGCAGAACCATCAGTCAGTACGTGTAGTCGTGTGCACAGGTACTGTTCCACTATGTTGTTCAAATGCTGCCTCCTGCTAATACGCTCCATATCAGCAGTTGGGGCCGGTTGTTGCGGCGAGGTGACAAAGCTTTTCCACATGTCGGCCATGCTAACCCTGCCTTCTGAGGTGCTGGCGCTGACACAGCTGCGTTGGCGACCTCTTCAAGGAGCGCATCTACCAACATCTTCGGATCACGCTCCAGTGAGGGAATTAAGTAGGGCACAATGTCTTTGTAATGGGGATCCAGCAGGGTGGCCACCCAGTAGTCAGCACACGTTAAAATGTGGACAACTCTGCTGTCGTTGCGCAGGCACTGCAGCATGTAGTCACTCATGTGTGCCAGGCTGCCCAGAGGTAAGGACAAGCTGTCCTCTGTGGGAGGTGTATCGTCTGCGTCCTCTGTATCCCCCCAGCCACGCACCAGTGATGGGCCCGAGCTGCGTTGGATGCCACCACGCTGTGAACATGCTTCATCCCCATCCTCCTCCTCCTCCTCTTCATCCTCCTCCTCCTCATCCTCCTCCTCCTCATCCTCCTCCTCCTCGTCCTCCAGTAGTGGGCCCTGGCTGGCCAAATTTGTACCTGGCCTCTGCTGTTGCAAAAAT